>NW_026114465.1:0-309667 GCF_018139145.2 Gymnogyps californianus | reverse complement strand
AATTTTCCTGGAAGAACTCTCATTTGTGATTGTTTTTCCTTTCAATTCACGTACCCGTGCATCTAGGACCGAGGTAGGTTTTCCATCCTGCTTCTTCATATCCTCTCTGTGGTCCCGCAGGTAAGACCACAGGGTACCCCATGGTGTGTACTTTCGATCTCCTCTCTCTTGAGCAGAGGGACGCTTATTCCTAATAGCTGAGATATTGGTCCATGCAGGTGGGCATCCAAACTTATCCTCAAATTGCTGGAACTCTCAGGACAGTTTCTCAGCTAGTATGTCTGGCAGTTTCTCCACAGTCGAGATGAGGGAGGAAGAGACTTTCTTCGTAAAGATCCACCCCTCCTGGCCGACTCCCCCCCCGTTTATACACTGGGCATGATGTCATATGGTATGGAATATCCCTTTGGCTAGTTCAGGTCAGCTGCCCTGGCTATGCTCCCTCCCAGCTTCTTGTGCACCTGCTTGCTGGCAGAGCATGGGAAACTGAAAAGTCCTTGATTTAGGATAAGTGCTACCTAGCAACAACTAAAACATCAGAGTGTTATCAACATCATTATTCTCACACTAAATCCAAAACACAGCACTGTGCCAGCTACTAAGAAGAAAATTTACTCTATCCCAGCCAAAACCAGGACATCAGCATATAAAGCTGGGGGAAGAAGAAGGAAGGGGGGGATGTTCACAGTGATGGTGTTTGTCTTCCCAAGTAACTGTTACGCGTGGTAGAGCCCTGCTTTCCTGGAGATGGCTGAACACCTGCTTGCCCATGGGAAGTAGTGAATGAATTCCTTCTTTTGCTTTGCTTGTGTGCGCAGCTTTTGCTTTACCTATTAAACTGTCTTTATCTCAACCCACGAGTTTTCTCATTTTTACCCTTCCAATTCTCTCCCCCGTCCCACTGGATGGGGGGAGTGAGCGAGTGGCTGTGTGGTGCTTAGTTGCCAGTTGGGTTTAAACCACAGCAATTTAGAATAGAATAGACTATTTCAGTTGGAAGGGACCTACAATGATCATCTAGTCCAACTGCCTGACCACTTCAGGGCTGACCAAAAGTTACAGCATGTTATTAAGGGCATTGGCCAAATGCCTCTTAAACACTGACAGGCTTGGAGCATCGACGACCTCTCTAGGAAGCCTGTTCCAGTGTTTGACCCCTCTCTCTTGGTAAAGAAATGCTTCCTAATGTCAACTCTGAACCTCCCCGGCACAACTTTGAACCATTCCCACACATCCTGTCACTGGATACCAGGGAGAAGAGATCAGCACCTCCCTCTCCACTTCCCCTCCTCAGGAAGCTGTGGAGAGCAATGAGGTCGCCCCTCAGCCTCCTTTTCTCCAAACTAGACAACCCCAGAGTCCTTAGCCGCTCCTCATAGGACATGCCTTCCAGCCCTTTCACCAGCTTTGTTGTCCTCCTCTGGATGCATTCGAGTACCTTAACATCCTTCTTAAATTGTGGGGCCCAGAACTGCACACAGTACTCAAGGTGAGGCCACACCAACACTGAATACAGTGGGATAATCACCTCTCTTGACCAGCTGGTTATGCTGTGTTTGATGCACCCCAGGATGTGGTTTGCCCTCTTGGCTGCCAGGGCACACTGCTGACTCATATTGATCCTGCTGTTGACCAGCACCCCCAGATCCCTTTCTGCAGGGCTGCTCTCCAGCCACTCCTCTCCCAATTTATACTTGTGCTCGGTGTTACTCCGTCCCAGGTGCAGAATCCGGCATTTGTTTTTGTTAAATTTCATCCCATTAATCATAGCCCAATGCTCCAATCTATCTAGATCCCTCTGCAAGGCCTCTTGCCCTCAAGAGAGTCAACAGCACCTCCCAGTTTGGTATCATCAGCAAACTTGCTAATGGTGCATTCAACTCCTGCATCCAGATCGTTGATAAAAATATTGAACTGGCCCTAGGATTGAACCCTGAGGGACAGCGCTGGTGACCGGTTGCCAGCCAGATGTAGCCCCATTCACTACAACCCTTTGAGCCCTGCCCTTCAGCCAGTTCTTCACCCAGTGCACCATGTACCTGCTCATCTCACAGTTGGACAACTTGTCCAGAAGGATGCTGTGAGGGACAGTATCAAAAGCCTTACTAAAATCCAGAAAAAACTACATCCGCCACCTGCCCTTCATCCACTAGGCAGGTGACCTTATCGTAGAAGGATATCAAATTGGTTAAACAGGACTTTCCCCTTTGTGAACCCATGTTGACTGTGCCTGATGATTGCAGTGTCCTTGAAATGCCTTTCAGTAGTACCCAGTATGATCTGCTCCATAATTTTACCAGGAACTGAGGTTAGACTAACAGGTCTGTAGTTTCCTGGGTCTTCCCTCATGCCCTTTTTGTAGATGGGAATAACATTGGCTAGCTTCCAGTCAGCGGGGACCTCCCCAGACTCCCGAGACCTTTGGTAGATGATCAAGAGGGGTCCTGCCATAACATCCGCTAGCTCCTTCAGTACTCTGGGATGAATCCCATCAGGCCCATGGACTTGTGAACATTCAGCTGATACAGCTGGTCCCTTACAATTTCAGTGTCCACAAATGGAAAGTCACTGTTCCACACTCGTGGTCCTCCGACTCAGGGGACCGGGCAGCCCAAGGTCTGTCAGTATTATTAAAGACTGAGGCATCATCAACATGTAAAGACCATCATCAACAAGTACCAGTCCAATGTTTTCTTTAGACCTCCTCTTGCTATTAACATACTTAAAAAAGCCCTTCTTGTTATCTGACACAACACTGACCAGTTTCAACTCTAATTGAGCTTTGGCCTTTTGTGTCTTCTCCCTGCACATACAAACCCCAGCTCTGTAATCTTCCTGCGAAGCCTGACCTTGCTTCCAGAGATCATACAATTTCTTTTCCTCTTGGACTCCACGAGGAGTTCCCTGTTCAGCCAAGCTGGTCTTCTGCCCCGCTTGCTTGACTTATGACACAGTGGAATTGCCTGCTCCTGTGCTTCTAAAAGGTGATTCTTAAACACTGACCAGCACTCATGGACTCCTAAGCCCTCAAAAGCAGATTCCCAGGGGACACTGCTAAATAGCTCCCTGAATAGCTTAAAGTTTGCTCTCCTGAAGTCCAGGGTAGCAACTCTGCTGTCCTTTTTTTCTCGTTACACTGAAAATTTTAAACTCAACCATTTCATTTATGAACACTGTGGCCAAGACAGCCACCTACCATCACATCTCCCACGAGTCCTTCTCTATTCACAATTAGCAAGTCTAGGAAGACATCTTTCCTAGTTGGCTCCCTGAAGTACTTGTGGCAAGAAGTTATCATCTCCTACAAACTTCAAGAATTTTCAAGACCTGCTCGTCACAGCAGTATGGTATTCCCAGTTGATGTCTGGGAAGTTGAAATCTCCCATAAGGACAAGGGCTACCGATCCAGATATTTCTCCTAATTGCCTATAGAATAACTCATCAGTGCTTACATCCTGGCTGGGCAATCGGTAGTAGACACCCACTACAACATCTGCTTTGTTTTCCATCCCCCTAATCCTCACCCAGAGGCTCTCCACCACATCATCACTAACTGTAAGGGCTGTACAATCAAACCTCTCCCTTATATATAGTGCCACACCTCCACCTCGCCTGCCTGCCTATCCCTCCTGAACAGCCTGTAGCCCTCCATCCCAGCACTCCAATCGTGGGACTCATTCCACCAAGTCTTGCTAATACCAATGATATCATATCCGGTTCTGCCTCTTCCTCCTGTTCTCGTGATGACCCTGGTTCACCTTCATCCTTTGCTAAGTGAGCTGGTTTTTTTGAGTATTTCTTCTTCTGTACAGGGGCAACTGATACCAGCATGGGTTGGTTCTCTGGTTCAGCTGCAGTGACTGTCACGGGGGTTGGAGTGGCTGCAGTGCCTGTCATTTTGTTGTCAGATCCAGAGACCTTCGCTTCCCCTTGAGGGTACTGAATAGTGTTGAACAGGGCTCGGTAGGCATGGGCCAGGCCCCAGCACATTGCAGTGATTTGTGTCTCCCGGAAACTGTCGGGGTGACAGCATGCTTTTTCCAAATGTTCTACTAGTTTTCAGGATTCTGCACTTGTTCAAGGGTGAAGTTCCAAAACACTGGAGGTGCCCACCGTCCTAGGCATTTGCCCATGCTACCCCACACACCCTGCCACTCATAACTCTCCAGCCTTGGGGCAGATCTCTTACATAGTTGTTTAACCCTGAACAAGACCTGAACCACATTCAGGAACATGCTAGTTCCTACCAATAGGACCATGTTACTTTCAGCATTCCAAGGATATTCAAAATTTTCAAAATTCTCAAGCACTACTGTAATTAGCCTGGAGGAGAAGGGGAAGGTGAAGGAAGGTGTCTCCCCCATAGATTGGCTCTCCGAGGAGAAAAGGTAAAGGGTGTAATTATTAATAGTTTCGGCTAGATGTTCTTCAGTGGTCCGACTCTTAGGTACGTGGGCATCTACATGATGTACTTTCACAACCAGGTTCTCTAGCCGAGCGGCAATATCTTGCCACAATGGGGCAGCCCAGATGGGTTTACCTCTGTGTTGCCAGTTACTCTGCTTCCATTGCTGCAACCACCCCCACAGAGCATTTGCCACCATCCATGAGTCAGTATAGAGATGATAGAGCACTGGCCATTTTTCTCGTTCAGCAATGTCTAAAGCCAGCTGGATGGCTTTCACCTCTGCAAACTGACTCGATTCACCTTCTCCTTCTGCAGTGTCTGCAACTTGTCGTATAGGACTCCATACAGCAGCCTTCCACCTCCGATGCTTTCCTACAATGCGACAGGACCCATCAGTGAACAGGGCATATTGCCTCTCATTTTCTGGCAGTTTATTATACAGTGGGGCCTCTTCAGCACCCGTCACCTCCTCCTCTGGCAATATTCCAACATCTTTGCCTTCTGGCCAGTCTGTGATCACTTCCAGAATTCCTGGGCGACTGGGGTTTCCTATTTGACTTTGTTGTGTGATCAGTGTGACCCACTTACTCCACGTAGCATCAGTTGCATGATGTGTAGAAGGGACCTTCCCTTTGAACATCCAGCCCAGCACCGGCAGTCGGGGTGCTAATAGGAGCTGTGTTTCAGTACCAACCACTTCTGAAGCAGCTCCAACTCCTTCATATGCTGCTAATATCTCCTTTTCAGTTGGAGTATAGCGGGCCTCAGATCCTCGATATCCCCAACTCCAAAACCCTAGGGGTCAACCTCGGGTCTCCCCAGGTGCTTTCTGCCAGAGACTCCAGGTAGGGCCATTCTCCCCGGCTGCGGTGTAGAGCACATTTTTAACATCTGGTCCTGCCCGGACTGGCCCAAGGGCTACTGCATGAACTATCTCCCGTTTAATCTGTTCAAAGGCTTGTTGTTGCTCAGGGCCCCATTTAAAATCGTTCTTCTTCCAGGTCACTTGATAGAGAGGGTTTACAATTAAACTGTAATTTGGGATATGCATTCTCCAAAAACCCACAACGCCTAAGAAAGCTTGTGTTTCCTGTTTACTAGTTGGTGGAGACATAGCTGCTATTTTGTTGATCACATCCATTGGGATGTGACGACATCCATCTTGCCATTTTATTCCTAAAAACTGGATCTCCAGCGCAGGCTTCCCACGGGGTCACAGCCTCCTTCGGGCACATCCACCTGCTCCGGCGTGGGGTCCTCCACAGGCTGCAGAGTGGATATCTGCTCCACCGTGGACCTCCATGGGCTGCAGGGGGACAGCCTGCCTCACCGTGGTCTTCACCACAGGCTGCAGGGGAATCTCTGCTCCGGCGCCTGGAGCACCTCCTCCCCCTCCTTCTTCACTGACCTTGGTGTCTGCAGAGTTCTTTCTCTCACATATTCTCACTCCTCTCTTCCGGCTGCTGTTGCGCAGCAGTTTTTCCCCCCTTCTTAAATGTGTTATCCCAGAGGCGCTACCACCATTGGCGATTGGCTCGGCCTTGGCCATCGGCGGGTCCATCTTGGAGCCGGCTGGCATTGGCTCTATTGGACGTAGGGGAAACTTCTAGCATCTTCTCACAGAAGCCACCCCTGTAGCCCCCCCTGCTACCAAAACCTTGCCATGCAAACCCAATACACTGGATGAAGATGGAAACACCAGCTCTTTATAATTATGAATGCGTGGCATCGGTTCCAGGAAGATCACCCAATGTTTTCAAGAACTTTTGACTGGGGACCTATCCGCCAGAATGAGATTTTTGTGCCTTTATGAGAAGCAGCGAACATTGTTGTTCCCAGAAGAAGCCATTAATATTATGTCTGCCTTCAGTGACAACGAATGCTGAAGGACTAATATTCAATAGGGTTGATGAAAGAGAGAGGGAAGGCTGTGACTTAGCACTGTACATTCAAATGACTTACTTAATGGGAAAAAAAAAGGTCATTGTTTATTTTGAGTGGTTTTAAATATTTTCAAAGCATTTAGCCAATAAGGGAAAACAGCAACTTGCTAAGGGAAATGAGAAATTGTTGTTACACAACCAGAAACAACCGAGAAACATGAAGCTGGGCTTTGCAACCAAACCAAACAATGCATAGAAAAGACCAAAAATGCCTTTCTTTTCTTTTCAAGAAATATATATTACTGTCTACTGTAAATGCATTCTGGTCTTCCTGCAAAACACATGAAAAAATAACTTAGCAAATAAGAACGAAAAATAGCAACTGAAATGCCTTTTTCAAACTCTGACTCCAGTGACTTCTGGTGAAAGGGAACTACAGGAGTAGATGAGAAGGACTGTGCTGGGATGTGGTGTTTGCAATGCCAGAACATGTTGTTTGCATATGGCTGCATATTCCGTATACTTCACTTTTTCAAATATCAGATACCAAATGGACTGTGGTAACTCTTCTCCACCACTGATACTACCACCATTTTCCACTACAGCCTCCTTTTCCCCATCAGCTCTCCCATCCCCATTCAAATTGCAGCTCCTTCCAGCCCTGCTTTGGTGGTACAGCAATTAGCATAATGAACAGTCGTTCCTGACAAAGTCTTTAGATTGTTAACATGATACAAAACTGTATTAAATAATGTTTAATTATAATGATGTGTTAAGTATCTGATAGATTTGATTTTCTATATATTCTTCAATATTCACATGTTATCCTCTTTCATGGAAGTGATTTGTAAGCAACAGAGGGGAGCTGGAATAATTCTGTAAGCACAAATGTCAGTAATTATGCCTCTTCTGGAAGCTGGTGCTCTGAAATGTTCTTTTGTGCTGCCAGACAACTGACTGCTGACAGACCAGCACTGTGTCTCACACCTCAACTAGCAGAGCATTTGAAGAGTTTAGAAGTCCAACAACTCAATGAAACGCAACATAGTACTCCAGAGAGGTTAGTGCTGATGGATCTCAATGTGAACGGGATGTATTTTGATGAGGGGATGCAAGGTGAGTATACTGGTACTGCAGCACGAGACCACATAGTTTCCTGTTGCTCAAAGGGAGAGAGTGCACAGGTCTCTGGCTCATTGAGTTTGCTTGCTGAAGAACAAGTCTGTTGAAAGCTATGTAGAGAACAGCATAGTCAACAGCAGTTTAAATGATGTGACAAGTTAAGTTAAGGGAACGTTTTGTACAATACTACTTCGGCGTTGCAACAGCAATCCTTCTGCTTCAGAAAATTGGGGTCATGATAGCTGCAGGGTAAACATGTTATTGGATAATTCAGCACATAAAATCAGAGGATTGATGGGGGTTTGCATGCATCACATCATTCTCAGATACATATGCAACTCTATCATAAATGATACAAAAATGGTGGTGAAAATGTTTGCAATTGCTAAGTAATTAATTGTCAAAGTGTCCCGGGGAGACAGGAGCAATAAAAGTCAGGTAAGTGACTCCAGAAGGCCTTATAGTGAGGTAGGATAGATCAATGGCACATCATGAAATTATCTGAATCACATGACAGTCAACTTGTGCAAATTTATTCTCTCTAGTTTGGATAAAAGAACATCCTTGAAGAAACAGCAATGTGGGGTGAGTACTAGCAAATAAAGCCATGCAACCAGAGAGCAAAACACTCAGGGAAAGGTAGGAATGGCTGCTGATAGATACAAAAGCCTGTGCAAATGTCTTCACTGCCATCACTGCCTATTCTAACTTAAGTTAGTTAATGCTGCAGCCTTACCTTCGTTTTGCTGTGTGCACATATCCTCACAAAGGAACATATGCATCATGCATATACCACTGTTTCTTGGGTCTTGCTATTAATATCCTTGCCATCATTGAAGTAGATTTAATTTTTTTTTCTTGCCTGTTACAGCTTGGACTGGGCAATTGATTTTGAACAGCTTACCAAATTTGCAGTGGTGAGATATACTGAAATTCTTTTCAAATTTGTTTAAAAATTGGCTTTGTCAAGCCCAACAGGAGTTTTCTTCCATTCCCCTTGAAAGGGCCGAGCGTTATTCTGTTACCCAGACACTACCAAGGGCAGCAGAGCTCCTGTCAGGGGGATGTTTTGGCTTTTCCTGCATGACTCCAGCTCTGACTGCTCGGGAGGAGGCTTCCCTTGGGCTGCCTGGAGGGCAGATATCCAAACCCAGAGCTGTGCAGGCCCTCCAAAAGCTGCCTGCGGTGTATCTTCTTCCCTTGAAATCCAGCATGTGCTGCCGATGCCCTAGTGCTTTTCTCAGGATTTCCTTTGGGCTTTGCTTGTGCAGCTCCCCCTGAGCAGGTTTGCTTCGGCCTCTGCCTCCCTCTCCCAGTTGCTCAGGGTGGACTGGAGCCTCCCCAGGATGGAAACTGCCCTTCGGCATTAGTATGACAGGAGTTTGCATGTCACCGCGCTGAGTGGCGCAACCTGTAAGGATCTGGTCCCCAGGGTTTCTGAAAGACTTACACCAAGAGACTGACTCTAATGTGCACGCATCTGATGATACCGATTTGATGCGAGTTTTGTAATCAAGTTTTTAGTACACTGAGGGTAATGTAACATTTTAGGCAGATTGCTTAAGAAAACCCTCTGCCTGGAAAAAAAAAGAAAAGCATAATCAAATATGCCAATCACTACCCTGTGGGATATTTTGCGCTGGACCAATATTCCCACTCTTGGGAGTAGTATTCATGCAATATAAATATATATAAATAGAATTTCTTAATCCAGGCATGTTATGCAAGTTACAACTGTCATTAACATATTCAAAATGATCATATACCAGGAAATTATCATCTGAATATACATAAATTATGATTAAATACATACATTTGCTCTCTAAACTCTGGAGGGGAGTTGAGTTACTGACAAGCTGAAGTTGTTAGAAAACAAGACAGTAGTTAAGGTTTTCACTGCACATTTCCACTGTTTCCTATTGAGTTGTTCTACAAACATCAGAAATGATGTGGCATTTTGCAGACACGATGTCTGTAGCTGGACTCCTACCTGTGTGAACCTGAGCTTGGTACGGCTATGGTTAGTGTAGGCTCTCCCCTATCTGAAGAAGTGCAGCCGAAGAGCTCTGAGATCTCCAGGTTGAATGAAAGTCTTGTTTCTTGTTTGCAGATTTGGGAGAAGAGGGAAGTTGCCAAGTCACATCTTAGACCAAGAAAAGCAAGAAAGGCTGAGGGAGCCTACGTGAAAAGTGAATGCATTTTGTGCCAAGAAAAACTAAATTGGGTATTGGTGAGGAACGTGCTGCTTCTCGTCTTGAAATGGGGACGGATGTAACTGAACTGGCCAAATACGTCCTGAAGGGGTACATTTACCAGATAGCAGAGCTCTAGCTGTGGCACTGTGCTGTACCTGAGACCAAGGGACTCCCAGGAGCAATGCTGCCCCACTGCAGGTTAGTGCTTAAGCCCCTTTAGTGTAATCTGGCAGACATGGCTTTGTCTCTTGTGTTGGGAAGAAAATATTGGAGGCACTTGGGTTTTGATTGCCTATGAGACTGTGTTATACTTCCCAGTGATGTGACAGGATAATCCTTCCTCAGTATGCAGAGGAATTCAGTAGAGAAATAAACCCTTTACTGAGAACACATGGTCCATTAAGATCACTTTGACAGATAGTGATGGAAATAACTGCAAAGCCAATTGCTGCTCTTAGGTGCCTTCTGGAGAGATGACTGAGCACTGAAAATTGGCACCAAATGCTTCAGCTTGCAGAAAGATTCAGGAGGAGTTCCATGAGTGATTGCTGTGTAACGCTGCCAAAAAGATTTTGTCAATCTTTGACTGATTTACATCAGCAACATCAATTTTAATCTTGCTTTGCATTTTGTTGTTTAATTGTTTGCTAACAAAAGTTGTTTCCTGTTGATTGATAGCTATAAAGATGCTGATTTCAAATTAAATACTGCCTTTATAATAACATCAGTAATTTTTGGTAACCATAAGGTTATACAGAATCATTACATATTTACTTAAGCAAATATTTACTGGGATTTTAAAATTTCAGTTTAATTATGTTGAAAAAAATGAGAAATTTAATGTTTACTTTTCAGATTATTGGTGTTTTTCTTGGTGAATATTTGTCTGCCTACATTTGGGTGGATGTTGGAGATCAGTTAAAATACCCTGAAAATAATGTTTTAAAATAATTGTAAGAACTTCAGTAAAACTATCTTAAATATGATACAGAAAGAAAAAGGTAAGTTTATTAAAATGAACATTGCACATAAAACTAGTAGGCATATTAAATAAAATAACATCTGTAGTTAGTTGATAAATGTTACTGACCATGCTCTTCAGATTTGTTTTTTAAATGATGACATTTCTTTGTTTCCCACATTTTTAGTCAAAAGTGAAGTGGGGCAGTAGCTTTCCAGTGTTCTCATTTCCTGGAGAGCTAGTTCAAATGAAACAACATACATATACATTGCCCTGTGAGTGTACATATACACAAAGGCAAAACCTTTTTGCCTGGAGAAGATGTGTTTGTGTACTTGCCCACCAGGGACAGAAGGTATAAATTGCAGAGCACGTCATCCTCACACCCAGCTTGGTGTGGAGTTGCTCTCTTACAACCAAAAGACAGTTTCTATCTGTGTGAGCTCCTTGATCAGCCTGAGATTCATTCCTGTGATGGTGGCACTCTTTTCCATGTCTCATGTGGATGAATGCTGTTCCCACCTCTGCTATTGTACAGAAGCTTTGCTCTAGCCTTGGCTCAAGAGGGGTCTAGGCTCAGTACTGAGATCCCTAGGAGAGGCCCAAGCCTTTCTGACTGAGCTGTTTGGAAGGAAACCTTGTGTCCTCCCCACAGCTTGACCTGGAAGCTCTGTGGGATGGACTGCCTATAACACAATATCTCAGCTCTCCCACTTTCCCTTCGATGAGGAAGGCAGACAATGTCTCCAGGAGCCTTTGATGGAGAAGAAGAGAAGGTGAAGATTTGGTCCTAGTCTGTGTACCAAGTGGTGGAGGGATATTAATGCTAGTGCAGAAGGTCTCTATGGATAAGCACATATGCTGTCTCATGTGCAAAAGGACATCACGCACTGAGCACCTCCAGTGATTTGACAACACATCTCTCAAACTTTTATGCCTCTGTATGCTCTTATCAGGTCAAGATTAGCACTTCAAAAATCTCTCATTTCAATTTCTCAGTTACAGTTCAGGGATCTGATTTACTTTAAGGCTTGAACAGTAAATATAGCATCTCCTGAGCAGTTCTCCTTGATCTGTGGAATTTTGTTGTGATTGATATGACTGCAGGATGATACTTAATTATTCCTACCGTAGTACTCTCTAGCCCTTCAGCAGTTGGCCTTGTACTGTTCTTCTTTGAATGGAGAATAGCAGACTGAAAATAAGGCAAAGTGAATGTTTGATACACCTACATCTTTATTGCCTACAATTTTACTTTCCAGTTGAATCTTTCTACACTGCTTCTTAAGGTTCTTTTAAAAGTTCCACATCACAGTAGCAATCTTCTTGTAATTTGTTCTCATCTATGAAATTAATTTCAATATATACCAGAGATTTTTTGCATTAGTCTGTAGCACAATACGATTTAAACTGGAAGTGCTGAACGTTGTTAGTTTTATAAATCCTTCTTCTAACTGATCTACTCGAACACCCCCCCATCAACTTCAATATCATATCCATGAATCTTGTCTTTAAACTTGAGATAAATGTTTCAGTCACTACTCCTTTATAGAGAGGAGGGAAGGTTTCCATATAGAGGAATTTCTTATGTACAGAGATGATCAGAACTATTCAGGGGAATCCACTGGGATTTCCTAGAACAGAACTGTGTGTGTGTGTCTAGTTTATGAGAAACTGTGCACACAAATATTATAGTTTTATATTCATATAAAATATACTTTATAACTTTGGTAGAATTATTTTTCTCTCTGTAGTTAAAAAAAATAGTCACACTTTCTATTTTCAGAAATAATGCCCTTTTAAATTTGTCTGTACTTTCGAATGATAGGATATATTACATCCTTTCTATACTGTAATATACAGACTATTTAGTAGTCCTGAACAAATTCAATAACTTGTGCAGTGTTATATTGCTTTAATTGTGTGAGGCTCGACTTGAATTCTTATTGACATGCAGTGAATAAAAATAAAGCTTTTTTCCAAAACTCATTACCAGAATCCCATCCCATCTCTCTCTCAGGATGGACAGGTTAGAGCTAGCTCAGCTACATGTATTCATAACATATAAACGGATTTACTGACATCTTGATATTTGTTAATGGATATTTTAATATTGGAGAGTGCCGATTCATTTCCGTACCCAGTTCACTGTTCTTTTCTGAGGATTGTGTGATGACTGCTTTTTTTTTTTTTTAAATACTGTTTGAAAATCTGTATATCCTCAAGCACATCAGCACATCTCTGTTGCTAAGGGTCCAACTGTGAACTGTTTGGTACCTTATGCAATCCTGCTAAAAAGGTTTTGTGTGAGAAAATAAAGCCCTGCCATTTTTTTAAAATGTTGACATTTCTCTGTTGTGATATCACCAATGATTACTAGGTTAATGCCATTATATAATTGTTGTTGTATATAGCTGATCATTTCAGATTATAGCTAGTGTTGCAATTCTGAAATGTTTCTTTCATCTCACATTATAAAGCAAAGGTGCATTGCTCACTCTTGTGGCAAAAACCTGTGAAAGGTATGTCAGGAGAGGAAATCAAAGGACTCATCTGAGATTTCTTCTATATCCAGGAAAACAACAAGGAAGGATCCATCTTGCCTAGTTTTAGAAATCTACAGACTGAACATAGTTCAGTCCAACCTAGTTGTTTAGGCTCCCCTTACAGGCAACTCTAAGGCACAGGTCATCCCACCCACAGGCAGGCGTCCCAGACAAGACAGACCCTCATACCCTATGCATTGGGTTTGCATGGCAAGGTTTTGGTAGCGGGGGGGTGCTACAGGGGTGGCTTCTGTGAGAAGATGCCAGAAGCTGCCCCCATGTCTGATAGAGCCAATGCCAGCTGGCTCCAAGATGGACCCGCTGCTGGCCAAGGCCGAGCCAAACAGCGACGGTGGTAGCACCTCTGGGATAACATATTTAAGAAAGGGAAAAAAACCTGCTGCGCAACAGCAGCTGGGAGAGAGGAGTGAGAATATGTGAGAGAAAGAACTCTGCAGACACCAAGGTCAGTGAAGAAGGAGGGGGAGGAGGTGCTCCAGGCGCCAGAGCAGAGATTCCCCTGCAGCCTGTGGTGAAGACCATGGTGAGGCAGGCTGTCCCCCTGCAGCCCATGGAGGTCCACGGTGGAGCAGATATCCACTCTGCAGCCCATGGAGGACCCCACGCCAGAGCAGGTGGATGTGCCCTGAAGGAGGCTGTGACCCCGTGGGAAGCCCGCGCTGGAGCAGGCTCCTGGCAGGACCTGTGGACCCATGGAGAGAGGAGCCCACGCTGGAGCAGGTTTGCTGGCAGGACTTGTGGCACTGTGGGGGACTCATGCTGGAGCAGTCTGTTCCTGAAGGACTGCACCCTGTGGAAAGGACACGTGGAAAGGACCCACACTGGAGCAGTTTGTGAAGAACTGCAGCCCGTGGGAAGGACCCACATAGGATAAGTTCATGGAGGACTGTCTCCCATGGGAGGGACCCCACTCTGGAGCAGGGGAAGAGTGAGAGGAGGAAGGAGCGGCAGAGACAATGATGTGTGATGAACTGACTGCAACCCCCATTCCCCGTTCCCCTGCGCCGCTCAGGGGGAGGAGGTAGAGAAAATCGGGAGTGAAGTTGAGCCCGGGAAGAAGGGAGGGGTGGGGGGAAGGTTTTTTAAGATTTGGTTTTATTTCTCATTATCCTGCTCTGATTTGATTGGTAATAAATTAAACTAATTTCCCCAAGTTGAGTCTGTTTTGCCCGTGACTGTAATTGCTGAGTGATCTCCCTGTCCTTATCTTGACCCACGAGCCTTTCATTGTATTTTTCTCCCCCTGTGCAGCTGAGAAGCAGGAGTGATAGAGAGACTTGGTGGGCACCTGGCATCCAGCCAAGGTCAACCCACCACACCATATAAGTGTCCGTTTTTCCCTGTTGGCTTGGAAAGGAACTGGAACAGCTGCAAATGTCTGAGCCTAGAGGAGCTGGGTCCCACCTCAGGAGATCACAGCTTTCCATGAGGAGTCTTCTTGCCTGCAAAATTACTGGGCCCAGGTAACAACCTTTTTGGCATCAAGACTCCTTTGAAGTTATAGTTCATGGGAATTCTTTTCCTCTCCACAGGTGAGAGGTTTCATTAAAAAGGGGCAATGGGCAGTGGAGTGGGTTCTGTGGAATGTGTAACTGCAGTCCAGATCTCATTTAGTATCTCTTCGTAAATTCCACTGGGCCATTACAATCCCTGTGTTACTCCACGAACCTGAAACGTCAGTGTGACTTCCCAATTCTTTTCCTCACAGCAGATGCAGAGAAATTCACCAAGGTAAATGTAATGTGAGATAAGTGAGAGTGTGGCACAGATGAGGGAAATTTGGGATGTCCGTTATAAGAAACTTCAGCATTGCATTTTTGCAACTAGAACAAAATCCTTAACAATCGTGCAGAACACAAAATTTGCCTTACCTTCTTCCTAAGAAATATATCAAAATGTTTTGCAAAATAAAGTTTTTACCCTTAAAAGAATTTGTGTTTTGAAAAAACTACATTTCAATTGCAAAGTTATTACGATGGAAAGCTTTTGAACAGCTGTAGGATGCAGTGCTTATCAGAGAACATAGTTATTGGGGATTTATTGCCATCATAACTCCAGTCCAAGCTAACTACTATTTTGCTTTGTTGTAATGTGGCTTCCAATTAAATTCTCCAGTTCCTCCACCTAAATAAATTTTATCTTGGTAGCACCATTTAAAATTAACAGGGTTATTCCCAGTTAAAGCAACAGTATACAAGAATACAAATAAACCTGTCTTTTAACATCCTTTCAGCACCATTTGGACATGACAGATGTTTCCTGTCACCATCAGAGCCAGCTACCAGAGCTGGAGAAAATAATTTTAACTGTGTCTGGTTTCCTACCTGTAGTGGTTTAACCCCAGTCAGCAGCCAAGCACCACGCAGCCGCTCCCTCACTCCCCCCCCTCGCTCCCAGTGGGATGGGGAGGAGAATCGGGAAAGGCGGCAGAACTCGTGGGTTGAGATAAGAACAGTTTAATAACTAAAGTAAAATAGAATACTAACAATAATAATAATGAAATATAATAATAATAATAGTAATGAAAAGGAATACAACAAAAAAAAAAAGAGGGGGAAAAAAAGAAAAAAAAACCCCAGTGATGCACAATGCAATTGTTCACCACCCGCTGACCGATGCCAGAGCCGCAATCTGCCCCTCCCGGCCAACTCCCCCCTGTTTATATACTGGGCATGACATTCCATGGTATGGAATACCCCTTTGGCTAGTTCAGGTCAGCTGCCCCGGCTATGCTCCCTCCCAGCTTCTTGTGCACCTGCTTGCTGGCAGAGCATGGGAAACTGAAAAGTCCTTGGCTTAAGATAAGTGCTACTTAGCAACAACTAAAGCATCAGAGTGTTATCAACATTATTCTCACACTAAGTCCAAAACCCAGCACTGTACCAGCTACTAAGAAGAGAGTTAACTCTGTCCCAGCTGAAACCAGGACACCACCCTTAGAAGAATTTGTTGAGATCTGCCTCAAATCCAGTATTACTTTGGGAAGTTGATTGTCCAGATACATGAACTGCAACAAGAGATGTAATGTCAAGAACCTTTTCTATTTGAAGACAAAGCCCATTAAAAATTCAAGGATAATGTCTGTTGTCCTTAGGGAAAGAAATGATACCATTAAATTATCACAGTCAAGCATACAGTGAGTAGAGAACAATAAAAAATTGAGGACAGCTTTAACTGGTCTGTTGCCAGAATCAAGGCTTTACGTATGGGTGCTGGGGCTGTGCCAGGAGATAATCCACTGCCATCATGGGCCACCGGGGAGAGACAATTCCTAATTCTGAGGATCGCACTTGGTGACAAGTAAGTAGTTCCACTGGCTCAATAGCTGCATTGAGGGAAAAAAAGATAATATAATACTGGGCTAGTCCTGGAAACATCTAGATATAGTTAAACCTAGGCAGAGCAGGCTTAGTCAAAACATGTGCTTTTTCCCCCAAATTAATTTGAAGGGTTATTTTTCATCTGACATAGCCATTGAGAATGGTCCATCATGTTCATGCAGTAAAGGTGAATCTAAAGTATTTTTTTCACATTACTATTGGATAGTGCTAGGATGTGTGTTAATATAACATCCACCAAATTCATAAACGGCCTCCAGAGAGGAAATGTTCCTCATAGCTGATGTAGAGTGATCACTGTCAAGGTTTAACGATACTCACTTTGAAGCATATTAGAGGTCATTAAAGACATGTCAAGTGGTCATAAAAGCCTGAAACACTCAATTAGTAGTTGTTCCTTTAAATTGCTCTAGTAATTAAGTTTTAGAGAGAAAAATCTATGAAGATGATTAGGACAGTTTGCACCACTCAGATTTATACGCCATTCATTTATGCAATTTTTCATGCTTGGGTTATATTTGCAGCTGAGACACTACTATAGATATGTTTATTATATAGAGATATTAAGTTTAGAAGCTTAAACTCTGGGAAAATAAAGTTGGAAATCTGTCGAGATATTCTCCAAATCCAAGAGATAGTCAGAATTCAGATGCACTACATCAGGCCGATTTAATCATCATCTCAGTATCTTTTTGTATATTTATTCTGTAGCTATTTTGCAGTCTACTGATCTGTCTCACGTTTTGTACCGAAGGTTTCCTACTCATGTGGGAATGGTGGAGGTCTGCAGTGGAAAAGGAGAGCGTTTTGTATGGTTGATGTAGGATTCAGACTGCTTTTCCTAATGTTGATTGCCCATTTTAGTAAAAACCTGTGTGTACCTGATTTGAATCTAAATGCTTGTGGTATTAAACCCTGCTTCTTTATAGATTGTAGTGTAATAACAATTTAAATATAAAAAACATATTTCACTATATCTAAAGACCTGGAAAGGTACTAATGTGGAAAAAATCAAATTTGACATTTAAATTATACTATCATCTGAAGCTATTTTAGAAAAGCAAATGCTGATAACTGGTTTTCTTCTTCACTGTCATGTTTATATTGTGTTTGCTTTTCCTACTCTCTGCTTTGTTTTAGACCCTAAAATCTTCTGCTGGTTCCCACCTGTCAGAAACACACCTGGCGATCAGAGATTATTGCTGAACATTTTCCAGGGTAGGTATTTAAGGGGAAGACAAATCTGAGTGATCTTTAACCTTTCTAAAGTATATTTATCCTTTATATTGCTCTGCCAATCTGTAAAAAAGGCTTTTGAATCTCAGAGCTTTTAAACTTTCATTTGCTTGCAATTCTGCATGAATGTCATATGCCCTGTTCAGGTTTTAAAGTGTTTTAGGGCAATTTGTAATTAAAGAAAAAGATGATATCTAAGACTTCAAGTACATATATTCTAGCAGTGAAAAATGAGATTAAAGATACTATTTTAGTCTCTAATCTTACTTTCTTCATTTTCAGGCCAAAATGGTATTAACTTATTTATGTGTAGCTGACTCACCAAAGCAACAGCACTTCCGTGCTCATATTCTCAATAATCAGTAGTCTACCTTCATTAATTTGTCAAAAAGTAAAGACATGAAAAAAAATCTGAGGGATATTTGCCATAACAGCAAAGGTTTTTGCTTTAAATAATTACTACGTACCTATGACTCATAGTTGAAACAAATGGCCAGGGGAACTGAGCTTTCATTTATTTTTTTTCCGCAGAGAAATTAATTTAAAAAACCCAAACACTGCTAATACATAAATCAATATCAGTGGTAACCGAGGAGTTAAATGCCAGCCAGAAGCTGGGTATTGCTTCTTGCCTGACTGCTGAAGGTGTGACAGTGTCCTGCTCCTCCAGCTGTGGTCTGGATGGGCTGTAAGGCCAGGGCAAGTTGCCTGCAGCTGGTACACAGTGTCCCACTAAACAGTTTCACTTGCATTTTCTTTTAAAAGGTATATGTGAAATGTGTGTGGTGGCCTACAAGACTTTTTGAAGGGTTACAGTGATCCTAAAAGTTTCATTTTCAGGACACTGATTTTCAATGAGGTTTCATCTGATGTATTTCTTCTCATGAAATCCAAGGTGACAGGTGTGCTGGTTTTGGCTGGGATAGAGTTAATTTTCTTCATAGTAGCTAGTATGGGGCTATGTTTTGGATTTGTGCTGAAAACAGTGTTGATAACACAGGGATGTTTTAGTTATTGCTGAGCAGTGCTTACACAGAGTCAAGGCCTTTTCTGCTTCTCACCCCACCCCACCAGTGAGGAGGCTGGGGGTGCACAAGAAGTTGGGAGGGGACACGGCCGGGACAGCTGACCCCAACTGACCAAAGGGATATTCCATACCATATGACATCATGCTCAGCATATAAAGCTGGGGGAAGAAGAAGGAGGCAGGGGGATGTTTGGAGTGATGGTGTTTGTCTTGCCAAGTAACCGTTATGCGTGATGGAGCCCTGCTTTCCTGGAGATGGCTGAACACCTGCCTGCCCATGGGAAGTAGTGAATGCATTCCTTGCTTTGCTTTGCTTGTGTGCGTGGCTTTTCCTTTACCTATTAAACTGTCTTTATCTCAGCCCATGAGTTTTCTCACTTTTACACTTCCGATTCTCTCCCCCATCCCACTGGGTGGGGGGAGTGAGTGAGCGGCTGTGTGGTGCTTAGTTGCCGGCTGGGGTTAAATCACGACAACAGGGAATTTTTTTTCAATTTAAAGGAGGTTGTTGATGTTACCTGGTGATTCTTCCCTTCTGTGTGTCTCACATATTTCCATATTAAATTAAATCTAGTTTTTACTTACTTAGCAAGTAAAAAGCTAGTCCTGTAGAGTCAGCATCTATTCTTACTTTTATTAGGTTTTTTTCTTTTCAATCACCCTAAAAGAGAGTCAGCAAAATAAATTATTCCTGGTTTAAAGCCAACATATGTGTTGTAAATAGTTAAATTTTAAAACAGATGGAAAGCACGGTTTTGTTTGCAGCTGTTCTGTTACCTGTGAGGACCTCTCAAATGGAAAGTATTAAGCTTGACTATGTAGGTATAGCTCATGTTGGTAGGTCTTTACACAGTCAGGGGTGAGCTGACCACACTTTTTTTTCTTTCATGGATTCACCTCATTCTGCCAGAACAGCACTGCAGATAATTGCTCTATAATGTCTATTATAGATGGATTCACTGCACAGTTCACAGGTCTTCTCTTATCTTAGAAAACCATAATGTATATTGTATTGCAAACTATATAATCTGTAGATACCAAGTATTAACTCTGAATAAATGTTAATATCTCATACCTGAAGTTTATATCCACAAAATAAACAGTTGTGACTATAAGGTCAGCATATTACAAAATTATATGATCCCAATTCTTACTTCCATGAATGCCAAGTGTTTAATACAGCCCTGCATTCTTTCTAAATTCTTTGCTATACTTACCTAATTACTTACCTAATTTTCAGTATAAACTCTTGGGATCAGATATTACCTGTAGTACTGTGATAGTACAATAAGGTATGATGGATTGTTTCACATATTGTGAAAAAAACCCCCAGAGATATTACATAAAATACTATTAAGCCAGTGGAAATGGTAGAAGCTGTATTTCACTGTGTTAGTGAGGACTATCACAGTCTCAGAGTAATCTACAAGCAATTTGTGATATAGGGCAAATTTGTGCATGTTGCTGTAAAATAAATGAGTTCTGTCTAAAATGGTACACTGACTCATAGCTGAGAAATGGTTTTGATGCCTGTTTGCAAACTGAATGCCCTTATTGCAAGAGAAGCCTTTAACCTCTGTAATGGTCCACCATCACCTGGTGTAAATTCCTCGTTCTTCTTATGCTGAGAAGTAAAAGGATCTGCCACAGTGTTATCTCACGCTGTGCCTGACATCTGCTGCAGATCAGAATAGTTTGACTCTATACAGAATTAAAATGAAGCTGAGTCAAAGACTGAAGCTCCTCATTTCGCATGAAACCAGGCTGGGCAGATGGCTTCAAGGCCAGCCACTGGCATGGTTTTTTTAAGTTGCCCGGGTGCTGTGTTTATTTTATACTGCTTACCTCATTTTCTTCTTTTTCCCCCTCCTGCCTGGAAGTTAATCTGCCCACTATTGCCGTTGTGCCAGAAAATAAAAGGACATCTCTTTTCCAGCCAGTGTCAGATGGAGAGTTAATAATGTGAATCAGATGGTGACTATTGCCAAGACCCTTTATCAAGAAAGTAAATATGTCGAACTACTCTGGCTGACCAAGGCCTGAGGATCAGCCCTGCTTGTCCTCTTGGATCTCTGACACAACCATCATTTTCCCCATCCTCTCCGCTTGTTGCGAGCCCATAGTACTTCATGGATCAGCTGAGTAAGCAGTGAAGTTACTGAAGTAAGCAGTTACCAGTTAACTACGTGGACCTGCCAGTGTGACCATGGAATGGGTGAAACCAAGTGCCTTGTGTGCTGAAATTGTCACACTCATTTCTCACTCCTTTATATTGCTATTTTGGTTTTAGGTTAATCAACACTAGTTTAAAATCAGTTGAAGAATACTGAAATATTGTAAAACCCAGGGAGAGTTTCTAATGTATTGACTTTGGCCTCAGAGGCATAGTCTTTCTGGTAATCATGAGGAGAAGTCTGAGAAAAGTTGGCAGGAAATCAATTTTGAAGTAAGCACAAGAGGAGCAAAAGAAATCACAGAGAAATTGTGTGAGCACTAAAAGGTAAATAAATGTGGAATCAGCTGTAAGGCAACTGATGCAATAGCAGGGGAAAAATGCAAGACAAGATGGGTCATGAAAAAGATTATTACTTTCTAATCTTTCTAATACCTTACTGCAATAGTATTAACAGAAGGAGCTAAGAAAATATATTTCTTCATTTTCATTGCTTCACATATTTGTTTTTCAGCCATAGATTGTTCTTCTCCATCTCTTTCTTTCATTCATTCATGTCTTGTTTTCTGTCTCATCTTTTTTCCTTTGGGTCAAGCTTTGATAGGCACTAAACATAAGCAACTTCCATTGGTCTCATTGGATTTGTCTGGTACTCGGCAAGGAGCTGATCTGAAGTTCGGTGACGCTACCGTCAAGTTCAGCAGGGGGCTGGATCCTACCCAGCGCTCAGCAGCTTTCAGACCATATGATCCACTGTTTTAATAAAGTGCTGCAGCTGTGCTAGTGCTGTGGACAGGAGACCTGCCTATTTCCATGTCTTATTCAAACATTATCAACAATATATTTTTATAGCTCGCTCTATGTCTTTCACACACGTGGTACCATGGGACTTGCTGGAGCATTGATTGGTAGATATAATCATCTAAGAGTCTCCTAAAGCATTAACTAAGGAAGGTTTCATAAAAGTTGTGACTGTTAATGTACAGTCTATGTAAGAATGTGAGAATGGAGTTGTGAAAATGGTATGAGATATAAAATCCTGTAAAAAGGAGGTAAGGAAGATACATTTAATGAATATAGGGTGACCTCGTGGCCTCTGATAGAGATGGGATATGAACATCTGTATCAGAATGCATATGCGTAACAGAGAAATCAAACTGTGTTAATTCTGTATTTGCCAAAGTGACATGAATTTTGGACTAAGCCTCTTTATGAGCAGTTATCTGTTAACACTTTGTTGAAACAAATATGTTAGAGGCTGTCTTGCAGACCAGAAACCCCATGGACCCTTTGCCACCAAGCTGAGCCTGTGGTCATGCTTCGTAAAAGGACCTTAGTGCTGGAAGTTCTGGAGAGTGGATATGCCACCTCTGAGGTCTTTGGGATCAATATACAATTGATCAATATTGGGCTGCCAATATACATTTGCTATTAGAAGATAACAGCAGCAACTATGACAATAGGTTTGTGCCTAATCTACATATAAAATATATAAGGATTTTTTGAGAGCCAAAAAGGCCAGAAAACTGCTGCTGAAAATACCTGACACATTGCAAATTTGATTCCAGATATTGTTTTTGCAACAGTTTTCCCTTGAGAGGATGAGGAATAACAGAAAATAACATTAAATGCCTGTGTTCTTTTGTAACCAATATTATGTAAATATAATGTATACCCCTGCCTGAGTAATTAATGTCATATTGTTGCTATGGGGGTGACTAGTAAATTCAGTTCTGGTTTCTTTTCACAGATCTGCCATAACTGAAGCTAATGGTCATAGCTATCCCAGTCCCCAGCTCTTGGCAACCTATGCAAGTAACAGTTCTTTCAAAGTTAACCCCTAGCATTGCCATGACCATCTGGCAGGTGGATCACCCTGTAGCAATGGGAGAAATCCAAATAGGGAAAAAATGAAACAAAGGACTAGAGAAGCCTATCCTTTAGGAGACAGAGGATCAGGAGGAAAGTTCATGGATAGTTTAAAATAGTAAGCTTATGGTATGACAGGATGTATGTGCAGACCTGTGTTATAGTAACATTTCTAGTGGCTGTAATGCTATGCATAAAGACCCACTCTTGATATCTCTATGCTTTCATAATGTTCACAGCTCCTGATGGGACGTCTAGGAGAGAAGTGAAATCTGGCTGGACCAGCCTGGGAAATGTGGTCGCCCAAGCTCAGCACTGCAGTCTGGTGAGCCAGCCCACAGGCAGGGTAAATTGCAGAGCTCAGCTTGAAGAGGAATGAAAATAGCAGGTTTGACACATGGCAAGATGGAGAGGCAGTGGCAGGGTTCAGCGGGAGACCTTGCCAGTCCTCTTGACAGACCAATTTTGCAAGTGTCTCTTATTCTTCCATTTTCTATCTATATCCATTTAAATGTCTGAATGTCTTTAGCTCATTCATTTCCCAGAAGGGTCTAGCCATTCTGATAAAGCGATTCCTGTCCCAATTTCTGCCAGGTCTCACTTCATTTTCTTTCACAAAATGAAAATTGTGTTTTAACTGGAAAATGTCTTGCAGGGTATTGCTAGTTAGAACACAAAGTTTGGCAGAATGGGAAAAAGTCTTGGACTTATTAGTTTAGTGGGGGTTGTTGGAAATATATTTAGAGACAGAAAATCAGATGAGACAATTTTGTACAATACCTCTCATTTTTAAACTTCACTTTGAATTGCAAACACTAGAGCAACCCATATGTGCTACTTCTAATTCAAATACATTATCCCATGCATCAAGAAACTTGAAAGGCCTAAATGCTTCTGTATGCAACAAATGACTTGTATGAAAACTACATATCTGATTTGCTCAGGGAAAAATGATAGAAAGAACCCTGGATATTTGTTATGAAAGTATTGAAAATAAATTACATGAGATTTTTTGGTATAGTTTTAAATAAGAAGCAATCAAACAAAGGCACAAAATAGTTTGTCTAATGCATATATGCAAATAGTCACTTTGAAAATAGAATATACTCGCATTACAATTTTTAGAACAACAAAATCAAATTATTTTAGAAATGAAAAGAATATGTTCAAAACATAATAATTTATAAAATTTTTGTGAAGCCCACAAATAAATGTAGTTAAACAATAATCTTCATATCTGATAACCCTTAGCACATTCCATTCAAGAATCTCAACACTTCTATGAGCATGGATTTACTAACTCCATTTTATTTGCTATCCTAAATTTACATATTAAGTAGTTGAGGCTCAGAGAGACCATGGCCAAATGTTGCTCTCACTGGTCTTGGATGATGTTATTGTCTGTGTTCAGGTCTACATAAGACACTATCTGTGCTTAAAAAAAATTATTCACTTGAATAATTTACTAATACAATTGGTTTGCTCACAGGAATACCTTTGCAGTGTTGCATCACCAACTGCTGATCACAGTAGGAGGAGAATTTGATCTTTATTATGCCCAAGATCACATACAAAGACCATGGAAGATCTAGGCATCAGGGCATCAGCAGGAGGTTTTAATTCCCCATTAGGCATACCCAGTTGCAGTACAGCTGATATTGCAGTGGCATTAAAAGCCTGAACTATGTTGTAAGCTTCAAGTGAGTGACAGGCCTGGGATGTCTCTAATGGTGAAATCTACATTAAAAGATTAATTCAATCCTTAAATTAATAAGTCCTCAGTGATATTTAATGTGAGGCCTCTAGGCACCAAAAATAATGGGATCATAAATTTGCTTTATAGAGGGATCCTGGAATCCTCTCTCAGTGTTTACAGAAAGGATGTGAAGGCTATTAGTGAAAAGCAAAATAGTTAACCAAAAACATGCCATCAAGAGAAACACTAGCATTTAAAAGCAACTGTGACAACTGCATTACTAAAGATTAACTTTCCCATGGAAAAGGACTGATGTCAATCAAGCTGACCTGCCACTATAATTGACACTTAGGGCACCCCTTCTACCAAAGGACTGTTGTCTTTTATTATTCAGGATCTATATTAAGGCAAAGAATAAGAAATCTTATTTTAGGGAAGTAGGGGATGCTTCAGTCCAATCCTTTCACCTCCCACATTTAGGTAATGTTCTACTTCATGTGCTAAAGAGACATTGATTACAGTCTACACGTTCGTTAACCAAATGGAAGAAGCTCATACTATACTCGCAGCACTGCTAAGTACAGATATAGGCAGGTTTATTGGCTTCCTGACCTACTATACAGATAAATATTCCATAGTATTTATTCTGTTCATATAAGTCCTTGTTGTTTATGCTGTATTTGTGCTGTTTTGGCTGCTTTTGAGAATGGATATTTCATTTTGCTTTAATCCATCCCAGATGAATGAGGGGTGTAAATAACAGAGACTCAGTGTCAGGAAAACACTGAAAGCAAGCAGGCTATGACAGCATGCTCAGCAGAGCTACTGCATTCACCTCCACACAGATATGACATAAATATTGTACAGTACAGTGAAATCCAGTACAATATATTAAAAAAAAAAAATCCCGCAGTGGGATTATAATTTTCCACAGACTGTGGTGGAATAATATGCCCTTTCTGGCCCCAGGGAGCATTGTTGTGCTCCTGAGGAGGGAGGGACAGTTCTGGTGGTTGGGCAGGATCTCCTACAGCTGCTAGCGGCATGAGCGAGTGGCCTGAGCCCCAGCAGCATTTGGAGGGGAGGCTCAAAGGGAGAGCAGCCAGCAGCCCCCCACCATACCAATGGGGTTGTAAGACAGCCCACGGGGTTTGTGCTAAGCATACTGAATGGCTTTGTGTCTTTAACAAATACTAAATTAAAAAGCACTGATGGCAGAAAGTAAGGCTGCTCTGTAGCCGCTGTGCTCATCATGTCCTGCAGTCTCAGTTTGGTTTAAATGTGAACTGAATCTCCCCAGCTCCCACCACCAAGTACAGAAATACTCCAGACACTTGGTGATTTAAACTTTCTGGCTTTTCCTTTCTTGACCAATCTTGCTATTTCCAAGCATAAACCCCTGCCTAATCTTAGAAAAGGAGGGAGGAATGAGGTGGAGGGTAGGAGGAATGGAAAGCCTGGCTTTCAGCAGCTCTCACCTCCACTCCCACTCCCGCACCCCACTGGAGAGGCAATGGAGTGAAGGCGCTGGGTGGATGGGGATGCTGTTTTCTTGTGGAGGAGCAGTAAAGTTAAGCTCAATGTCTTCCAAGGAGCAGAGGCTCATGCACAGGGAGGGATTGCTAATTCTTCTCTGGCCAGCCCTGAACCCCTCTTTTACCTCACTGGCTGTTCTCAGCCTCCTCCAAGCCCCCGCAGCCCCTCAGGCACTCTGCAATTCCCCCAGCCCTCTGCTTCAGCTCTCCTGCAGAGCCTGCTCAGCTGCCTCCGCAAAACTGCATTTTGCCTTCAGTCCTGGAGGTGCCTCTGACAACCCGTGATGTATGGAGGCTTGAAGCAATGTGAGAGAGAATGCAATAGTTAGCATAACTAACAGCTTGACAGCAAACTCTATGGATAGTATGATCTCCAGACTGGAACTGGTTTAAAACTGTGCTTGCACTGTCACTTTCCTAGTGTTCTTGTGCAAAAACATGTATCGTCTTAAATTTACTTAAAAACAAATTCATTTGGAAGACTTAAAGATTTTAGACATGTTTTAGATCAAGTGGTCTGAGGTTGTAATGAAAAATTTGCAGCAGTAATTTTTCTTTGTGTCAGTTTTGCAGACTCTCCTCTCAAAAATGAATTTGAGACTAGTTTTGTATGAAGAGTCATCCACTGTACACCAGGACTATTTTAACAGCCTCTGTTGTCCTGTGACAACCGCAAAACCTGCAATTTTCTCTAGCATTGGCTTTGCATCATCGGTTAATTAGCAAATGATGCTTAGGGAGTTCACTGTCATGTTTCTCCTGCCTCAAGCTGCAATTGGTAATTTAGCAACATGCTGAAAATGAAGAAGAAAAAACTGACATAACCTTAACATTTCTTAACATATTCTTATTTCATTTGCTGAGAAAAGTTATTTCTGTCATATCATTAGTATAGTTTCTTCCTTTCCTGGCCTGCTGACAATGGAAAAGTCCTTGCCTGCCCACATACCAGCAAGAGGAACAGTTATCACCTGTTACAGAGCTACCAGCATCCCAAGGGGAGAATTGCCAACATCGGCAACCTCCCAGTCTTGCCTCTTCCTGATCTTCCACTTGGCGCCCACAGTAAAATGGCCTGTGCACACACCAGTATATCCCATACCATGCACCACCTCTTGCATGTGGCAAGGGAATTGGGTTCAGCCTCAAAGTCTGGCAAATCTACTGGGAGGACGCGCAAAACTGTCCATGTCTGTCTGACATACCCATGGGATTATTAACACAAATACTTACCCATTTTGCCCTTTTAAGCAATCTTGGTCTATTTTAATTGTTTTATGTTGCTGTCCATCACTGTAAAATTTAAAACAAAGCTGTCTGAGAGCAGTCTGAGTTAACAAAATGGTCTGAGTTCACCTTAAATCCTTTGTTCCTGTGAGGGGTTTACAAGGATTGCTTCCCAACTGGTAGAAAAATAGCTGGAGCTACATTGTTTTGTGCTGTAAAACAAGATTATTGTCATGTAGTCTAGGGAAGACTCTGGGCATTTTGGTTTTGGTGAATTTTTAAAGCAACTAGTGAAGGATGATACTGCTCCTAATTATGGAATATATAGAAGGAAAAACTATGGACACGAAAATATGGTAAAATCAGGAAGCTTAAAGCTTTTGCTTGGCTGAATTGATTCCAAATATTCATTAGTCAAGGGGAGGAGTCCAGCACATCCACATTTCTGTACCTTTAGTGGGCCATTCCCCAGAGCAGAGCACAGAATAAGGGATTACTTAATCTCAGGTGGGTAACATGCAAACCTCATGGCTATACTCATTCAGGAACCATCTGTATGTCAGTAAAAATGTATTTTATGATGAAGGATACTTACTATGGTTTGATCAGAAACATTGTGGTCATGCATAACGTGAGCTTGCATAACGTGCGAGCTAATAACCACTGTGAGAGGCAGAGTAAATTAATTTGGGATTAAAGTAATGCTTGCATGGTTATTGAGCTTCCAATTGACTTCAAGTGCAGACGTGAGCTGCAAAAGACAATAGACCTAGTTCATGTCACCCAAGTTGCATGTATAACTGTTTCCATGCCTCTGAGTCTGCTTCTATCATGCTTGAAACTTTGGTATCTCTTTGAAAAACATCTCCCTTCAAACTTCAATTTTGAAAATTAAACAAAAAATATAACCTCTTAAATGAAGTTGTACTATGGTAGCGTTATTTCAGTTTAATTGAAATGTGGTATAAAACCTTGCGGAGAGCAGCAATTACCTCTCTGTAAAGAGCCATGAATAATGTATTTTGTTTTGTTTTGTTTTCAGAAGCACCTTCGTCAGTCCTCACTGCATGTAAGGTAAGAAAACTTGTACTGACTCCAAGTACTGCTGTATACCCCAGCTAGCTGGAAAGACATGGAGCAGTAGTAATAGTCCAATAAATTGGAAGGACTTTAAGGGCTCTCAAAGATTAGGTTAGCTGTAGAAGATGCACATTCACACACCCTTCAGAGTCTGCATTTTCTTCCCATGTCTGCACTTTTTTCTGCTGGCATAAACTGAAAAAATGGGATTTTGGTTTCACAACTGCAAATTGGAGTGCGTAAAGCCAGAATTTTGGAACAGTTGTTGAAATGAAATGAGGTCTGAGAGCTTATGGATGGGGATTTTGCCTAAAAGAAGCAGCTGCTCTTAAAGGAGGAACCCCCAGCCAAAGAAATGAAGTCAAAGTGTCTGCGGCGGGTCCTCCCCACTTTGGACTGCGACTCAGTGGTTTCCCACGTGGTGGACCCCTGTGCTCTGGTAGCACCTCTCCATGCTCCCCACCTACGCAGCCTCACCACAGCGGGCCCTGGCCAGCAGTTCGGGCAGCTCACCGGGGCTGTGCAGCCCTCCCTGAGCACGCTGCCTCTGCTGGTGGCTGCATCGAGGGGAGAGACCACTGTGACGGGGTGAGCGACCCAGGGACTCTTCAGGGAAGGACCAGCTATCGCAGAGATAACACTTTAGGGGTCTTGGCATGAGTTTGTTTTGCTTTTCTTAGTAAAATGTCAGTCAGTACATATACTTGTCACACTGCATTTAGCATGGGTTGTGTGTATACACACACACACACATATATATACATCTGTCTTTCAATATGTATTTTTCATGCTTTTTTACTCCCTTTTCACACATATTTTCAAACTTCCTGTTGATAGCTGATTTGATGCTACTGTAAAAACGTAGATGCAATTGCACCCAAATTAGACCTGCAATCACAGTGGTACACTGGTTAACACTAAGGTTAATTTCTTCTTGTGAAATTAAAATAATGAAATGTAATTTCTCCACTGGGTCTCTAGAAATACTTTTGCTTTGGTGCCTGTTGCTTGGCTCTGTATCCAAACTTTTCAGTCATAACTATTTTAAAACAAAGTTTCTGTTTCTAAGTAGTAGATGCTACATCTGAAAATGCTTCAGGCTTAACCACCTTCTCTGTCCTGATTTATGATGGTATTGCCAGTCTTCTGAGTATCTTTTAAATTTCAAGCAGCAGATATTTAAATTGGCACATATCCTAACATTGACAAAACAAGAAAAGCTATATTCAAGTACACACAGGAGTTTTCCAATAAGCTTTTCTGTCTATAAACAGTACCAGATGCACTAGAAGAAGGTGTAAAATGTTAAGCATAAATAGTTGTGTAATATCTTGCTTTTTAGGAAAGTTGCTTTCCAACCTGGGGCAGTTATCTGACTCTCAGATTTTTTTATTGTCAACTATAGTTGCATATATTATTATCCATACTGGAACTACATTATTTTTCTAATCCTTGTCCTCAATAATATCCAAAGGCAGTGGGGTGCACAGATTCATGCTTTCATTGGGTTTTGAATCCTAACTCAGGAAAACATCCATATGCCATGTTACATTCAAACCCACTATACCTACAATTGTAAACTCACAGGATTAAGCTTTTGGCATGTAGGTACATCTCATTCCTGTTCACTTTCTTAGAACAGGAGCATGTGCTCAGCTGCTTTTTTAGATCAGAAAGATAGTTACCCAGTCATGGCTGGCTGAAACCCATGTTTCTACTGGCCACCTGAGCTGCAGGTAGATCAAAACACTCCAAGTTCTGGAGAATTAGTTGTATATAATTTTCTTTTCTGCATATCTCACCTTAGGTACTATAATATTAGCAAGATTTGCACTTCATTAGCACTGCTAACTTGAAAATTTCACTTCCTGCTGTAGCCATTTCATTTTACACTCACCTGCCAGTGATCAAGCTGTGACTTCAGTGACCCATTAAAGTATTGATTTATGTGTTCTCATGACTCTCTCATTATCTTGTTTTGATTTTGATCTGTTCCAAATTATTCCTGAGGCTATCTCAGCTATCAGCTGACCCAGGAACTGAGAAGTGACTTTGTTCTGCTTTCTTGTCTCTCTTGCTGGCTCAGCTGACTCAGACACAAAGGGAGTGCGGAGGAGCAGGACTGAAGCACATGGAATGTGCTTATTGTGTAAATATCTGAATATGTACAATCGTGCAAGAATCATGAATACATACAAATGCAAGAATCAAAGGACGAAATCAAAACAGAAGGGATAAAATGAGCAGGAAAGGGGCTAATTGTCTTTAAGGTCAGACATTGAGATGGAGCAGGTTCATACAGATCTGTAAAGCAGGGGGTCAGTTTTGAATTATAATTTGAAACTAGATGGAAACTAGTGTGAGGATATTTGAAGATCATGGTGACACCATCCTGCTGCCTGGAGGGACAGAGTAATCTCTCTGCAGCATTGTGGACCCTCTGAATGTGTGCTAAAAGCTGTGATTAAGACCGGGGGTGCAGCAGTGAAGACAAGCTGCATGGTGGCAATAATCCAGTACTGCAACAGGACTAAAAAAGAGATGCAAAAGGACAAAGTGAATCTGGTTAAAAATGTTAGTGACTTCAGTGCAAGATGTGATCAGGATCTCATGCCTTCCCCTTTTCCTTTCTTATTTACCTTAGTGTATGTAAGAAATATGCAATGTGCTCCAAAAGTGGCTACTTCAAAAGAGAAACTGTGTTTTCTATTTCCAGTTTTTATATTTTTAAGTATTCCCTCAGATCTCTGTTTTCACAGAGAGCTGCATTCCTGATCCATGCAGTAACCATAGGTATTTTTCACTTTGAAAGAAAAGACAGACTCTATGCATTGGTAAAGGAAATGAAATTCATGAGAGATCTAGATTTTTTAGGATGAAAATTAAAGCTGGGGAGCAGGCATTCCTTTCTGAAATGTTTTTATTCTCCTTTCTGTGCATCTCGTTACAAGATCATGGCATGTTGCATTACCACACAATTTTCAGAAAATGATTACAGCCAGTGAATGTGTGAATTCCCTTTCTTGTGCTTTATAACAGTTCTGGGACTGGCTGCATGCTGAAAAACGTGAGAGGAAAAATTGGGGGAAGATAATTTAAAAGATCTTCCCCATAAGATTTAATTAATCTTAAGCATAACCAGACTCTATGCCTTGTACAAGGTTTGTTTTTAAACAGTGTAGCAGTCATTCACTAGATTTTTATTTTTTTTATTAGATAATTGCTAATAATAGATTAGCATCAAGCAAAGTAAAAGTCCTTTAGAAAGAGGGAGGGCATCATTTTATTGTCCACCTCTTCAGGTAAGCACCATGGCAGAACTCCTGGGAGGCACAGAAACTGGGAACTTATCCCATCCAAAACCACGAGGTCAAGGAACTGCCGTGACTTTCCTTTTCTTAAAAAATATTTTCCAAAATCCTGAACAATGTGGAGCAAAGCCCCCAAAACATTGTTATTATTCTGAAATTTTGCAAGGCTGTTCCTCCTCATGTGACACATTCAAGTCTTATTACTTCCCTGCTCAGTAAAAATGAGAATGTAATAATATAAGTGTTCAGAAACCCCAAAGGATACAAATGTCATTTTTCTCCTTGCTTTTTAGATTGGAAGAACAATTTACTTTTTGTTTATTATCCAGGAAAACATCCCACTCCCCTTGGAATAATTTGTATTTGCAAATAAATTCAGCTTTGTGGTTCTCCCCCAGGTTGCCAGTTATGTGAAATAAAGTCACCAAAATAATTATTTTCAAATATCTTATTTAATAATTTTATAATTATAATTCCCCGTCGCTTGGGGGGGGAGGAGGTAGATACACATTCATTGCACAATCTACAATCTTCACAAACTTCACTTACATCAATAAAAAGAATTCCCCACACCAAAATCAAAATAACATCACAGCACCGACAAAGGTGGACAATTTACAAACACTCCACCCCTCATCCCTTCACCACAATTGCAACAACAGAAATTCCCCACAATTATTCTGATCTCTAGCAATGTTCAGTCCATGTTTTGCCCATTACCTCTCACAATTACTATCCTTATCTCAAATCCCTCATGTCCCACGTTGGGTGCCAAAAAGGACTGTGGTGGGCCAGGTGCCCACCAAGCTGCTCTATCACTCCTCCTAAGCTGGACAGGGGAGAAAAAATATAATGAAAGGCTCGTGGGTTGAGATAAGGACAGGAAGACATCACTCAGCAATTACTGTCACGGGCAAAACAGACTCGACTTGGGGAAATTAATTTATTGCCAATTAACAAAGGAGTAGGATAATGAGAAATAAAAAAAAATCTAAAAACACCTTCCCCCCACCTCTCCCTTCTTCCCAGGCTCAACTTCACTCCTGAATTCTCTACCTCCTCCCCCCAAGCAGCACAGGGGGACAAGGAATGGGGGTTGCGGTCAGTTCATCACACATTGTCTCTGCTGCTCCTTCCTCTTCACATTCTTCCCCTGCTCCAGCGTGGGGTCCCTCCCATGGGAGACAGTCCTCAAAGACCTTCTCCAACATGGATCCTTCCCACAGGCTGCAGTTCTTCATGAACTGCTCCAGCATGGGTCCCCCGCAGGGTCACAGGTCCTGCCAGGAGCCTGCTCCAGCGCGGGCTCTCCACAGGGTCACAGCTTCCTTCAGGACACATCCACCTGCTCCGGTGTGGGGTCTTCCACGGGCTGCAGGTGGATATCTGCTCCACTGTGGACCTCCATGGGCTGCAGGGGGACAGCCTGCCTCGCCATGGTCTTCACCACGGGCTGCAGGGGAATCTCTGCTCTGGCGCCTGGAGCACCTCCTCCCCCTCCTTCTTCACTGACCTTGGTGTCTGCAGAGTTCTTTCTCTCACATATTCTCACTCCTCTCTCCCAGCTGCTGTTGCGCAGCAGGTTTTTTTCCCTTTCTTAAATATGTTATCACAGAGGCGCTACTGCCGTCACTGATTGGCTCGGCCTTGGCCAGCAGTGGGTCCATCTTGGAGCCAACTGGAACTGGCTCTATCGGACATGGGGGAAGCTTCTGGTATCTTCTCACAGAAGCCAGCCCTGTAGTGTGTCCCCCCCCTGCTACCAAAACCTTGCCACGTAAACGCAATACAAGCCTATGGCAAAGCTATTTTTTCTGAGGTAGGTGGAGATCCTGTCATGAGACAGGGCACATCTCATGGGCACATTCAGTCAGGCCAGTCATGCTATTTGACTATTATTATGATAGGAAAAGATGCATCATCACTGATCTGCAAAGGGTAGAGAACACACTGTGTATCCACTGAGCCTCAAGTAATTTGTTTCTGCATAGTAGAGAAAGGAGTCTGTTTTGTAAGGTGATGACCCATCACCTGGAGACAGTGAGAAGTGTATTTAGTGCTTTGAATTTTAGTGTGCAAATCTTCATTATCAAAAACAGTTTTTATCATGGATAATTTCCTCATTAATGAACTGTAGATGGCCAAATGTATGTATTATTCTTATGAATTGTAAGTCTAGGACTTTAACTCTCTGAATCCTGCATTTTTAGCCATACAGAGTACAGAGGCAGGTTCCCTGAGGCCGTGCAATCTGCATTTCTATGTTTTGACCTGCACTGTGCACACCCCTATCCTCATCAGGGTGTGCTGAAACGTAAATCTGCATTAATAGCACCTGACTGTGAAAATTATTTGTATTATTTGCACACTCTTGAAGGCTGAGCCAGGCCATAGTTAAGCCCTGATTAATTCATTGCTATGGCATTACAATGACCTCTACTTCAAGTAAATAGGATTTTAATGTGATCTTTATAAGTGTGGAAAGGAAAGTGGTTAAATGACATGCTAGGAGTCACTGAGGGGCTTCATCTTGCACCAAGAAAAGTCAATAATTGGGGCTTTTGTTTGCTTTAGTGTTGCAAGATCAAGTATGCAGGAATCAGCAGCGAAGAGGAGACATCTGGAGCACTTGTTTCCTTGCTCAGTGCTAAGCTCTCAGATCAGTCTAGCCTCTCTGGAATCATGCAGAGTGATCATCATCTAGGGAAATGGACATTAAATATAATATTTCTCAAAGTCATGCAGGAGGAAACAGATGCCACGTAAGTATGAGAACAATCCTTAATATGATTAATAAGCCTTACGTCTTCACCTTGCATTTTTATTTTTAAGTTCTGAATAATTTACAGTCTACTGCTTGGAATAGCATAGCAAATCTCTGCTGATTTTGACTTTGTTCTTATTCCACATTTACCTTTATATACTACCTGTAAGAAAACAGAAAAAGATGGAAGTTTCATCCTGAGACTTCCTCTAAAATTTATGTCGGCTTTTTAGATCTTTTTAGATTTTTTTAAAAGAAAATTTGGCATGTGACCCAAACATTGTTCATCAACATTTTGATCAAGCAAGGATAACTGAAAAGAACGCTAAAAAAGGAGGGGGAGAGGGGGGAAGTAATCCACCAATCCACCCATATAGGTTTAGTTGATTCAGGATTCATTGATCAGAGAGTGACTCCACCTCAGTGTATTACCTGTGCTTTAACTGTCTTTAATAGGGCAAATAAAATGAACAATACAAGTGTTTTCAGTGAAACTCCGGACATTACTCAGATGTTTCACCATTTTTAAAAACACACAGAAATCATAATTCCTGCTGAAACAACAGTAGTATCTTTGTGATGTAGAGGTGATTGATGATGTGGTGGTGATGATGTAGTGGTGATGACATGAATATTAACCTATGCCACTGGTACACACAGCCAAAGATGTTTTGTGTCTTCCTCCAGCCAATTGCTTTTCCTCGTGCTTCTGCATAGTACAATACAGAGGGCAAGACCAATGCCTCTCTTCTTCCTAGCTGCCCTGACGGAGGGCAGCAGTGGCTCCTCAGGGAAGCCTCTTCCTCTGGCAGGAATTCTTGCTTTCATCCCTGTCATTTCCCAGCTTTTCTTATCTGCCACTGTTTTTTCCCTCTACATTGGAGTCCATCTGGATGCCTGTTAGGGCTCTGGGCTCATGAGACATGATGGCCCAAAGTGTCAGACATAAGATGTGTGTACAGCATATGAAAATCATTAAGGTTAAAAAAAAAAGTTTCTGTCCAGGAGTGCTACATGTGTGCTATACACACCCCCACAATATAAGTATTCCTATGGTTTACGTAACTTGGGAAGTTCAGCTATGTTATAGTTGCCTGTTTTCCCCTTCATAATTAATATGTTTATTACTTAGTATATTGCTTAAAGATCTTATATTTCTGGCTACTTTTTGGCTTTAGGGATCATATATGGCTGTATTAGAACCACCTAAGGTATATGTGTCATTGTTGCATGTTTGTCATATTTGCCTTAAAGGATTCCTGTCCTTAAGGGGTTTCCAGCCTCTCATCCCCCAATTTGTATATATAACCAGGATTACCCCGTCCCATTATAGAATGACAACCATGTAATATTATTAGGTCTTTTTCGTTAAAGGCTGAGATCTTAGATAATTAATAGAAAACTGACACCAGGACTACATTAATTATATATTCAGGAGAGTTTAGTCAGGATGATCGGTTTAGACAGCTTTTTATCTAATGATTACATTCAGCCAATAGCTACTGAATATATAGAGCATTGAGCTCGCCAACCAGATCTGTGTATTGAGGCAAACTGTTCTTCTTGTGAGAGTCAAGTAAGTTCTAGCGTTTGTATCGGCAAAAGGCATAATATAATTGGCTCTGATTAAAGCTTCCCCAAAACTGTTAAGCTGAGGCAAAAAGGGGGGTGGGAGGGGTGCTGAATTTTTTCCTGCCTGGAAATCAACCAACAAAATCACTTTAAAAGACTTAAAGAAAAAAGAAGGAAAGAAGAAGGTACCTAAAATGAAATAAAACAAGTTTCAAGAAGTTTGGAAAGCCTATTTTGGAGAAAAACTCTGTCTTCATGCTAATCCCAGCTAACAAGCATTCTCCTTTTTCACATCCACCATCCTTTTCCTTTTTCCATCTGTGTTGGAGGCTGCTGGTACCTAGAACTCTGAGTTGGAGTGTAGGTATGAAAGTAAAAGATTATAATCTGGAAAATCTTTATTTGGTGGTCAGTGACCCAGGGGTGCCACTGTATTCCTGGGATTCGAGCGGGAAGTCCCCAGAGTACCTGCAGTTCTGCTTCTGCCTCTCTGAGCACTGAGCTTGCTGCACACCACCTGAGGCTTTCCAGGGTGCCGAAATCAGAGCAATGGAAAGGCCCTTGGCATATTTTAGTGTAATGCAAAACATTAAGGTAGTGCTGTTTCCCTTTTAAATTTTAAGGAGTTCCCAACAGCACTGGGAAAAGAAAAGGAGGATAGTGGGTTTGGAACAGATTGACTGCATAAAATAACAGCATGAGTCAGTATGAGTTAGTGCTGTGCAGTGTGCCAGTGTGATCTGTTGTTTAAATTACTGCAGGTTCCCACTCCTGGGCAGTGGCTGCTGGTGTCAATCACTGCAGTGCTCTCTTCCTAAGGCCAAAATTTTGAAATTAGCACAACTATGCCAATTTGCACTAGCTGATAAACTACCCCGATGTCTGTAGTGGCTTAAACTGCATCTGTCATTTGCATTAGTGGCTAGTGATTAATCAGAAAGGAAGAATAACATGAATGCTAATCCCACCTGCTTTGATCCTCAGCCATCTGTCCTGTAACAGTTTGATGAAACTTGCTCCAGCTACTCCAGTGATTGTCCAAGGTGCAGACTGGAGAGACAAGTGTCACCTCCTCCCCGTGAAGAAGTGGGGTCTGGTACTGCAGTAGGCCATGAATATGTAAACACTGCAAGAAAAGCTCTTACATAAATTTGTTGAGTGTCTCTGATGAATTGTAGGTACAAGTCAAATGTTTGAAACCTTCAGAGTTGCTGATTTTTGTTTAAAGCTCAGCGTGTGTTATTGATTTTATACTTTTCTGTACAGTTACAGTAATAACTCCTGACTCAACTACTAATGCTACACAGGTACAGGCCAGAGTTTATCAGTACTTTGCAAAACAGGATCATCCTGGTGACTGGTGCTTGAGCTTTGAAAATTTTCACTGTGTGAAATTGTCCAAATTCCTCACGCAGTGTGCGCTCAGTCCCCACAGTGAATCAGAGCTGGGACTCAGCAATAGAAATATGCAAAATCAGGCTGTGCTGAGGAGCATGTTACAGGGAGCAGCTCTCCGCCGTCCAGCCACCTGGGTCCATTAGCCCTACCTCCGCACCAGCCCCAGGCTGGTTCACATGTGGGTCCCCTTGGCATCGGGACCACACTCCTAAGCACTGGGACACTGGTGGGGTCACATCAGCTCTGCTAGAGAGACCATCTGCTTTAACACACTTGTGTAGCACTGTGCTCCCAGCTAATGGTCTGGAGCCTGAAAGTTGTGGCACCAAAGTGGAGCTTCAGATCCTGCCAGAGCCAGGCTGCTTTTGTGTGCATCCTTGCAGGTGTCCGAGCACTGCGGTCTGAACAGACATGACCCTTCAGGTTACATGTGAGAGTTGTGCAGCCCCCGCACCTTGCTGAATGCCGTTGGCCAGGCCTGGCATCTCCTCATTGGCGCTGTGATCGACCTGAGAGCAGGGCATGGAGGATGAATATTTGCATTGGCTCATATTGTGCAAACGATGCTGGGTAAGTGTGCTCAGAAATATCTGTCTCTCTGCATTTGCAACTTGAATGTTGTAAAAGGGATTTTATTCAAACCCCTTTCTCTGAAATTTCTTCTGTTTATATGGTGAGAAATACCTACAAAAGTTGGGGGATTTTTTTTACATGGCTAAGACGAACTAGAATCAGAGATTATGCAGATGCTTAAATTTCACTTAAAATACATTTATAGTAAAGCACCAGAAAGCCAGTGTAGAGTATTTTACTGGTATTATGTATTTGTCATTATCTTTTAATATTCTCTGATGTATGGTGTCGTGGTTTAACCCCAGCCAGCAACTAAGCACCACACAGCCGCTTCCCTCTCCCCTCTCCCAGTGGGGTGGGGAGGAGGAAAGAAAAAAAAAGTAAAACTCGTGGGTTGAGATAAGAACAGTTTAATAACTAAAGTAAAATAAAATACACTACTAACTAAGAATAATAATAATTTTAATGAAAAGGAATACAAAAAAAAAAAAGAAATAACACCCAAGAAAAGACAAGTGATGCACAATGCAATTGCTCACCACCTGCTGACCGATGCCAGAGCCGCGATCCGCCCCTCCCGGCCAACTCCCCCCTGTTTATATACTGGGCATGACGTTCTATGGTATGGAATACCCCTTTGGCTAGTTTGGGTCAGCTGCCCCGGCTATGCTCCCTCCCAGCTTCTTGCACACCTGCTTGCTGGCAGAGCATGGGAAACTGAAAAGTCCTTGGCTTAAGATAAGCGCTACTTAGCAACAACTAAAGCATCAGAGTGTTATCAACATTATTCTCACACTAAGTCCAAAACCCAGCACTGTACCAGCTACTAAGAAGAAAATTAACTCTGTCCCAGCCGAAACCAGGATGATATCCACCCCTTATTCTATACCATTTACGTTATGCCCAGATCCCACACTTTCTGATACATTTCCAATTAATCACCATCACCTTTCCTGTCTTTTAATATATACATATAGATATCATTCCCGCGGTCTATGGGCCATCTCTATCAAATGTCTGTTGAGTTCATTCAGTCCATGACTTTGAGCTCCATCTGTCATAACAGTCTGTCTGGGCAGGAGGGATGGTGCAAAGAAGTCTGCTCAGTCGGCAGAACAAGATTGGGCTTCGGTGTGGTGTGGTGGGTGGGTGACATTGGGTGCAGCAGGAGGATGGTGTGTGGTGTCGGATTGTTGCATGCTGAAATCAGTCCTGGTTCCATCACTACTGCACTTCAGTCAGTTTTGTCAAAGTTCATTCTTCATTAATTTGGGTGATTCTTACTGTAATACCATTAATATAGCATATAACAACTATAATAATGATGACATACAGTGGCAAGATTGTAGAGCAATTAACATAATACAATTTAATCTATTGGCTGTTCTCACCTAAAATCAAATCCCCTTGAGGCACACATCGGACTTCCCCATCCTTCCGCATCACCCACCAAGTGCACCCAGGCCCTTGAGCAAAAGCAATCCCACGAATGGGTTTGCCTTTGCCTGAGGCAGGAGTAACCCAGACTGTTTTTCCTAGCATATTTTTTATGTGCACTACAGGGACTTTATCCCCTTCTACAGTAGGTAAAAGTTCTGATTGGGCAGGGCCAGCTCGATTGGCAGATCCTCTAGTGTTGACTAACCAGGTGGCCTTTGCTAGATGTGTATCCCAATGTTTGAAGGTCCCACCACCCATTGCTCTCAATGTAGTCTTTAACAACCCATTATATCGCTCGATTTTCCCGGAGGCTGGTGCATGAGAGGGGATGTGATACACCCACTCAATGCCATGCTCTTTGGCCCAGGTGTCTATGAGATTGTTTCAGAAATGAGTCCCATTGTCTGACTCAATTCTTTCTGGGGTACCGTGTCGCCATAAGATTTGCTTCTCAAGGCCCAGGATAGTGTTCCAGGCAGTGGCATGGGGCACGGGATATGTTTCCAGTGGATTCGTGGGAGTGTGATATAGTCAATCTGCCAGGCCTCCCCATATTTGTATTTCAGCCATTGTCCTCCATACCAAAGAGGCTTTAACCGCTTGGCTTGCTTGATTGCAGCCCATGTTTCACATTCATGGGTAACCTGTGCGATAGTGTCCATGGTCAGGTCCACCCCTCGATCACGAGCCCATCTATATGTTGCGTCTCTTCCCTGATGGCCTGAGGTGTCATGGGCCCACCGAGCCAGAAATAATTCACCCTTATGCTGCCAATCCAGATCCACCTGAGCTACTTCAATCCTAGCAGCCTTGTCTACCTGTTGATTGTTTTGATGTTCTTCAGTGGCCCGGCTCTTGGGTACGTGGGCATCTACATGACGTACTTTCACAACCAGGTTCTCTAGCCAGGCAGCAATATCTTGCCACAATGGGGCAGCCCAGATGGGTTTACCTCTGCGTTGCCAGTTACTCTGCTTCCATTGCTGCAACCACCCCCACAGAGCATTTGCCACCATCCATGAGTCAGTATAGAGATAAAGTATTGGCCATTTTTCTCATTCAGCAATGTCTAAAGCCAGCTGGATGGCTTTCACCTCTGCAAACTGACTCGATTCACCTTCTCCTTCTGCAGTGTCTGCAACTTGTCGTATAGGACTCCATACAGCCGCCTTCCACCTCCGATGCTTTCCTACAATGCGACAGGACCCATCAGTGAACAGGGCATATTGCCTCTCATTTTCTGGCAGTTTATTATACAGTGGGGCCTCTTCAGCACCCGTCACCTCCTCCTCTGGCGATATTCCAAAATCTTTGCCTTCTGGCCAGTCTGTGATCACTTCCAGAATTCCTGGGTGACTGGGGTTTCCTATTCGACTGTGTGATCAGTGCAACCCACTTACTCCACGTAGCATCAGTTGCATGATGTGTAGAAGGGACCTTCCCTTTGAACATCCAGCCCAGCACCGGCAGTCGGGGTGCTAATAGGAGCTGTGTTTCAGTACCAACCACTTCTGAAGCAGCTCAAACTCCTTCATATGCTGCCAATATCTCCTTTTCAGTTGGAGTATAGCAGGCCTCAGATCCTCGATATCCCCGACTCCAAAACCCTAGGGGTCGACCTCGGGTCTCCCCTGGTGCTTTCTGCCAGAGACTCCAGGTAGGGCCATTCTCCCCGGCTGCGGTGTAGAGCACATTTTTAACATCTTGTCCTGCCTGGACTGGCCCAAGGGCTACTGCATGAACTATCTCCCATTTAATCTGTTCAAAGGCTTGTTGTTGCTCAGGGCCCCATTTAAAATCGTTCCTCTTCCGGGTCACTTGATAGAGAGGGCTTACAATCAGACTGTAATTTGGAATATGCATTCTCCAAAAACCTACAACACCTAAGAAAGCTTGCATTTCCTGTTTACTAGTTGGTGGAGACATAGCTGCTATTTTGTTGATCACATCCATTGGGATGTGACGACGTCCATCTTGCCATTTTATTCCTAAAAACTGAATCTCCTGTGCGGGTCCCTTCACCTTACTCTGTTTTATGGCAAAACCGGCTTTCAGAAGGATTTGGATTATTTTCTCCCCTTTCTCAAAAACTTCTTCTGCTGTGTTGCCCCATACGATGATGTCATCAATGTATTGCAGGTGTTCTGGAGCTCCACCTTTGTCCAGTGCATTTTGGATTAGTCCATGGCAAATGGTGGGGCTGTGTTTCCACCCCTGGGGCAGTCGATTCCAGGTGTACTGGACGCCCCTCCAAGTGAAAGCAAACTGTGGCCGGCACTCTGCTGCCAAAGGGATTGAGAAAAATGCATTAGCGATATCAATTGTGGCGTACCACTTGGCTGCTTTTGACTCCAGTTCATATTGAAGTTCTAGCATGTCTGGCACAGCAGCACTCAGCGGTGGTGTGACTTCATTCAGGCCACGATGATAGTCTACTGTTAGTCTCCATTCTCCATTAGACTTTTGCACTGGCCCTATGGGGCTGTTAAAGGGTGAACGAGTCCTGCTGATCACTCCTTGGCTCTCCAGTCAATGAATCAGCAGATGGATGGGAATCAGGGAGTCTCGGTTGGTGCGATATTGCCACCGGTGCACCCTTGTGGTAGCGATCGGCACCTGTTGCTCTTTGACCCTCAGCAACCCCACAACCGAAGGGTCCTCAGAGAGACCGGGCAAGGTGGACAACTGTTCAATTCCCTCTGTCTCCAAGGCAGCTATACCAAAGGCCCACCGGTACCCCTTTGGGTCCTTGAAATACCCTCTCCTGAGATAATCTATGCCAAGAATGCATGGGGCCTCTGGGCCAGTCACAATGGGGTGTTTCTGCCACTCATTCCCAGTTAGGCTTATTTCAGCCTCCAATACAGTTAGCTGTTGAGATCCCCCTGTCACCCCTGAAATACAGATGGGTTCTACCCCTTTATAGCTTGATGGCATTAGGGTACACTGTGCACCGGTGTCCACTAGAGCCTTATACTCCTGTGGGTCTGATGTGGCAGGCCATCGAATCCACACAGTCCAGTAAACCCGGTTGTCCCTTCCCTCCACCTGGCTGGAGGCAGGGCCCCTCTAGTCCTGGTCATAGGATTCTCCCCTCACTCTTTGTAAAGATGGATTAGAATTCTTTCTCATAGAATCAGGAGTAAGATCAGCCCTTCCACTCTGTCGGCCACTCCGCTCGCAGTGCTCACTGGAGGCTGAAGCAACCATTTTCCTGGAAGAATCCTCATTTGTGATTGTTTTTCCTCGCAATTCCCGTACCTGTGCATCTAGGACGGAGGTAAGTTTTCCATCCCACTTCATCATATCCTCTCCGTGTTCAGGCAGGTAAGACCACAGGGTACCCCGTGGTATATACCTTCTCTCTCCTCTCTCTTGCCCAGAAGAATACCTTCTCCTAATAGCTGAGGTATTGGTCCGTACAGGTGGGCATCCAAACTTATCCTCAAATCGCTGGAACTCTTGGGACCATTTCTCGGCTAGTATGTCTGGCAGTCTCTCCACAGCCACGACGAGGGAGGAAGTGAGACTTTCGTCGTATTGCTGAAGTCGGTGAGCCAATTCATCTACTGTTGGTCCCTCCTCATCTTTCCAGTCCATTACTGCCAATGCATTGGCATACGATGATGGTGTACTTCGTACAAACTTCCGCCACATGGGTCGTGCGCATTGGACTTCATCTGGATCTGTGGGTAACCGCCCATCGTCTGGGTCATAATAAACCATCTCCCGCACGGCTAATTCCCTCAGGTACTGGATACCTCTCTCCATGGTGGTACACTTGCCTGGGTGACATACAAAATCTTCCTTGAAGGGGTACCTTTCCCTCACACCTGATAGAAGTCGCCTCCAGAGGCTGAGGGCTTGTGTCTTTTTTCCAATTGCCTTGTCAATGCCCCCTTCCCTAGAAAGGGATCCCAGTTGCTTGGCCTCCTTACCCTCTAATTCCAAGCTACCGGCCCCGTTATCCCAGCATCGGAGCAGCCAGGTGATAATGTGCTCGCCTGAATGACGGCTGAAATCTTTTCGCATATCTCGCAGCTCACTCGGGGATAGGGATCGGGTGATTATCTCCGGTTCTGCCTCTTCCTCCTGTTCTCGTGATGGCCCTGCTTCACCTTTATCCTTCGCTAAGCGAACTGATTTTTTGGTATATTTCTTCCTCTGTATAGGGGCGATTGATATTGGCACCGGCACATTTCTTAAAGGGCATATCTTTAAACATGTTAATAACTATTTGTGACTCTAGGGATTTAAGATTTTTATTTTGTTTGGCAAGGATAACAGAATTTTTCTTGATGTGTGCTGGCACCTGTCTGCTGACACTTCAAAATACAAGAGTTTTTTGTTTGTTTGGTCAAGAATTCAATAGTACATGCTAATCCTTTTCTAAGCATGAACCTGACACATCCTTTCCTGATTTAATAAGTTTTGCAATACTGCTGTTGACAAAGAGCGAAGCATGGCATTTATAAACATCTTGAGCAAAGTACTTAGTGAAGCTTCTGTGTCTGGATCCCAAGAGATAGTGACCTTATCACCACAGTAATAATTAAACAGACAAAGTACTAACCCTGTTGCTTGTGGATCTCCAGAGCAATTGATCAGGAATCCCCAGGGAATGTCAGACTTCCTTTTCTTAAAATATTAATTTGTGCTGTAATTAGCAAGGACTTTTATGTTAAAATTGGAATTTATAAAAGAGTATCTTATTGGAATCAAATTTAATTTTCCAGTAATCCTATTTTTTTATGTCATTTTAATGTACATTGAAGGTTCTTCTTGGTGAACCTAACCTTACTGCACACATTAACTATATGAACTATTGGATGGTGAAAATGGCAGGAAAATTTTGCTTTGATATAGCCCATAGAATAGAAAAGCTGCTTATATCTCTTTGAAAGCCCAGTGGCTGTGGTTTTTTCAGGTTTTTACATTTCCTTTGTGTGATAATGAGATTTGTAAATATTGCTTTTGAACGTTTTGCAAATTTGCTGTGTTGCAACATCATTATTAGTAAAGTATGTCTGTAATATTTAGTGCATTCCAAAATTTAAAGTCAGTCACCTATTAAATTTCAAATGAGAGCCGTTTGATGATGTATCAGCAAATTCAGTCTTTTCTAAGGAAGTCTTGATTTTGAACCTCTTTGAATTGAAATCAGATATTTTAGGCTAACTTTCTTCTGTCATTTTTTGTATCTTTATAATTTTTTGTTATTTCAATCTTATCTTTTGTAAGAGCATACAGTTAATATTTTACAACAGACACAACATTATTAGCACGAAACATTTCTATAAGTTCATTTCTATGTTTCCAATAAGGCATGTTTCAGAATTGCTTGTAATAACATTATTAGGAATTTTGCCTCATCCTACCATTTAGCGTTTCCTGCAGGAGGGAAATTCCCTTTCATCCTTTCTTGATTACAGTGCTGCAAAGGAACATGCCAGGGATAAAAATACCTCTTTTAAGGGGAAGAAGCACAATGTAACTGAATTGACCAAGGAAATTCCCTGTTGATTTAAATTTGCCTAAGATCTCAATGGCGTGAAGGTGACCTCCTGAGATTACATGCGCCAATATCTTCCCTTTCCTGCTTTTCCATGTTTCTGATACCAATTGGGCATACCTCTCCCACCCCACTGTGCTCCCTACGATCTCCTGGATCTGTCACTGCCTCTGCTGCCAAGGTGGCATCAAGACAAATGCTGCCAGTGGCTGTAGGAACAAGTGTTCAGGCCCTGTTTACATAGTGGTTCTGGCAGATTTGCAATAAATTCACTGTCACCAAATTTAGTCAGTGGCAGAAGCACTTTCCAACAGCAACTTTAAGTAGCATTGCAGGGAGGGTCAAGCCTCTAAAGCCAGGAAAGTCTTTTTGTAAAGATTTTTTTTAATGGATTTGGTGATATTTTTTTTCTCCCAAATATTTCAACATTCTCTGGCAAAATTATATGCATGTCAGAAATAGTAAGTTTAATTTCAGGTCAGAATAAGCTGTGCCTGTATTTTCACCATCAGTTGATCTGCTTCTCAGTTTTTGGAGAGCTCAACTTAGGATACTTGGATATCTCTAAAATTTGAAGCATATGTAATCATTAAATAATTTTGCAAACATAATAATGGAGACTCCTAAATCCTAACAATAAAGACAAACTTCCTGAATAGTCTTACTTTTAATTATTTTTAATTATTTATTATATTTAATTATATAATTATATATTATATATAAAATATAATTATATATAAATATATAATATATAATTATAAAATTATATAATTATGATATATATAATATGTAATTATAATATATTATATATAATTATATTTAAATATATATTTAATTATATTATTTATATAATAATTATTTAATTATATTAAATAAAAATTCTATATTTTCTTTTTTACCATTGTTCATTAAATGCGCACTCTCAGCAAGACTGCTCCCTTGGGTGATTTGCATTATTTGGTGTCAAGATAACAGAACAGTTCAATTTGCAGAATAGCTAATTATTGCGATACATTTTTTTTTCCCCTTAGGTAAGAGAGAATATCTCCTGTAAAGAAAGAAAAAGGCAAATTTGAATACAAAGCTATTAAAAGCTACTGTTTCCTAAACAAGTCTGGTAAGTGTTTTCTATTATGACTGAATTAGCTAATAAATTGACTATTGAGTCAAACTGAGTAATTGCTACAAGCTGGGGAATACAATTGAGCATTTATGTTGTGATGAAATTTAGTGTCATTTTAATAGGTAGTTAATCAGTTCTGCTCTCAGGTATAATGAAAGAAAGTGTTCTTTGCTCTATTAAGTTGGATTTTCAGTCTTCTATAGTTCATACTCCTCATTGTGTTTGCAAATACTTTTGCCCACACTTTTATACATATATGTCAAAAATGTAGAAGAAAAATCTGACTATTATGTTTTAATCAACTGTTAGAAAAAAATGGAAAGATGTTCCATTGAAGAGAAAACTCGAATAAATCTCAAGAAAACCCCATTTTGTCTGTACTGCTGTTTCTTTAAGCGCATAAAGCAAAATATACAATGCATATTGAGAGAATGGTCTTTATTTTTTAAACGAAAATAATATTTAGCCTTGAGAAATACTGTGGTGTGAAACAGCAGTAGCTGTCTGCCAGAAAGTCCATCTGATGTCAGAAGAATGGGGTATTTGCCAGCTAAGAGGTCTTATGTCAAGTGGTTAAATAGTTGGGCGTATGGGCTATTGTGCAGTGCTCTCTTATAGCACACACAACTCCATAATGAAATGAGGACTCTACAAAAGGTGGACTAGGTTGACCGACTGGCTGTGACAGTTGTGGAATATTCTTCATTGGAGGTCTTTTAAAAAAGCTTAGGATAATATTTGTTAGAAATGAGATAAATGACTTCCTGAAGATACTTGAGCTCTTTTTACCTATGATTAAGTACTCATATATGGATACCATATCAAATTACTTTTTATTACTGACTGCTTGCAAATAGCTATGCATCACACGTTCTTGGGGGGGGGAGGGGGCTTAGCAGTAGTTTTGATAATGAGGTCATCCTTAGCTGGGTTTGTAAACACGGGCTTCAATGTCTAAATTTAGGCATTTGCAAATGAGTTGTAGTTTTAAGCTCCTGTCCATTTTTATTGACTTGAGTTTTCCTGTTGACCCTGACAGTTGTGTAACAGAGCTGTGGCTTAAATATTTTCTGAGAAAAAGTATTTTCAAAAGGACTTACGTTCTGGTTTCTTACATTTTATACAGCAAATGAATGTACTTATTTATCCAGTCATAACTTTCAGATGTATTTATAGCAACAGCTTTGCACTTCTCTATTTTCCTTACATGAGTTAAGAGGGCTAATCAAAATAATAATATTTTCCTTGGCTGGCTGAACACAAGACTGTAAAATTGCTAACACCAGCACAAGGGAGGCAGGGAATGTGCAGAAGTGGGGCAAGTCTGCCCTTTTTTGGCAGGAAAGCACTCATAGCCCAACCTATGCAGCTGACTATAAACTGCCAGCTCTAGAGCCACTGCCCGTGCCCTAGCAAAACAGGTCTTGGGCCAGCGACCGCCTCTTTATGGTTATCAGTTTTTTGTTGTGTCTTGGGGTTGCAAAATGAACTTACAGTGCACTTGCATTGCTCCCCTGCATGTGTAAAGAGGAAACATTCTTGTTTCTGTGAGATGCTCCATGTGCAGTGGTGCCCAGCTGAGGGGCAGGGCGGCCATGCAGCACCACCACTGCCAGCGTCCAGGGAGGATGAAAAGAGGCTCTGCTGGGGCTGAACTCCTCTCTCATCACAAAGCCACAAAGTGTTTCTTAGTGAAGAGCTCAGAAAGTTTATCATGTGCAAACCTCAACTATGGAACTACACAAGCCACACAATTCAGATTTGATTTTTCAGTGATCAAAGTTTCTACATCTGGTCTGGTGTATACAGAAAATCAGGAACATGTTGCAAAATTCACCTGGAAACCCCTAGCACTGAGGGAAGAAGTGCTAGCAAAATTTCCAGGACAGATGGAGGCAGTTGAAGGACAAGAAAAGAAAATGCCTCTTTCTGTACAGTAAAGCACAGAGACAGTGTGCAATGAAAAATTAATATACACTAAACAGTCTTGATAAGTTTCCAGAGCAGAAAATACTCTCTCGCTAAGTGGGAATGTAGCCAACCACAGTTGACTGGTGTCTGTGTCTTCCTCTGCTTCAGGCGTTGAGGTATGATAGCAATTCAAATTTATCCCCCTAAAGACTTAAATCAAGTGAATAAGACACGTTATCTATCACAGTGTGGTGGTGCAGCCCCCCCTGGGCCACATTGCGATGTCAATCATCTCGCGATCCTATAAATAGTGATCCTAAGTGAGACCCTTTGAGCTCTCTGGAATTGCAGCAGGCTGTGACCCAGTATCTCCCCCTGAGTTGGGACACCTCTCAGGGTAGATTTTGTGAGGATTTTAAATGGTAGATTTCGCAAGGATTTCCAAGATCATCTGCTGATAGATGCTGACAAAGAAGAAGGGGTCAAAGATCGTCTGCTGACAAATGCTGACAAAGGAGAATTGTGAGTAATTCACTACAATTGGATTTCACGAGGTTTTTAAAGATAATTTGGTACCAATAATTTATCACAATTGGCCAAGAGAGAAAAATCTTGATTATAGGTTAACCTCTATATCTCTGTGCGTGTGTGTGTGTGCGCGCACGATTTGATTTAGGAAACTTTGTAGTGCTGATGATAGCAAAATTTATTAAATCACTCTGATAATTGACTGATGATTAAGTATTGTTAGAAATCATATAACCTAATCTTGTGATTTACCGTAATAGTGTTAATAAATCTTAAATTGCTGCTACCTCAAAGTCATATAGGATCCATAATCACTCATTTCCCGACAAACTGGCATAGTGATTTAACAGGAGATTTTCCTTACCCTTTGTATCCCTTTTATTAGGCATAAACCGTTGTCCAAGTCGGAGACTAAGTTTGGATCCAGCCACACCTAGACTCTTCTCTGAGAAGGAGTTTAGAAAGCAAGGGGGTCCATTCTGAACCTCGTGGCTCAACGGGAGGTTTTCCTTACCTTTGCATTAATTCCATTAGACATAAACTGTTGACCAAGTCTGGCACCAAGATTGGGTCTAGCCACCCCTAAGCTCCATCAGGAGTTTAGAAAGCAAGGGGGTCCACTCTGAACCTCGTGACTCAACAGGAGGGTCTCCCTTACTCTTTTGCATCTCCGGTCTCTGTGTAAATCATTCTAAATAGATTCTAACTCAATTTTCCTTTGTATGTTTCTTCCATATAGTAAGTAATAGAGTGAACCTTGCCATCGAACTTTAAGTTGCACTTTTACAAATTCACATTAAAAAATCACTTTTGCTAATATCTTTGATGGTGATTCTTTAGGTGATCTAAACCACTTCATTCGCAACACACAATCACTGAATGTCACTGTAGCCTTGCTTTAAAAAAAAAAAGTAAAAGAAAAAGAGAGTGGTGGAAAGCAGGGAATGCCTTGCTGTATCAGGAGAGAGGGCTGCACTCCCGCAGAGATCACACAACTGGGGCTATGGTAGGATTTGCTTTAGCTTTGGCCTCAAAACCAGCAGATGAGTATCTCGTCAGAAACTGTCACCCATTTATTTGAACGACTAGCTTCAGTTCAAACACATTGCCTTTTTGAAAGTACAATAATGACAAACAAACCAGAAGAGCAGAGGACACCCGTAACAAGAGGTCCAAGAAAGTCTTTTATGAAATTTGTATGTTCCAACTCCCTGTATATCTTGTACTGTAAATAGACTATCAACACAGTTTCAGGGCTGAATCTTGCCGCATTTAATTTGTTACAAAAAGTCCCTTGATGTTTTCATGAATAGATTGCCTACTTGTCTAAGCTTTAATTATTTTCTTCATTTTAAAGAATAATCCCATGAAATCTGAGACAAAGTTAATGGGATGTCTTAACCTCTGCAGAATACACACACATAATTAAAGATGAGTTATTCTGAATGTGAAGGCAGGTCAAATTGGAGAGGCTTATTTGTCATTTCAAGTCTTCTTTTGCTTGTATATTACAGATATAATGTCTGAATTTGGTGTTTATGAGAGGAACTGCTGTGTTGTTTAGACCAGTGCAGCTCTAAGAAGTCAGTCCTCTTTCAGCCTCATCACAGAGCAGAGATCCCAGGCAGGGGGGTGGCTGCAGGAGGAGGCTTTTTGTCTCACTTGCAGCTCCCCAGGGTCAACCATCTCAGGAGTAGCTTGGTGGTTCCCAGGCTTCACTGCCTCCTAGGAAGCAGCACTGAGCAACACCCTCTTCATTTTACTCCCTAGCACCTAATAGATCCAGTGTCCATAGATTGAGAATTACTGGTATAACCATGTTATAACAATTTTTGGAGCATAAATAGAAAAAAAATTGAGCCTCTTCAGCTGCTTTCATGTAATACTTAAACTAGCTATACTTCTAGATATTAAATATTGACACAAGTGTTATCTACATTTGGAAACCACAGTATGATTGACTGGGTTAGTAAATGCGTTTTGTTTGAAGTTTGGTTTTTTCTATTATTTTTCTTCTTTGGGTTGTATTTACATAACAGTGTTCAACTCTCTGATGAACAGTCATACATTTAAGAAGAATCCAAGCCTTTATTTTTTAGTTTCTAACAAACTATGGGCTCATTATACTGTTCTACATCAGCAAACTAGTTTCTATTAAGCATAAGACTGCTTAAATGGACATTTTAATCTGATTGCTTCATCCATATATTAATACCTTGGCCACCACAATGTTGCAATTTTTGGCTGAATCCCTTATAAGCAAGGGTTGTTCTTAACGTTCCACTTAGAGTTAGTCTGAGATGATAACCTGTTTTTGTTTTTTTTCCATTCATGACCACAGAGGAGGCCTAAATTCCATCCCTGAGTAGTGAAAAGGATGTTCTTATCCCACTACTTTTCATATACAAACAGTATATATTTCAGTTACTTGTAAGATAAAGTCAAGTATGTTTATAATCAAAAGTATACTTACAAGACAGATAATCAGACAGCTTAAAATAATTTAGGACAGTGACACAGGATATGAGTCACATTTCCAGTGGACACAATGGATCTACCCCAAAATACACCAGAGGACAGTCTGACCACTGCTTTTATGAGAAATTCTTCTGAATGAATAAGGGCCGTCCCAAATAGAAAATAATATTTCATCTTTATATTATTCATCCTGTTCCGAGTAAGAAAGAATCATCTTTCTTTTCCTGGATCTGTTTATATTTTGGTGATGTAGTTACATTAAAGTGAACACGTTTATGTTTGTTTTTTGTGGTGTGCTGAACTAGTTCACAATGTTCAATAGTCATAAATTCTGTTAGAAACATGACAGATATTGAAAGAGATGAATTTTGTTGAATTTTTTTTTTTTGGTATGGTCCAATCAGCATTATCTTTTAGTACAAACACATTTGAAGGAATCTTTGCAAATAATTAAGCATTTTCATTCTGCACTTTCTTTGTGGTACAAAGGAAGACACAGTATTGTACAGTGTCACTTCCACTGCCCTGGAATGATTATAGTAATTCATTTTCTTCAGGTGAAACAATAAAAAAACCCCTCATTTCCTCATGATTGCTTCGTCTCAGCAGTTATCAGTAATACTTGCTATTACTGAGGAAAGCAGAGGATGTAACACTGGTCTTATTGTTGAACCCCACTGTAGAAGAGCAGGCAACAATTTTAGATATTAGAATTGAGGTTCATAGAAGAGTAATTGCATCTGAATAAATGAAAAATTGTAAGACTGCTTTCAGTTAGCCAGATAAGGTAAAAATAGGAAAGAGCTGCAGATTATCCACACTACCCTTATGTTCACTTACAACACCTGGCTCGTTTAAAAAGTTAAATTAGTTTACTTCTGCTTAACCTGGACTTTGCTACTCTTAGGGAGGAAGACTAGGAGGAACATAAAGATAACTTAAGTCAACTCATATCATTGTTTAATGGTATAATGGCTGTCTTCTCACATTTCTCACCTCCTTACATGTGCTTAGTTGTCCTCATTCCCTTCCTTCCCACAGTCCCTTCCCTCCAGCCCTGGCTACACAATCTGCCCATTCTGGCAAATGTAAAATTCCTCCATTAATCAATTCAACTCAGTAAAACCTCATAAAACTACCCAATTTTCCTGCTGGCTTATTCAACGCTTCAGGGTTGAATGGGTGCCAGAGCTGGCACAAGATCCATAACAGGAGTGTATGGCCAGAGGAAAGGCAATGAGATGAAAACTGAGGAGATGGTCCTTCCTTAATTTGGCAGCACTGAGCCATTAATTTACATTATTGCATCTCCCAGAATCAAACCTTCAGAGAATTTCTAGATCTGCTGGGAAAATGGTGTGAGGGGAAAAGAGAACTGGCGGTTCCTCCAGTGAACAACGAGGAGGACGTGAGTGCTGACCGCCCAGCTGCAGGGGGAGAAAAGGGAGTTGACATGGTTAAATCCTGCATTCTTCATTGACCTCAAACCCAAGAGACTTCTACAATGGAAAGTAATTCAGGTTATGCTGAATGATTAAAAATATAAAGATGAGACTGTAGAAGCAAAATCAGAAAGGCCGAGGTGCAGAATGAGATAAAACTTGGAAGGGAATGTCATGTGTAGGAAAAAGCATCTGTAAGGATGCTATCAATAAAAGGAAGGGCCAGCAAAGAGTTGTTCTGCTGTTCAGCAAATTGAGCAAGTTTTTGATGGATAACACTGAAGAGGCTAAAATGTTCAATTACCTTTTGCATCTGCCCTCTGTAAAAAGGTTAGCTGCAACACAGCGGATGCTAATAACCAGTAAAAGAGGTAAAAGCTCACCCTCTGGTAATGAAGAGAAATGTTTACACATTGGCTGGGTTGATGAAATACTGAGATGCTTAAAGAACTGATCAATGAAGTCTCATGCCTGTTAATGCTTATCTTTGAGCACTGTAGTACAGTGTTCTACACTTATGTAGTACAGGGAACATACTACATTACTAGAAGAAGAGGCAAGCACAGGCCTATCTTTGAAAGGGAAAAAGGAGGACCTGGGAGTTATTGAACCACAGGCTTAGCTTCAGTTCCTGAAAAAAAATATTGAAGCTAATAGGCTGTTTATTTGCAGGCAGCTAAAATTTAATAGGAAGATGAGCAACAGCCAACATGGCTTTCTCTAGAACAAACTGTGTCAAACCAATCTAATTTCTTACTTTGACAAAGTAAAAATCTTTGATGTCAGAGAGGAAATAACAAATGCCAATTATTTTAATTTTAATGTCTTTAGTGCTTCTCTTATTCTCATTATGAATCTCCTTCACTGCAGGTCTTTAAGAAAGAGTTGAACTGCTCCCTGCCAGAGAAGATGTAAGTATAGTTGATCCTGTCCTCAGGCCAGAGGTTAGTGGGAGATTAGGGCTGGTGAAATCCAGTCCAGCTTGTCTGCATCTCTGATGAGTTAAAAAGTAGATTCAATGACACTTTCACTCTTCACAATAAAATAGGAAATAATATAAATACTTAGGCCTTAAATGAAGATCAGCTTGAATACATTTGATGTGATTGCAAGGTAGTCATGCTATTCAAATACACAGTGCTATGAGTGGCATTTCCGATTAACTTAAGTGTAATGAAACAGTCTTAACTAGGGCCCTCTTATAAAGGAGCTACTAATTACTATGGGATTTGCTTTGTTTTACTGCACAAGTCTAAGGCTGAATCAGCTTCAGTCCAAACAACAGTAACCTGATGAGTGCCAAAAGCTTTTCCTCTTTCTCCAAATAGAGATCTAAGAAATATAAATATGAAAAGTCCCTTCATGTGTGCATGTGATATCAGCTTTCCTGAATGCTTAGGGATCACTAAAGAAACAAAGCAGGAAAAGTAATACAAAGAAGAGGACAAATAAATAGCCCTTGCAGAGAGAGGTGAGTTGTGCTAGCAGTGGTGGGCAGATAGGCTGACCAAGAGCAGCCTGGAGCCCGGAATTTGCCATTGTCAAGTCAGAGGGGCAGAGATAAACTGCTATGTAGATAGACCTCTCATGTTAAATTTATTTTCTGAGTGCTGTGGGTCCTGGAAAAAAAAAAGCACTTTGTTTTAAGGACACCATTTTGTAATCATTGCTCTGTACTATCCATAGGCTGCTCAAGAAGCAGTTTACAGACACCAAGCAGCAAAGGTTAGAAATGATGGGGAAAGTAATCTCAATCTCCTGCTGGGAAGTGATTGTATCAAGAGATGTCTTTTCCCTGAGAAGTGAAGACACATGTCTGCTGTGTGAAAGAGGCACACTCAAGCTGAGTGTTCACTATGAGAAATGCATGCCCCAAAGTGCACCCTGCACACCTATTCTCTGCACAGGGCACACTGCGGCATGCTGCAGCCCTCTGCTCATGTGCACAGATGAAAAAACTAGATGAACAGGGCAATGGAGTGCTGCCATGTCTCCTTCTGGCATGGACTACGCAGGCCAGGGACACTGGGGACACTCCCTGCCCTGACAGACCAGAAAAATCTTGAAAAGGCAGTTTAGCAAAGCTTTGCAATGCGACTCCTGAGAGCTCTGCATCCCACAACTCTACAGTGCTGCAGCTATAGTGAAGCATTTCAAAGTGTCTCACTGTCTGTCGTCACTACCAATCTGAACTATTACTCCTTGCACTAGTATTTTTCTTTTTCTTTTTCTTTTGGAGGCCTTTTCATCTTAGTTGTTTCCAAAAGTTATAGCAGATAAAGCCCTTCATGATTAAAACTCTTCTAAAATCTAGCTGAGCCTCAAACTTCCCAATGTTTTGCCTCCCAAGAGTCAGCTATAACATGGCATGGCCTTTTTCTCTCTGATTAAATGAATGTCTTTCTGTAAAGTGATTAGATCTTACTATGATGTCGTGGTTTAACCCCAGCCAGCAACTAAGCACCACGCAGCCGCTTCCCCCTCCCCCCTCCCCCCTCCCAGTGGGGTGAGGAGGAGGAAAGGAAAAAAAGTAAAACTCGTGGGTTGAGATAAGAACAGTTTAATAACTAAAGTAAAATATAATACCAACAATAGTAATAATGAAATATAATAATAATAACAGTAATGAAAAGGAATATAACAAAAAAAAGGAAGGGGGGGAAGGAAAAAAAACCCAGTGATGCACAATGCAATTGCTCACCACCCACTGACCGATGCCCGAGCAGCGATCCGCGCCTCCCGGCCAACTCCCCCCTGTTTATATACTGGGCATGACATTCCATGGTATGGAATATCCCTTTGGCTAGTTCAGGTCAGCTGTCCTGGCTATGCTCCCTCCCAGCTTCTTGCACACCTGCTTGCTGGCAGAGCATGGGAAACTGAAAAGTCCTTGGCTTAAGATAACTACTTAGCAACAACTAAAACATCAGAGTGTTATCAACATTATTCTCACACTAAGTCCAAAACACAGCACTGTACCAGCTACTAAGAAGAGAGTTAACTCTGTCCCAGCCGAAACCAGGACATATGACAAGAGCAATAATGATAAGGTTACCAGAACTCTATATCAGCATTAATTAGTATGGTATTGATTGACAAATAATTCCTGAAGAATCACAGGAAGCATTTAATAAAGCTTCTAATGATGCCTGCAGGTTTTGAGGACTTTCTTTATGCCACCAGTATAAACAAATTAATGTAATAGTGTGTCAATCATTGTTTTAATATCCAGCATGCTTTTAATTTTTAGTCTTGAATGAACATACTTTTAGTATGAACGAAAAATCAGTCAGCAAAAATTTTAAAAACTCAGTGTCTGGTTTCTGGCCTTTTTAAACCGTATCTGTTCTTCTGTCTCTTCAACCCCAATCCCCATACAGACTAAAGGAACAACTTCATAGTACCTCCAGGCAGAGATTTGGTGGAAAATGAACTACATCGGGAAACATGAAACAGTCCTTGCTGAAAAACAATGATGTTGTCTGTTACCTCTGTTAAAGATCTTTTTCTACATATAAGGTAAACTTGCCCTCTAATTTGGTTTCACTTCTTCAAGATACTTAAGCATGTTCATAGCTTTGATCATACATGACTACTTCCGAGACGGACCTTTACTTCTTAATGTCGCTCAGCTTAAAAATCTCATTTTGGAACAATGAATTGTTTTATTTGATGGGGTTTAAGTAAGGGCTTATACTTAATTTTAAAGTAAAAGAAGGAAAACAACTTGTCAGAGGCATGGAAACATCAGAAAGGACTACATAAGTTTGATGAAATTTTAGAAGAAATTTGAGCGGGAGTCTCCTCACAGGAAGGTGCTTAATTACATCAGAAGACTGGAATATAGACACTCAGTAAAGCAGTGAATGGCTCCAACCCCAACTCTCTCAGCCTGTCCTCATAGGAGAGGTGTTCCATCCCTCTGATCATTTTTGTGGCCCTCCTCTGGACCTGCTCCAACAGGTCCATGTCTTTCCTGTACTGAGGGCCCCAGGGCTGGATGCAGTACTCCAGGTGGGGTCTCACCAGAGCAGAGTAGAGGGGCAGAATCACCTCCCTCGACCTGCTGGCCACCCTTCTTTTGATGCAGCCCAGGATACAGTTGGCTTTCTGGGCTGCGAGCGCACATTGCCGGCTCGTGTCCAGTTTTTCATCCACCAGTACCCCCAAGTCCTTCTCCACAGGGCTGCTCTCAATCCCTTCATCCCCCAGCCTGTATTGATACTGGGGGTTGCCCCGACCCAGGTGCAGGACCTTGCACTTGGCCTTGTGGAACCTCATGAGGTTCACATGGGCCCACTTCTTGAGCTTGTCCAGGTCCCTCTGGATGGCATCCCGTCCCTCAGGCGTGTCAACTGCACCACTCAGCTTGGTGTCATCTGCAAACTTGCTGAGGGTGCACTCAATCCCACTGTCTATGATGTCATTGATGAAGATATTAAACAGTACTGGTCCCAATACGGATTCCTGAGGGGGGTGCCTATCCTTCTGAGTGAGTCCAAATGGGTGGGAGGAAGGGTGAATGGAAGGAGCCAGAGGAGAGTGCAGTGATGTGGAGGATGTGACCTTCCTACAGCTTCAATGCCTACGCCACTGCCAGCAGCATTTCACATGGCAGCAGTGACATTGATGATGCTGGTTATGCATCAGAGCACAAACTTTTGTTCCCTCCCTCTCATGTGCCTGCTTCTTAAGTTGGTGGGCTGGTTGGTGGGCAGAGGAAAGAGAACCAGCATCCCAGGCAGAGCAGCTGCAGTTGGACCTCTGGTCTGAGCTATCTTGTCTGATGCTTGACTGACACCAGGAGCTCATTTGGTGATGCTCTCATCAGCACAGTCCTTGCACTGTAATTTTATTAATTTTATTAAACTAGGTAGATGTACCTATAAGTCTGAAGAAGTGAAAGATATCTCTGCCATTGCCTCCCAGATACAGGCAACACCTGTCTCTGGATAGAAGGACAGCAAACTCCCAAGTCAATGTACTCCAGACAAGGCTATATGCGAAACTGCAGAAAGGCTAAGCCCAGGTGAGGTCTGAACAGTCAAAATGCTCCCTCTAGACTCTGCAGAAAGCAGAGCAGACAAAGAGGGGCTTGTGAAAGAGAGGGGAAAACTGAGTTTTGGGAAACTGGTGTTTGGTATTAACAAAGTTGGTAGTCTCATAAAACTGTGACTGTATTACTTACAAGAGGAGCAGTACTACATATATCTTCCTTTTGGCATTTCTAGCCAAAAGAAACACAATAATGCTTGTATCTGGTTTTTCCATGGGCATATACTATACCCATGGAATAATTCATCCTACAGCTACCGGGCTAAAGTGAGTACAAAACACACAGAGCAGGACTGTCTTTATATATTTTATTCAGTATTTTTTTCTTATCTTTTCTGGTTCCCTGATCTTTCTGAATCATTTTTCATCCTCCATGATTTTGCTTGACTTTGAAGATGTGGATTGTGATAAGTGACAGTCTTCACCTCCCTTTATAAGTGAAAAGCAAAACTATGATTTCAGTGTATGAAAGAACTTGCAACTGAAAGCTGAATTGCCCCTATAGTGCAAAGAAACGTTGGGTGGGAAGACACATCCCGTCCCCTTACCGACTTTTCCTTCAGGTATTCCAGGGCTAGGAGAGGGAGAAGAGCAACGTCCTGTTTCACTGCTTAAATTTGCCCAGCCTGTAGTGCCCCCAACAATACAGAAACAGGGCAATCTGCCGTTGCAGCTTGCTGTCAGCAGAGCTCAGTTTGGCCTCTGCCTCCACCTTCCCAGGAGGGTTTTCTTGTCTCTTGTAATTTTAGAGGCATTCATTACATGCAGGTTGATTTCACTGCATGGAGAGATGCCATAGAAAAAATTAACATGAGCTAAGGCACATCAAATTTTCAACATATGTTCTTCTGGTAGCCAGGCTCCCTCTGGGGTGACACAACAGTACATGGGTCTTTAACAGTTCTTTAATTGAACAGAAAATAGCACAGTCAAATCTAATAGCTGGAGGCTGAAGGCAAAGAAATTCACACTGGAAATAAAGCTGACATTTGTAAAAGAATACATAACTAAATATTGAAACAATTCATTGAGGGATATGATGAACTCTCTACCTGGAGGCCTCTTTACATCAAGACCAGGCCATTTTTCAGGCCATGTGATGTTGATGTTCTGACTCGACGCTCATGATAGCTTTTTGCTTTAAGATCTGTAAATCTACAGAATTAAGTATTTCATAATGGTTAAAACTATATGTTAGCAAAACAGACTACTACTTAATATTTAATATTCTCCAAAGCTTTTGAAAGGATTCTAATTTGTTAGACTTTTTTTGTATGGTGAAAAGCATTTCAGTTTGATTATAAGTTTACCCTAAGTAAAGTTCTTAACCAGATATTTGAGAATTGATTTATGTTTTGTCTTGCCATGAAAACATATCAGAGGTCACTTATTTTTTTATATTAAAATACGTGTAGCATTTAAGCATCACTATCTTTGATTGGTTGTTGTTTATTACCAAAACTAATGTATCTATTTATGATTAAGTTTGCAGTGTTTGCAACTGAGTTCAGTGAATTGTCACACTCCTGCGTTGTGTGCACCTTCCACTTGAGGAGACAGCAAAAAACCTTGTCCTTTAACAGTAGGAGCGTCCAGGAGGCTTGGCCTGACCAGCTGAGGGAACAAAAAGAAACTAAAAGTTGCTACAGCTTCCCTGGCAGATCCTCCTTTATACTAAGCGAAGTCCATGAGAAGAATCCCACTGATTTTGACAGGCTCCAAGGAGCCTGAGGATCTGTCTTCTTCAGCTGAAGCCTTTACAAAAACCTGAGCATTAAAACTATCAGCAGAAAGGCAAAACACTTGATCCTGCTCCACCAGTGCTGCTCATGGAAAAAAAAACCAACTTAAAACTTAGGTACGGGAACTACCAAAATGGATGCTGCAGGGGCAGAGGGGACTGCAGCTGGCTGCTCGCGGGAGTAGCTGAAAACAACAGATGAGAGCAAATACTTTTTCTCCATAAGCAAAGTCAGCATCTGTAACAGTTCCTTCAGGTCACCACCGAGTACAGCTACTCATACTCGCTAACCTACTCCCACCCCAACACATGTCTTTTCAACATCATGAGATCAGAGATCCTCCTGGGTTTTCCAACCTGAGGTTAAAACATAGCAGCTGGCATTTACATATGGGTAACACACTATCCAAATACACTAAGCTCAGAATGTGAACTGAGACTTGGGCAACACCAGCGCTGGCTCCTTTTGAAGGAGAAACAAATCATACCCTCTTCTGATTATGTGAGCATACCTGTAAGCTATGTTATGAAATAATTGTTTGAGCTGAAGCTTCCTAAACTTCGGGGCAGGGGGAGAAGAAGTTGCAGTTAGTTTAAATCTCCAAATATTTGCCAGAGATTCCTTTTTCACTGGAAATTTCTATCAAGCTACCATCTGGCAAGTTTCCCTTTCAAAAAATATTTTCAACAATATTTTCAGCTCATGAAAAGGAAATTGATGGTAGGAATGGTATAGTGTAAACTACAGCTCTGCTGAAATGAGGAAAGCAATTATATCTAGTAAGGAGATAACGTATTAGAGCTAGGGAGATAGTGATAAAGTCAACAAAAGAGCTCTGTTATGCTTGTACCTCACAATCTAAGCTTAGAGTAACAGTGCATGTAGAGTTATATATAATTCAGAGCAAGATAAGACTAAGATAGCATTTGGAAGAGTTACTGTTATTCAGATACAGTTAGATCTGATTTTTAAAGTAGAAATAACATACAAGGCACTAAAACAATGGGCTAAATTATCAGCAGGAATCAGTATAGTTTTCTGTTTTACACCCTTGATGATCTGCCCTTATATTTCATTTACTAGTTAATCTGAATTAAGATGTATATTTTTAATCATGTGCAGTTTATTGTCATCTTTTTTTTTTTAGGCAAATCACCTTTAAAGCCACCAGTGATTTTGTCTGTCTAAAGAATAAGAACAGATGACAGGATCTGTCACTAAGTAAGAAAGGATATGAGCAGGGATTCACAGAGCACCTGAAGAAATTAAATGGGAAGAAAAAGGGTAGTGCATCATTGTGCTTTCAAAAGCAGCACCTCGGAGAAAGGAGTACAGCAGCCTTTGTTCCAAAGGTTGATAGATTTTGATTCAATTAATTTCCAGATAATAGTAACTACAGATTTACCAACAGTGAAATACAAGTTTTATTTGAAGAATTATGTAAAATGTTAAAAACTGTTTCTTTCAGAGAGGGAGATTTTAGTAATTCTGCTGATTGCTCATCATACAGCATCTCTAATATTGTGCTTTACTACAATGTGATATTGTCATGAGAGCTGAGCTTCTGGCTAGACAAGGAAAACTAAGACCTCTGGTAAATACCCAGAACTTTCTGAAGGTTTGTTTCTTCTTGTGGATCCATTAGTTGGCATGACTTCTGACTTGTGCTTATGAATAAGAGAATGCCCCCCATGTGCTGAGATAGAGGTGGTCCATCTAGGGCAGAGATTCTTCAGCTTAAGTCATGGACAACTTAACATACTCTGCAGACCTTTGCAATGGCTCAATGCACTTCACATTCATTCATAAAAACCTCTCTTTCATGTCTAATCCTTATTTTGATCCTGGAGGCCTAAAACACGGGGACCAGCACCAATACAGCACCACCTCATGCACCACCAGCAAATAGCAGCATCTCCCAGCTGTAGGCCTGGCACTTGTTTCCCTACTTATCACATAGAATCATAGAATCATTTAGGTTGGAAAAGACCCTTAAGATCATCGAGTCCAACCATTAACCTAACACTGCCAAGTCCACCACTAAACCATGTCCCCAAGTGCCACATCTACATGTCTTTTAAATACCTCCAGGGATGGTGACTCAACCACTTCCCTGGGCAGCCTGTTCCAATGCTTGACAACCCTTTCGGTGAAGAAATTTTTCCTAATATCCAATCTAAACCTCCCCTGGCGCAACTTGAGGCCATTTCCTCTTGTCCTATCACTTGTTACTTGGGAGAAGAGACCGACACCCACCTTGCTACAACCTCCTTTCAGGTAGTTGTAGAGAGCGATAAGGTCTCCCCTCAGCCTCCTTTTCTCCAGGCTAAACAACCCCAGTTCCCTCAGCCGCTCCTCATAGGACTTGCTCTCTAGACCCTTCACCAGCTTTGCTGCTCTTCTTTGGACACTCTCCAGCACCTCAATGCCTTTCTTGTAGTGAGGGGCCCAAAACTGAACACAGTATTCGAGGGGCGGCCTCACCAGTGCCGAGTACAAAGGGACAATCACTTCCCTAGTCCTGCTGGCCACACTATTTCTGATACAAGCCAGGATGCTATTGGCCTTCTTGGCCACCTGGGCACACTGCTGGCTCATATTCAGCTGGCTGTCGACCAACACCCCCAGGTCCTTTTCCACCAGGCAGCTTTCCAGCCACTCTTCCCCAAGCCTGTAGCGTTGCATGGGGTTGTTGTGACCCAAGTGCAGGACCCGGCACTTAGCCTTGTTGAATCTCATACAATTGGCCTCAGCCCATCGATCCAGCCTGTCCAGATCCCTCTGTAGAGCCTTCCTACCCTCAAGCAGATCAACACTCCCGCCCAACTTGGTGTCGTCTGCAAACTTACTGAGGGTGCACTCGATCCCCTCATCCAGATCATTGATAAAGATATTAAACAGAACTGGCCCCAATACTGAGCCCTGGGGAACACCGCTTGTGACCGGCCGCCAACTGGATTTAACTCCATTCACCACAACTCTTTGGGCCTGGCCATCCAGCCAGTTTTTTACCCAGCAAAGAGTATGCCCATCCAAGCCATGAGCAGCCAGTTTCTCCAGGAGAATGCTGTGGGAAACGGTGTCAAAGGCTTCACTAAAGTCCAGGTAAACAACATCCACAGCCTTTCCCTCAGCCACTAAGCAGGTCACCTTGTCATAGAAGGAGATCAGGTTAGTCAAGCAGGACCTGCCTTTCATAAACCCATGCTGACTGGGCCTGATCACCTGGTGATCATTCTGTACATGCCGTGTGATGGCACTCAAGATGATCTGCTCCATAACCTTCCCTGGCACCGAGGTCAGGCTGACAGGCCTGTAGTTCCCTGGATCCTCCTTCCGGCCCTTCTTGTAGATGGGCGTCACATTTGCTAACCTCCAGTCAACTGGGACCTCCCTGGTTAGCCAGGACTGCTGGTAAATGATGGAAAGTGGCTTGGTGAGCACTTCCACCTTGGGTGGATCCCATCCAGCCCCATGGACTTGTGTGTGTCTAAGAGGTGTAGCAGGTCGCTAACCATTTCCCCTTGGATTATGGGGGCTTCATTCTGCTCCCCGTCCCTGTCTTCCAGCTCAGGGGGCTGGGTACCTGGAGAACAACTGGTCTTACTATTAAAGACTGAGGCAAAGAAGACATTAAGTACCTCAGCCTTTTCCTCATCCTTTGTCACTCTGTTTCCCCCCGCATCCAATAAAGGATGGAGATTCTCCTTAGCCCTCCTTTTGTTACTAATGTATTTATAGAAAGATTTTTTATTGTCTTTTATGGCAGTAGCCAGATTAAGTTCTAGTCGGGCTTTGGCCCTTCTAATTTTCTCCCTGCATAACCTCATGACATCCTTGTAGTCCTCCTGAGTTGCCTGCCCCTTCTTCCAAAGTTCATAAACTCTCCTTTTTTTCCTGAGTTCCAGCCAAAGCTCTCTGGTCAGCCAGGCCAGTCTTCTTCCCTGCCGGCTCGTCTTTCAGCACATGGGGATGGCCTGCTCCTGCACCTTTAAGATTTCCTTCTTGAAGAATGTCCAGCCTTCCTGGACTCCTTTGCCCTTCAGGACTGCCTCCCAAGGGACTCTGTCAACCAGGCTCCTAAACAGGCCAAAGTCTGCCCTCTGGAAGTCCAAGGTAGCAGTTCTGCTAACTCCCCTCCTTACTTGTACAAGAATTGAAAACTCTATCATTTTGTGATCACTATGCCCAAGACGGCCTCCAACCATCACATCACCCACAAGTCCTCCTCTTTTCGCAAACAACAGGTCCAGCAGGGTGCCTTCCCTAGTTGGCTCACTCACCAGCTGTGTCAGGAACTTATCTTCCACACACTCCAGGAACCTCCTGGACTGTTTCCTCTCCGCTGTATTGTATTGTATTTCCAGCAGACATCTGGTAAGTTGAAGTCCCCCACGAGAACAAGGGCTAGCAATCGTGAGACTTCTCCCAGCTGCTTACAGAATATTTCGTCTGCCTCTTCATCCTGGTTGGGTGGTCTATAACAGACTCCCACCATGATATCTGCCTTGTTGGCCTTTCTTACCCATAAACACTCAACCCTATTGTCACCATCATTAAGCTCTAGACAGTCAAAACACTCCCTAACATACAGGGCTACCCCACCGCCTCTCCTTCCTTGACTATCCCTTCTGAAGAGTTTATAGCCATCCATTGCAGCACTCCAGTTGTGCGAGTCATCCCACCATGTTTCCGTGATGGCAACTATGGCATAGTTTTCCAGCTGCACAATGGCATCCAGCTCCTCCTGCTTGTTGCCCATGCTGTGTGCATTGGTGTAGATGTACTTCAGTTGGGCTATTGATCCTGCCACCTTTTTAGGGGGGGAGAAGCCCTAATTCCTACCTGACCGTTCTCAGGTGCTTCTGTGATTTCTAACACATCAACAACCCTTGCGTCTTTGCTGCCACAGACACATATCCTCTTCAGCCTCAAATCTGGACCTCTACATTGAGATTCCCCTTGTATTCCCACCAGCTGGGTGGGACCCAACAGCAGCCTCTTTCAAAGCCACTTACTTACCCCTCTGTTCTGAAGCAACTGGGGCCAGGCTCTTATGTAGGTAAGCACTTACACACAAACAGGCAGCAAACAAAAAAGTTGCCTGTCTGGAGATACTCACCCAAGGAAGTGTATCTGTACAGATAGTCCAAAGCTGCCATTGCACATCACTTTGAGGTGGTTTGTATCCCATCAGCATTACTCAGGTAACAGCTGGGCACCCCCTGACCGGATGCCTATGGGCAACTCTCTCCTATCCCTTACTCATGGGAATCTGGTGAGTCAAGTTGCACTTCTTGGTTGGCATCATAAAGTCCCACAAAAGGGAGGAGAGATTTCCTCACCATAGTGGATAAAAAAAATTTTCAAAAATCAATTCCCATTTAAGCACTATAGGACCCTCGTAGAAATGTCAATGGGAATACTGAAGTCTTGGTTTTGAAGGCTTTTTTTTTACACATTTTATGCATATGCTTTTTTTTTTCTTTGATATACTGGGGGGAAAAATTAAAACCACAAAACTAGAGACTAAGACCTAGATATTAAATTTCCCTTATACCAGTATATATCTGATATAGGATGTGAATCATATTTCTAATTAGCAAAAAAACCCCATTGGGTAACATGAATCTAGAACAATGTTAGAACAGCTGTCATAAGGTTATTTTGAATACAAGTTGTGAACTTGTACTGTTAACCAGCTCCTCTGTGAAATGATTAATACTAGGATATATACACTGAGAAAGCAGAACCATGTTTAACAAAACAAGGATGGTTGGAAGGAAATCAGTTCCTTCTTAAAATCTATTAGAAAAGCAGGAATCAAGCAAACATAAATCATTTAATTTGGGAGAAGATTTTTTGACAGTGCATAATATTGAAAAGGAAAATATTAATGATGGAATATTTATCCTAAATATTGATGTCCCCCCAGTGCACTTAGTGTACTGGGACATTATATGATGTAAGAAACAGCAAGAGAGAATACCTTATTAAGGTTATAGAATAGCTATACTTTGAGGATGTGAATCTGGGAAGAGGCTGTTAAGGCTTGATTTTGCTACACAGTCTCTATGAAAAACATCAACCACAGGCAGATGCATTTAAGGAACACTTGCCCATAGAAATCTGATTGGAACTATTCATTAGAGTAGGACCCAAATCCAGTAGCACAAAGATATCACACTTAAATGGGCAAAATTTTGAAAAAACACAGCTGAGGTGAATGAAATTATTAGATTGGCAAATTTCCTGAAAATGGATTCAAGGGAAAGAAAACTGAAGGGAGGCACAGTCTGTTTATTGCTGCAGTTCCAGCAGCACAGCTGTAGTTCTGGTTGAGTTGGCTTCTCCATTTACAGCCCAAATAACTCAAGGTTTATTATCCAGGATGTTTCATACTACAGCAGGTTGAAAGTGAATATATGGATGTTAGTGAAACAGGTTGTGTGAAGTTAATACTTTCTAAAAATACAGAACAGTAATATACAGAAGGGGGAATGTGGTTTCATATAATGGGGAAAGGAGAGCTCCTTTTTATTAGCTTTAGATGAAAATGTCATTTCATAATACATACATTTTTGCAATAAGAATGGAACCTTTTAATGTCTTAAAATGACGAATGAAGCATTACTATTGGTTATGCCTAGGCAAAGTTTTCCTGAAAGGCTTTTGTCATAATCACAGTAATTCATTGTGAATTTAAGTACAGCTTATTTTTGGAACAATAAACTCATGGGATGAGGATGTGGGTATTCTGATGTATACAGAGAGCTGCTGAAATTAATCCTTGTCATCCACATCAATATTTAAAAAAAAAAAAAAAACAGATCTTGTTCCAATATTTTAAATTATATTTTAAGTGTGTTTCTCTAAAGAAATGGAGACTAGCTGTATGTATTTGGCACAAGTCAGTAGGGAATCTTTCCTGGGTAAAGACTGTAGTCATTGAAGCTAGATAATAATAGAATAGTGGAACACTGATGGATTCAGTCACAATTTCCATTTCTGCCTTCATGGGTACCTTAATCAGTAGTTATGAACCTTGGTTTGCTTGGGCAGGGAGAAAGTGTCTCCTAAAAGACTCACCCAGTAGCTCTGTGCTTGTAACCCAAAAGGGCATGTGAAGATGGAGAGCCAAATGTTGGTGCCCAGAGAACTGTGTTTTGAGAACAAGAGCCAGGTTGCATGTCTTGTGTGTCTAGGTGAAGGGAGAGCTGAGTGCAAACCCTCCCGCTGTGCCCTGCCATATGGTCCCTGGCCCCTGCCTGCTGCCTTCCCTCCCCTGCCAGTCCCGAAGTGGGGCATCCACACCCACAAGGTGCTGGCTCTCTGCATCAGCTTGTAAATGGGGCTCGTAGCCATAACACAAGTACCCTGGCTCCCTCCTAAACACTGCAGTGGGTTTCTCATCTCACATATCAGGAGAAGCACTTAAAAAAAAAATAAAGTTTCTTTTTTACATAGGCTAGTTGTGCATTTGCTAATATTGGCTTGGTGTTGGAAAAGCTGTCAAAGGAGCTGAAGCACTCTGCCTACTCCTTATTAATACTTGCAATTGCTGCATATGGCATTAGGTTGCTGAGCCAGAGAGCTTAGGGAAAATGCGTCACGCTAACAGCAAGCTCCAGAATAGAAAGTCTGCTGGGGTAATTCTTCAGCATAGACTTTAAGAAAGAGTACATGCATTGTAAAGGGAACAACTTATTTTAGAATATATTAGCCTAGAACTTATAAACACAGAGGAGTAGAAAGAGCTTGCAGGAGTCAACGTACTTCATGCCAGAGATGAGGAGTCTTTCCTTAAATGAAGAGCAAATACAACTTTTTCACTTAACACACCTCTCAGCAATAATGCAAAAACAATTAAGCCTCACTTCCACTGTGGCACTTGTATCTGCTTCATCTAAGGAACAAACCTCTGTCCTTTCTCTTCCCTTCCTGGAGGAGCCCTGCACTTATGTATTGTCAGGGATAAGAGAGGCTCCGAGTCCCTAAAATCCCTCCTCAGTCCTTTTGGGAGACCCAGTGATATTTCTTGCACTCTGAGCAGGCTCCTGAGCCACCCACGGAGGTTGGCTCTTCCCTCCCTTCTTCCTCTGCCCTGTCCATCCCTCCCGGATCGGGTTTACCTCCATGCTCCTCCCTTATCCCTCACCCTCCTCTTGCTATCGGGAGACACAGCCTTCAGGGCTGTGCACAGAGGGAGTGGTGGGGCAGGTGGTTAAAAAGCCCTAAAAGTATGGGGCCTGGATACCTCTTCCCACTCCTGTGGGAGAGGGGATGTAGGGGAATGGAGCGCCTGAAACACCCCTTCCCAAAACCCCCGGGAGCCAGAGCCTGCCCTCCCTCCCCTCAGGCGAGGTGGGGCTGGGGTGAGGGGGCCCTCCCACCCCCGGAAAGCCCTAATAGCAATAACGTCCACACGGAGGAGTCGTATCTCACTCCTCTTATCACAAAAGGCCTGTAAAATCTTCTCCATGTCCTTGCAGGAGCCTGACAGCTGTTTTTTACCCTTGTGCGAGGAGCGAATGGCACACAGCAGTACTGCATCAGCAGAAAGATGGTTTGAAAGCCTCTTGCAGTCTGCTGAGGGGATAAAAGCTATTCTCTGTCCTGCTACAGACTTCAGAGTCCCCTTTTTTACCCTCTGAAGGAGCCACTTCCCCAACGCTGGGCCACCCACCTGCGGCAGAGTCAGGAAGGAGCTGCCGGGGCTGTGCCGGCATGGGGCACCCCATGGGGTGCAGTGGGGCACTGGTGCCAGGCAGCGGGTATGGCTGGTGAGGAAAGCGAGGTGGAGGAGAGCAGGGAGAGCCTGGCACGGCTGGTTCCTGCGGTGGTGTAAGCTACTGCTGCTCTGTACCCAGGAGGTGCCATGAAATATCACGAGCAGGAGTGCCAGCTACTTGCAAAAGTAGCTGGTGACAGTGATGAAAAGAGGCACCCACATCCCAAAGGGAGGCAAAAAAGTCACAGCGTGTTCCCCGCCAGCGAGGAGCCCCCCTGCAAGGGGGTGGCGGATGCTGGAGTTCATGGCTGTGAGGACGTGCTTGATGCAGCTGTTCAGAGGATGTGCTCGGGGTGCCAAGGTAAGGCAGTTTGTTACAGGGAGCCTGCTTGAAAGTCTGTCTGGGAAGGACCTGAGGGTCTCTCAGGAAGGGGGAGAACCTGGATCCCTGACCAGGCCTTTGTCTCCGCTCCTAAAAAATATCATGTTGCTACCTAGCTGTGAATCCAACCCAGTCCTTCTAGTCCCTGACCATTTTGAAGCACATAGAGGCCATCAGCAGGTTGTGTATTTAATGTCATCCATAACCTGGTTTATCTCACACTCCTACTGGATTGATTTGTCGCCTGGTGCTTCCAAGAATAGGGGAAAGGGTTTGGACACTGCATTGCGAACACATAGGCAAAAAGTGAGCAGGCACAGCCTATTCAGCTCTTTGCTTCATGTTTGTGGCGTACGCAAGCCTGGTGTCCTGCTCTGGACTTCTTGCTTTGTGAATATTGGAATTTCTGCTGAATTTGTTTTGTTACAAAATGGTTTAAAACTGTTAGTCTAGGTCACACGTTCTGCTCAGAGAAGCCTTTTTTCCTTTCCCCCGTCTCTTCTCCTGCATGTGCACACATTCACATGGCGCACAGCCTGTGCTTTTCAGTCCTCATGGCCTGCAAGTCCTAACCTGTCCAGGAGACCTCACTGTGGAGGTGAGGGAGGATTGCAATTGTACATAATACATATCAGGCGTATGTATTAGACAACATGTATTGAAGAACTAGTTACCGGCAAGTAACTGTTTTTTCCCCTCAGCTGACTGTCAATATGCCTCATTCACACCCCAGCGCCCCAAAGTAGTACCTCTTCCTCCCCCAGAACCACATATTCTGCAACTTGGAGGAGAGTTTTGTCATTTTTATGGAAAAAATGCCCTCTGCTGCTGTCCTATAAGCCATGCTACTCTCACACGAGCTCTCTGCAGTGTTGCTGCTGGCCTCCAGGGCTGAGCCCCCCCCAGAGGAGCCACCAAGGTCTCCTCAGCCTTCAGGGGAACATGGGAATCCTCCCAGGAGTTGCCTTCAGCGCTGCAGGGTGCTGGGCTGTGCTTGGGTCCCTGCCTCAAGATAGCTGTGCCTCTGGAGCTTGCCATAGTGGAGGAAGAGCTCAGAGAGCTTTCTAAAGGATTTTGTTTTGTATAGGTGCAAAATACATGTGACTGACGTCCTAGGTTTGCAGTGATAGCTCAGTCCCAGAGTATGTGGTTTAGGAAAGGAAATGTTTGATTTTAATTGAAATCTGAGGTGAATAAATAGATATTTAGCTCCAGAAGCAGATTTTGAGGTGGATCTCAAAGAGGACTGCCATTCTCAGGCAGAGGACTGGAATGCTAGATCTTTAGAGAGCTTGTGCTTCAACTTCAGGAAAAAACTGCTTTTTCTTTTTTTTCCTTTTTCTGCTCCTTAGTTTTGTACAAATTATATAGTGGGCAAAATTACCCGGAGCACGTCTATGTATCGATGAGCATCTGTGGTCTGGGAGGTTTTGGGCATGAGTTCATCAGCCAGAAGCCTTTTTCAGAGGTTTGGTGGAGACTGGTCATGGTATACAGGTCAGATGTGCAGAAGGTTTACTTTCTCCCCTTCCAGTGTAGGGTCCAGGTGGTGAAAGGTCCTGAAAAGGAGATGCAGTTCAGAATGGTCCATGGTCCCCAAGTTTGAAAACACTTCTGTGTCATCTGTTAATGCATCTTTTTAATGTTAATGCATCTGTGACTGAAATTATTTATATTTGCAAAGTAGGGTCTTCTAGACAACAGAAAGAGTACGTCTATCTGTCTGATAAAGGTATCTACCTGCTGGTTGATTGAAGAGGAAAGCTTCCCAATAGTGGACATATTGTTATTGAAGTGTTTTTTCCTGCTAAGAAAAAGTGTCTCTCATAAGGAAATGAGGCAGGTGAAGCTCAAGGAAAAGGAGAAAATTGTGACAAAGGGCACAAAGTTTCAGTCTTTTTTTTTTAAGAGTAAGTGCAAGCAGCAAAATGGAGTGAGGAATGGGAAAAAGAGGAATTTAAAAAAATGAAAACAAATACAAATGCTTACAAAAGTCTAATTCCTGCTTGCTAAGGTGACAGTCACAAATGGATAAAGCTCTGGCTCTGCCTGGTGCACACAGCATGCAGCATTCTATCTGTCCATGAGTGTCATGTGATGGCACAGGGTGTATTAGAGCATTGCCGTATTGCTGCTGAGACTGTCTCCATCTTGAGAGACATTGCCTAAGTATCTGTGTGTGTATGGATAATCACTCAAAAAGCAACTTATTAAGCATGAGCCCCCAAGAATATCTGTAACGGGCGCTGCAGAGCTGCTCCCGGTACCTGTGGTCTCTGCCTAACTGAAGACCAGTGGGCCAAACCAAACATCTTACTCTAGCATACTCTGCAGTTCAGGTGACAGGAGCAGCCTTGTAAAACCGCAGGGAGGAAGAGGAGGAGGAAGACTGTGACATGGCATCTGTGTACTCCCAGCTGCTGCCGTTTCTCTCTGCCTCCAGAGCTGCCAAAAGCGCTCTGCAGCAGCTGCGAGCTCGTACCTGGCAGATCAGTGGGAGGTGGAAAGAGGGCAGGTGGGAAGGAGGGTTTGGTCCTTTCACTCCCTCTGTCTCAGACTGGCGGTGGCTGCACAGGGTATCACAGACTGCACACAGAAATGAGCATGTGCTGTTAGTTGTGCTAGTTAGTTTTGTACTAGTGAGTGTTAGTTTTGCTCAGCTGCCCCTGTGGCAACCTCAGAGCAGCCTGCAACTTTCTCAGCAGCAGATGCTGGATAACTGGGAGCCTTCCTGTGCAAAAGTCAGGCTTTACAAATCTAGTGCGGTTATCCAGCTCCCCATTGTTCTGATTTCAGCTGGGACAGAATTAATTTTCTTCCCAGTAGCTGGTATAGTGCTGCATTTTGGATTTAGGATGAGAATAATGTTGATAACACACTGATGTTTTAGTTGTTGCTAAGCAGTGGTCAAGGACTCTTCAGCTTCTCATACTGCCCTGCCAGTGAGTAGGCTGGAGGGGCGCAAGAAGTTGGGAGGAGACACAGCCAGGACAGCTGACCCAAACTGGCCAAAGGGATATTCCATACCATATGACGTCATGCCCAGTATATAAACTGGGGGGAAAGCTGGCCGGGGGCCGCTGCTCAGGAACTGGCTGGGCATCGGTCAGTGGGTGGTGAGCAATTGCATTGTGCATCACTTGATTTGTATATTCTAATTCTTTTATCATTATTATTATTATTATTATTTACCCTTCCTTTTCTATCCTATTAAACTGTCTTTATTTCAACCCACGAATTTTACTTGTTTTTTCCGATTCTCTCCCCTATCCCACGGAGGGGGAGGGAGTGAGTGAACAGCTGTGTGGTGTTTAGCTGCCTGCTGGGTTAAACCACAACACCCATTTGCAACTGCTAGCCAGCCCACAACACAGGCAGGCTGAACTCACGCTTAGGCATAAAAAGCAGTTTGGGAGGGATTTAAAAAACCCTCTTAATTGTAGCCCAGTGATCCTTGACTTGAAACAAATGGGAACTGTGCTGTTGGCATTGCTGTGACGGAGCACGTGTTTAGCTGAGCCATGCAAAATGTCGATCTGGAACTACCATTAGCTGAGAAGAGGCTGTACCTGTGCTGTGAGGGTTGATTAAGATTGATGACAGCGATGTTTAGGATGGCAGGCTCTAACTTGTTTTTCAAATGGATGTAAAAATACTACTGGGAATGTTAGTTAATAACTTTAAGCTGAAGAGAGTATAACTGTGATGGATTATAGCTTAAGTCAATATTGAAAGCTGACAGTAAGTTGCATTTCTACCAGAAATGTAGAAATTTTTCTTTGGTTTATACACTAATCTCTCTTTTTAATCAAAATTTTAGACAGTAATAAAAATTCAAAAAGAAGTCCCTAATGCTTTTTTTTGCTTGAAAAATGGCAAGGCAATTGATGGTGGTTTTCTTTCCAGTAATGGAATAAAAAAGAAAGGCAAGCAGTAAATTGAAAATGCAAAGAATATGTAGGGCATTGTTGCTTACAGATGAAGAAAATAAAGAGTATGGGTGTTTCACTAACAATTTTGATAGGAGAAACCCAGAATCTGAGCTCTATGGGCACTGCTAGTATCTCCTTGCTGAGCATACTGTTGATAATGTGGTTGCTTATTGAAACAAATCACAAAGCTGTCCTTCTTATGCACATTTTAATCTTTTCATGATCTTCAAGGGTTATGCCTGCACAACCAGTATTTCACTGAAGCTCTGCGTAATTGAAATATGTTTTGTTTCAAGTAGCACCAAATTCTTCATGTTGTTTTAACTGGGTTAGAGAAGCTGGAGTACTCCATAGAGGTAATATATTTAAAATTACTGAGGATGGGATTAGGTAAAACCTGGCATATAGTTTAGTCAGGCATTTGACTGCACTGAAATTTTTATGTGAAAAGTGTTGTGTGTAAGGTCAAAACACAGAGGATTCTGACTTTCCAAATGGCTTTTCAATGATTCTGTTGCTGTGAAAGACTGAAATCAAAGACCCAATAGTCTAGGGACTATTAAGTAGGTATTCTTTATTGCAGTGCTGGACACACAGGGGATATCTCCTCCTATTGTGTGTGTCCGGTCAGGTTAATTGCATAGTTTATATACAAGCTTATACATACATATTCATCAAATTTCCAGAAACTCATTATACATATTCACCAGATTTCCAGGAACTCATTATCATATGCAAATGTCTCTTGCACATGTCTGTTTATGTCTCTGGGTGGTCGTCAGGGGTCTCTGGATGAAGGATATACTCTTCCTCACCATGTCCGCTGGCTGACCTCTGTTTTTGCGCATACTCAGTTCTGAGATCATGTATATCATGTCCTTCAAGGGTAGTCTGTTTTGGTTGAGGTGCTTGTTTTAAAATTTCTTTATCTTTATGGTTCTGCGTAACTATTTTCTCTAAGGTCGAACTGTCCTAGTGACATTCTTTAGGAGGCTCTTATCTTAGAGCCTTCCTGACTTCCCCAAAACAGTAAAAATCCAATTTGGTCCAGCCACAACAATTCTAGTAAGTGGAAAATTCCACATTTACAGGCATCAATCCCTCCTTTTCTTTTGAGGATTCGTAGCCAGAAAGCTATGAATCCTCACTACAATATCTTGTTGTTGTGTCTTAATGATCATTACACTTACATGCAAAACCACGGTAAAATGCCTGTAAAGTGGTATATATTGTATCATGCAACATGTTACAATAATTAGTTAATTATAGTATTGAATTGTCATGTATTACTCTCAAATTTCTTCAGACCTAGAGAAGGTATCCTTAATTATTTCATGTTTACGAGATCTATAATAGTTCATCCTTTTCAAGGGTCCGAGTGAAATATTTTCCTGTTTCCACTTGATGTCTAACCTTGTTTCTTTTCCAATCACTGTACGTCTCAGCTGAATTCCAGCAACACCAAAGAAAACATTTGAGAAATATACAAACAAATATTCCTAAAACCATCAGAGCAATCAATCCAACAAATAATTGTTTCAACCATCCTAAATTGAGAAGCCAAGAGGTTAATTTATCCCAAAAATCTCGAAACCCCAAAGAAGTATCATCCAAAGATATTTCATGGAATACTTGTGTTTTCTCCCAGAGTGTATTCAAATCTGCTTCTATCTGATTATTTTTATTGATATATGCACAGCAACTGGTATTAATGATCATACATACCCCTCCTTCTTTGGCGGTCAATAGATCTAACGCCATTCGATTCTGTAACACGACTTTATTAAGGGATGACACTTCTGTCTGTAAATTTTTCATAATATCTGTTGTTAGATTTTCCATCCTCTCTAAAACTGCAGAAATATGTACTATGGCCTTTTCTAGCTCGCTTACTTACTCCCAGCCACGGTAAGAACCATCTGACAAAGCTATGAAATTTTGTTCCTCTAATTACAAGTGGGTTATCTTCTCGTTTAGCCCGTTTTCATGATGTTCTCAGTATGCCTCTAGGTATTTGGGACTGGTTATATATTCGGTCCTGACTAACTAGATGACCTATGGTACACATTCCCTTCCATCCTGCAGGGAGTCATTTTCTGCTAACACCATTGCCACATAGCCACCAATACTCATCGGGTAGTTTACAGGGCCCATCAGTGGCCATAAGGTTAGCTCCATAAAATGATCCGTGGTTTACCCAGCCAGTTGATACATTCCTAAAATAATCCCAGTTCGAGGAGCTATAGGTTTCTAATTGGGTTCTATTACAAAAATCAATATATGTCACATTTATCCCTATCAAATCCCAGGTCCCTACTTCTACCGTGGTTTTATTAATCCAATAATCATTCCACCCATCTCTGCAGGTACAATTTTTGTGTGTGTAGTGGGGGGGGTGGCACGAACAAGTGTTGGATCTTGCCTTCCATAGGCAACTATTATTGCTAATCAGAATCTGGGTGTTATTATCTAATATTTGTAGGTCAAATCTCGATCCAGTCTCATAACTTGAATTATTGTAGTCACAGTATCCCCCATCTGGTCTTTTCCAAAACTCAGGCCAAGTATTATTGCTTCTTGACATATTTTCGCTATCTGTTGTTTTACCATGTGGTTCATTTTTTCTACTTGCCCACTGGCTTGTGGTCTGTAGGGTGTATGTAATTGCCAATCGATTCCTAATAGTTTGCTGACCTGTTGCACTACTTCCGCACAAAAATGCATGCCCCTGTCTGATGAAATGATTGTTGGTACCCCAAATCGAGGTATTATTTCATTTAATAATACCTTAGTTACCTCTCTTGCTTTGTTAGTTCTACAAGAAAACGCTTCTGGCCATCCTGAAAAGGTGTCTGTAAATACCAATAAATACCTGTACCCTCCTTTTCTTGGAAGTTCAGAGAAATCAATTTGCCAATGGTCTCCCGGTACACTTCCTTTCCCAATACTTCCTAATTGTACCCGGTTATCTGTATTGGGGTTATTTTTTAAACATATTTCACATTGCTGGCTCACCTGCTGGACTGTAGTATACAAATTTTTCCCTATTAATTTCTGATTTAAAATTTATACAGGGAGTCCGCTCCCCAGTGTGTCCTATTGTGTTCTTCTTTAACTACTCCCCATATTTGTTTGGCAGGAATTATAATTCTGCCATCACTCGAGTGGGCCCATCCTCTGGAGGGAACCTGCCCTCCTATTTCCTCTATCAGTTCTTTATCAGCCTTAGAATATTCAATATTTTCTTGGTCATCTAGGTTCCTACTTCTATTATCTGGAATTAAGGTTAAAATCTTTTGCATTCTCTCCGCTGACTGTTTAGCCTCATAGTCGGCCAACCTATTACCTTTTTCCTGGTCAGCGTTACCCTTCAGGTGTCCTCGGCAGTGCATGATGGCAACTTTGGCTGGTAGTCGGACTGCTTCTAATAGGCAAAGGATTTCCTCAGCATACTTAATCTGTCTCCCTTGTGCAGTTAATAGTCCTCATTCCTTCCAAATTATTCCATGAGCGTGGACAACTCCAAAAGCATATTTGGAATCTGTCCATATATTTATCTTTTTTCCTTTTGCTAACTCCAGGGCCCTAGTCAGGGCAATAATTTCAGCCTTTTGAGCTGATGTTCCAGCAGGTAGTGATTGAGATTCAATTACTCTGTTTACTGTTGTCACCGCGTATCCGGCCTTTCGAATACCTTGTTGGACGAAGCTACTTCCATCCATAAACCAGGAGTCCTGTGCATTTTCCAGGGGTTCTTCTTTCAAATCTGGTCTGCTGGAGTACACAGTCTCTATGGTTTCTAAGCAATCATGTGTCAACAGTTCAGAAGTCACCCCACTGAGAAAAGAAGCTGGGTTCGTAACATTAGTTACTTCAATATTAACCTCATCTGGTTCAATCAGAATAGCCTGGTATTGCAGAAATCGGGATGGGGAAAGCCAGTGATTCCCTTTCTGTTCCAGTACAGCTGATACTGTGTGTGAAACCAGCACTGTGATCTTTTGGCCCAAGGTAAATTTTCGGGCTTCCTGAATGTTCAAGACCACAGCCGCCACAGCTCTCAGACATCCTGGCCATCCTTTGCTTACTTCGTCGAGCTGTTTAGAAAAATAGGCCACAGCTCTTTTGTAGGGTCCTAGTCGTTGAGCCAGGACTCCCAGAGCTATACCTTGTCTTTCATGGGAGAACAACCAGAAGGGTTTAGTAACATCAGGTAGACCTAGGGCCGGGGCCTTCATTAGTTCTTTCTTAAGTGTCTCAAATGCATTTTGAGCTTCTTTAGACCAAATCAATCGAGTGGGGTTATTTTTCAAAAGCTCATACAAAGGTTTTACTATTATTCCATAATTATAAATCCATAACTGGCACCAACCTGTCATTCCCAGAAAAGTCCTGAGTTCTTTTACCATCTGAGGGAGGGGAGTCCTGCAGATGGCCTCTTTTCGTTCTGTTCCTAATTCTCTTTGTCCTCCAGATAGTTCGAATCCAAGGTAGGTTACCCGTTGCCGCACCATCTGAGCTTTCTGTTGAGAGACTCAATACCCATTTAGTCCCAAAAAGTTCAACAAGCTGATAGTCCACTGTATACAGTCAGGTTTCGTTTCAGTTGCTATTAATAAGTCATCCACATACTGTAAAAGGATTCCATCTCCAGAGGGAGGATCCCATGTTTCAAGTTCTCGTGCTAATTGATTTCCAAAGATTGTTGGACTATTCTTAAAACCTTGGGGTAACACTGTCCAGGTAAGCTGGGTTTTCCTACCAGTGGTAGGACTTTCCAATTCAAATGCAAATAAATTTTGACTTTCTTTGGCTAAAGGCAAACAGAAGAATGCATCTTTCAAATCTAATACTGTAAACCATACTTGATTATCTCGTAATTTACTAAGTAAAGTATAAGGATTGGCTACTACAGGATGTAGGTCTTTAACAATTTTATTGACTTCTCTTAAGTCCTGTACTACCCGATAAGTTCCATCCAGCTTTTCACTGGTAATATGGGGGTATTATATTCTGATTCACATTCCACTAATAGTCCATGCTGTAAAAAGTTATTAATTGGTCCTTCTATTCCTTTCCGATCTTCTAACCTCAAGGGATATTGCCTTTGTCACACTGAGCTTACCCCTTCTTTAAGTTCTACTACTATGGGAACGGCATGCTTTGCTCTTCCTGGGATTCCTGTAGCCCATACTCCTGGATATACCTGATTAGTAATCTCTTCCCTTTCTGGTGTAGATGTGGCTGACCATTCAGGGTCCATTAGGGCTAAACTTAGAATTTCAATCAATTGGTTTTCTTTCACCTTTAATTCCATGATTCCTTGTTTAAAAACTATTTCTGCTTCCAATCGTTCCAATAGGTCTCTACCCAACAGTGGTTTTGGGGAATTTGGTAAGTATAAAAATCGATGTATACCAATCTGTTTTCCTAATTTAAAATTGAGGGGTTTCAGAAAGAATGCCTTTTCCTGTTGGCCAGTAGCTCCCACTACAGTCACAAAGTCTTTACTCACAGGTACCAATTCTTGATTCAAAACAGAGAAAGAGGCTCCCGTGTCTACTAAGAATTCTACTTCTCTCTCCTGTCTCCCTAGCCTTATCTTAACCAGTGGACCCACTAGGGTAGATTCCCCAGGTCCTCGTCAATTAGCCCCTGCTTCAGCTATCAAGGTTTGTGAGGTTCCTTTAAGTTTTGGACATTCATTCTTCCAATGTCCTTCCTCTTGACAATACACACACTGATTTTTTTCTCACTACATTCCCCAGTCCTCTTCCTCGTCCTCTAAATCCTCTTTTATGTATCATTCCTCTCTGTTCCAGAGCTACCACCGTAGCTGTTGCCATTACTTTTGTCAATTTTTCCCTATCCACATCCTCCCGATTCCTAAAAACTCTCCATGCCTCCTCAAGCAATTTCTCTAAGTTTCTTATTTCCGGGGTCGTTCACTTTTAAACACCTCTGTCCAATACTACACGCTGAGCAGCACCTCCTCATTTTCCCTTGTTCCTTTTCCTCACTTCTCTTTTCCTTTTCTAAGGATAAAACTAGGGGATCTTGTGGTGGGATATTAATACCACAATCCTTCTGCCACTCCGGATGATTCCGCAAATTGAAAAACATATCTGCGTATATAACCTCATCCCATTTTCCTTCTCTCCGTAAAAACAACATTAACTGTAATATAGTATTATAATTCAAAGATCCGTTGAAGGGCCATTTTTCATCATCTTCTAGTTTATACAGTGGCCACCACTGGTTACAATATTTGATCAATGTTTTCTTATTCACACTCCCACTTGGTGGTCCCCCTATATCTTTCCAATGTGCTAGGATGCATCCTAGGGGGCTTTTCCTTACAATACCACCGCTTTGCTGTCCCCCCATTCTACCTTACTGATTCTGTACTTCCGATATTCTCCCATAGATTATTTTAATAACCTCAGCCTGTCGCTCCTTTTCGTCCCACTCCGACCACATTCCACAAATGTCACAATTAATATCCCATCCAAATTTTACCCACAAATTCTGATCACAAATAAAACAATTCACAAGAAAAAAATTCACATTCATTTTCATGGTGAAATGCACAGTTCTCCAGGTTTTTCACACTCACTTTGCAACCGTACCGTACCTCAGTCACTCATTCACTCACCAGTCGCATCAGAGTTAACTCAGCTCAGCTCATTCATACTCAATTGCCAATTTTACAATGCCTGACGGGTATGTTCAAATTCAATATCAATAAGCCAATATCCGAGTTCAGTACCAATAAATCCGTATTGCCAAAAGTGCAAAACTTATGCGGGTTACATAAGTGTACCAATACCGAAAGTACGTTATTGCAAAAGTACAAAGCTTAACCCGTGCCTGTACCAACGTACCAAAATACCAAATGTATACCCTCAGGCACTAGTAGCCTGGTATACGGCGCTCAGCGTAGGACGTCTCCTACGACTTATGAGAACCTTCCAAATGACCGGTCCCAAATTCCAAAACAGAAAACCAAAAGATTTAAAGAATACCTTTACTCCTTTAGATGTTAGATGGTCCTTGTCTGCTCCCGCAGTGATCCGATTGAGACAAGGAGTCCCTCTGGGAAATCCCGGGGGTACCCTAGGGAGTCCTGTTCTCAGCGGGTCCTGCAGCCGAGCAGAGCAGGTCCCATCTGGGGTGCCAGAACTGTTGCCGTGAAAGGCTGAAATCAAAGACCCAATAGTCTAGGGACTATTAAGTAGGTATTCTTTATTGCAGCGCTGGACACACAGGGGATATCTCCTCCTATTGTGTGTGTCCAGTCAGGTTAATTGCATAGTTTATATACAAGCTTATACATACATATTCATCAAATTTCCAGAAACTCATTATCATATTCATCAAATTTCCAGAAACTCATTATCATATGCAAATGTCTCTTGCGCATGTCTGTTTATGTCTCTGGGTGGTTGTCAGGGGTCTCTGGATGAAGGATATACTCTTCCTCACCATGTCCGCTGGCTGACCTCTGTTTTTGCGCATACTCAGTTCTGAGATCATGTATATCATGTCCTTCAAGGGTAGTCTGTTTTGGTTGAGGTGCTTGTTTTAAAATTTCTTTATCTTTATGGTTCTGCGTAACTATTTTCTCTAAGGTCGAACTGTCCTAGTAACATTCTTTAGGAGACTCTTATCTTAGAGCCTTCCTGACTTCCCCAAAACAGTAAAAATCCAATTTGGTCCAGCCACAACAATTCTAGTAAGTAAGTGGAAAATTCCACATTTACAGGCATCAGACCTTTGCTTTCACACTGCCCATGCTCTTCAGAGTCTGGATGAGCCTTCTAACTTCTCAATGCCAGTGTCGTGGTTTAACCCCAGCCAGCAACTAAGCACCATGCAGCCGCTTCCCCCTTCCCCCTCCCAGTGGGGTGAGGAGGAGGAAAGAGGGGAAAAAAAAGTAAAACTCGTGAGTTGAGATAAGAACAGTTTAATAACTAAAGTAAAATATAATACTAACAATAGTAATAATGAAATATAATAATAATAATAGTAATGAAAAGGAATATAACAAAAAAGGAGGGGGAGGAAGGGAAAAACAAACAAACAAACAAACAAACAAACAAACAAAAAACCACCAGTGATGCACAATGCAATTGCTCACCACCCGCTGACCGATGCCCAGTTAGTTCCCGAGCCACGATCCGCACCGCCTGGCCAACTCCCCCCTGTTTATATACTGGGCATGACATTCCATGGTATGGAATACCCCTTTGGCTAGTTCAGGTCAGCTGTCCTGGCTATGCTCCCTCCCAGCTTCTTGCACACCTGCTTGCTGGCAGAGCATGGGAAACTGAAAAGTCCTTGGCTTAAGATAAGTGCTACTTAGCAACAACTAAAACATCAGAGTGTTACCAACATCATTCTCACACTAAATCCAAAACACAGCACTGTACCAGCTACTAAGAAGAAAATTAACTCTGTCCCAGCCGAAACCAGGACAGCCAGGTTTTAGCTTTAAGGCCAGGCCACAGGGTCTACTTAACTATTTCAATTTTTTAAGAAGAACATGGTTGAGAAAATGGGGAGCTGGAACGTTGCTGTGTATTACTGACTTGCATAACTATCTATCTGCAGTGTTCATTGTACTTATTTGGTGAACTTTTTTTTAAGTGTCTTTGCAGTTGGCTAAAATGGTGTTCTCTTTTTATGTCTTGGGTAATGAAGCAGTTAATGAAGAGGGTTGCAAAAGCACAGGACTTGGGTCAGAAGTAGGAAATGAGTATTTCTGATATAGGGTTCTTCAACATTGAAAACTTTGTATTGGTAATGATGAGCAAAATATTAATTATGCTGGGGTTTTTTTCTTCTTGGGTTTAAGGGATATTGATAGTATCGTGAGTAAAGAGACTGCTGAACAATGGCTTATGTCCATGACAGTTGCTGCAGGACACAATGGTCTTGTTAAAATATTTTGGAGATTAAAGTTTCTTATCTGTGTCGTGATTTAACCCCAGCCGGCAACTAAGCACCACGCAGCCGCTTGCTCACTCCCTTCACCCAGTGGGATGGGGGAGAGAATCGAAAAAAACCAACCTCGTGGGTTGAGATAAAGACAGTTTAATAGGACAGAAAGGAAGGAAAAATAATGATAATGATAATAATAATACAATAATAATACTAAAAGAATTAGTAGCTGACCAGTTCCTGGCGTATGTCCTGGCACACACTTCCAGTGCTCCTTAGGCTTGGTGATACCCCTTGTGTTTGCATCCAGAACCTGCCATTCAGGTTTTCACCATCCTGTGGGCTGGATCATGCTAAGCAAAGGCTGGGAACTTGCCCTAAAATACTGTTATACTGTTTACACTTGTTACTAGATGGGAGGGCTGATTAAGTACCCATTTGTTCTCATTATGGGCTGAAAGAAAGAAGAATAAACCAGGAAAGAACCTCTCTGTGACTGGTTGTTGTTGCTAAATTGCCCTTCCTTCCGCTGACTCTGCATGATTGTCACCCTATTGTCACCCCATTGGGAGCAATCCTCCTGTTGCAACAGGCAGTCTGAATGCCACTCCTGATGCTTTTCCTAAGCCAGCTAGGTCCCCACCAAAGACAGTGACATGACTGTGTCCGATGCTTTCTGGACCGCAATCTGTGCAGGCTGAAGCATTAAGGGCCTCTCTGTACAGTTAAGATCCTTTCCTCATTCAAATCACACTTCACAGACCACTCCAAAGCCATTCCATGGACACAGTATTAAGATGCACCCTGGTCTCCTCTGCAGAACCTTGCAAGGAATTAGTCCCACAGCAGGCATTTCTCTTGCTGGGCTTGTCTTCACACAAGGTAGCAGAGTGGGAAAATGTAGCGTAAAAGGACCTAAAGTTAGGAAGTACAGGGAACAGCCAGAAACAGTAAAGGTATGCCTGCTTCCAAACTATATGTAGTTCTTATATTTGTATGGAGTTATTAGATTTTTACTATAAGGAGTAACTTTAATATTGTGTTAATGATATTTAAATCTTCAGCCTCTGTTCCATTTAAGAGGATTTTACCCGATAACTTCTAGATGTTGCAAATTAATCTGATAAAATAATGATAAAATAATCAAAATTTGATTCTACATACATAGAAGAGTTATGAAGCATAGGTTTGTTAAGATTGAAACAATTAACTATAGAAACTTCACTAGAAATTAATGGCTTTTGTTTTGTTTTAAGAAACTAAGGAAATTGTCATGGAGACCAGCTATGCTGCTTGAAAATCCCTTTACCCTTCCTATCTTGATTTAAAAATCAAGGATTCCAATCAGCAGAGTTAAATGAAATTGACCAATGATTGTTTTAGGGTAAGAATATTGATAAGATATATATATAAAACTAATAAAATAATCATAGTAAAAGCAAAATTTGATAGTGAGCATACTATGTATCAGAGAAGGGTTGTGAAGTGCCTAAAACAATGGAATACTAGAAACAATGGGGCTATTAAGGTAGGAACGATGCAAGACTTGAAGCATCAGTGACCCTACCAACATATGGCATTGTGAAGCTGTCTCAGAGTAGAAACCAAAGTGAATGATAGTCTGCTTTGTTAACGATCCATGAAGGACCGCTTAGTGTTGCCAAGTTTAAGTGAACCTAAGGGAAAGGTAATTCCGGCAGGGGGAGATCACGACCACCGACTCATAGACCACCGACTCAAGAAACCCACCGACCCAAAAGGTTAAGGAAGTAAAGGGCTCAAAAATCGTAATGGGCATGCGTAGTAATTTGCATGGTAGGCGAAGAAATTTTAACCAATCATTTAATAGACTAACAATGAATATGTATTGAATGATTAAATATGTTAACATCTCGTGTATAAAAGGTGATGGATTTTGATGTGAAGGTGAACACAGTTTGGCGGAGCTATCCCCCGTGTTCCCAGCACTGAATTAAAGGAGTGCCTGCTTATCTGCATCTCATTGGTATTGATAAGTTCTTTTCGTCACGTTTGGTGACATAGACACTGTCATTTTATATGTATATTATACGTATGTATTTTTTATATATACACATACATACAAAGATATAAGAATATATAATGGTTTCCTAAAAATACAAGAATAAAGCTTAAAAATAGCTGTGTAGTTTCTCAGACAGTAAACTTGTTTTTTTAAGATTGCATAGAACTAAAATAGTGCAACCCCACTGGATCTCAGCCACGATTTTCTGGAAGGAATGGCTTTTCCTCCTTTCCTTCACCCAACGGTCAGTGAAGTGAGCAGCTCACCTTCGTGCTCAGACTGTGATGAGCTGTTCACCACAGTCTCACAGAAACCCAGTCTCTGATGTGACACACTTGCTGCAGTCTGTGACTAACCCCTCTGACACACTGTACAAGATGTGCAGTTCTTCTCTGACCATATCTATAACAAATAAACAAAATTAGTCCTGGAAAATGAGCAGTCAAGACTGCCAGTCAGCTTCCTTCTGGCTAGAATATTAAACAGTAAATGTGTCATTAGAATGAGATTGTTCCAGAGATATTCAAGTGTAATTTATTTTCAGAGTATGGCTGCTATGTGCATGTGTGCCTAGACACAATGATTAGATTCTTTAGGGAAAAAAAATCCCTCTATAGGTAGATTTCATTTTCCCACAGTACTTCAATTTTTCATCTTATTACAGTTGAAGAAGTTGTATTTTCACTGGCTTTTATTACCGCTTTCCTGTCTGCACCTGGGTATGGAGCCTCTTGATCTAGTCAGTAGTTTATTTCATCACTAAACTTATTGTGTAGAATGGAATACAAACAGCTGACAATAAAATGAATAGCTACACATAATGAAAAGGAGAATACACTTTTTTTCTTTTTAACTGCAAATTATATCTGCTTTAAAGCAAAGTCACAAACTTCTTTAGCTGAATTATAAATTAAGGGGTTTTTTTACACCATATAGTTTGATAGATTCCTACTAAGACAATTTTAAAGACTTACAGACTTAAGATTCCTGATATCTCACTTTTTCATGCCATCTTAGAGAAACAGATGATTAGATAACAACACTTAGTAGTTTCCTTCATGAAAGGAATGAGAGAGATAAAGGACATCTTAAAAAATAAAAGCCACCACCAAATGCTAGAAAACATTCATTTTCATATGTTTGAGCCCAAAGACTATAGACATGAAATTTTTGTGGTCAGAAGTATATCTTGTCAGCATTTATTTTGTGAATGAAGTTCTTGAAAATATAAACAATATATAAGCCACTGAAAATAAGACATGGAATGAGGTTAAATTCTGCACAGTTCTTCTTGCACAGCAAAGCTGGACAATGAGGGGACTATGGAAAATCTGCAAAGTACTCCTAGCTATTATGTCAAAAATGTCATCTTAGTTTTTTGTAAAAGCTTCTGAAAAGTATTATACTTGTCAACACTGTCTTCTTATTTTGGGGTTGCATTTATCTACTTCCCAACAGAAATTTAAAGCAGCTTGTATTTTTTGTCCTCCTTGGTCTTATAGAATGAAGACCATTGGCAAGAAGCTTTTATGGATAAGACTCAGGGATTTTATGATTATCCTATTCAAGTCAGTGAGACTTCTGCACCAAGTGATGGCCTTGCATTTTCATGCCCCCAAAATACCGCTTCATGGCCAGGAATTCCAATAGGATGATGTGGTCTATTGTGGTTGGTGAGACGGGGAGAGGGGAGATTTGTCTTGCCAGACTTATGCACACTTGGGACTGTTATGTCAGGGAAGCATGGCAGTATAGTTACAGAGGAATGGAAAGTGGCAAATGTGAAAGGAATTTTTTTTAATGGCTTCAGGGAAAACTTAAAAACTGTAGAAAACTACAGGTGACTGCTATGCCTGGTCAAGTGCTAGACACTGTAATAATGAATACAATTAGCAGATGCAGGGCTAAATCCAATATAATGAGGAAGAGTCAGCAAAACTACTGAAGTTCTTTAAAGGTATTGCTGGATATGCTGATAATGTTGATATGATGTATTTGGGTCTCCAGAATATTTTTGAACGGGAATCTGATTAAACCTTCAAAAATAAATTAGTTAAAGGGACAATAAGAAAGCTGTCTCATTGTTTGGTAACTGACTGGCAAGACAAAAAGTGAAAGACTATTAGTGGAAACTCATAAGGTCCTATGCTGGGAAAAAGCAAGTTTAGTGCTTCTAGGCACAAACACTGTCTGTAATCTTTGAACTAGATGAAACTTTTGAAAACTGTAAACAGTGTAGAAGTATACAAACAACTGAGCACTTTTTTCTCTAGTGCAGACATGAAGGTATTTCCTTTGGACTTTGTATAGTGCTTGCTTTTTCACTGGTGTCTGATTCTGGTTATTGGGGGGAAAAAGGTCTGCCTTCAAGGTTAGTTGCAGAAGCAGTACTGATGATGAACAGGTTAATGTTTTTGCAGAGCTGAAACCAAGCATGTGTTGTCACTGGTTAAAGGAAAGCAGGGTGGTGTTTCTGCTGCTCCACTGTAAACATAGCTTCTTCCTTGCCTGTGTGAATGAAAGCTATGAAAGAGAGAATTTAACAGTGGTATAAGAGGTATTTACAGGATAGCAGCTTTTCTTTGCAGAGTAATAAGCAAATAATACAGTCTAACACTTAAACTCCTGTCACTCCAGGAACTGGGAGAAAAACTTGTCCTCAGCTTATTAGAAATGGTCTTCATTTGAGACTAGTTTTCATTTGCTTTCTTGTATACTTGGTTTCTTATATATGATATGTATGAACTTTTTTGTCATGGCTCATATGTTTGATGGGATGAGTATCTTAACACCTCAGCACACAACTTCTGTGTGTGTCACCCGATCTATCTGTAGACTATAGGGCTTGGAAAAGAACAAGGGAAATAGTGGGTATATTTGATCCAAACTGCTTCACAAATTCCTGTTGCACAACTAACTTTATCCTGGGCAGCTGACCTTCCTTCTAGATAAATCAGTTTTCTAGCCTAAAAATCAACAGTCTTCCCGCTCTTCAGCACTTCAGAAACTGCTATTATACCTGATCTAGTTTTCATGCATGTTGTAGTAGGGATGTTCTTATTAGTACTTTTAAGGAAACCAACATTTACCTTTTTCTATTTGTTCTTAAAAAAAGAAAAAAAGTATTTTGTAAGCTATAGTTGTGATCTTGCCACACATTTACCCATGAGAAAAGCAATACTTTTGTGCTTTATTTTTATGACAACATCTTATCAATCTAAGATCATCTTTCAAGGGGAAAAAGTCTTGCAAGATCTGTTGAATAGGCCCAAGAACAGCAAAGACTCCCATAAATTGTCTAACAGGTGCCAGCCAAAATTGGCTTGAAGCTGGTTTTTTTTTTCAAGATCTACTAAAGGAAAAAAAAATCTTTTTTACTTTTGGTGGGATTCATTTCTCCTAACACTAGGTGTCTTCATATGAGACAGATGTTAAGATCCCATTATAGTTGATGGGGATTTTGTCTAAACAGTCAATACAGCATAACGTATCATTGTTCTCATCCTCTAGCAAACATCTATATATGGTCAAAGGCATCACCTCCTGGACTCTATTGACAGTAAAGGGACCATAAACACCTAAATCAGATGCAGGTATCCCAAAGTTATGAGAGATGAATCTCGTCCTGGAAGCAATTTACTTTTTTTTTAATCACAAAATTCATGTTGAGAGGATGAAAAAGGTGTGATCTTCCTGTACTTGTGCCTTATATTTAAATGCCAATGTGAGAAGCTGCAAAGTGAAATAAGGTGATTTGGGATGTTTAGCAATGGAAAAAAATATTGATAGAATCAATCCCATCAAAAATATCTGAACATGCGTTCATCGGGGTGTTCTGTCATGTTCAGGACCAGCTGATGCACTAGTATAGTATGAGAGGACAAAAATAGGATCTTGTGGGGTATGTGAATATATTTTCAAAATGTATTCAGACATATAAGGCAAGTAGCAGACTCCTAAGCAGTTTGGATACCATGTTTTCTGTTTGAAAATTGGCAAGTGTCATACAGTTTTTTAAATGCTACAGGGCATCTACCTTTGATACTTAATACTGTTGTAAATCTGGTTTGTAGCTTCTAATTAGATTCATCCATCTGGCAATATTTGTAAAAAAATTTAAAATATTCCCCATCATTAGATGCAAACAGAATAGTATTATTAAACTACAAGTTTACTGTCAAGAAAAGTGTATTAAATACTCTGTCTGGAGCAGATAAAATCAAAGCCAACTCTAAAAAATATTAATAATAATAAAAATTAGCTGGCTACATGTAGCAGTTGCGTTAATAAGTAACCACAACTGAGTGAGTAATAAACCCCATGAAGCACAGTTCCTAAAATCAACATTCATAATGGATATAGTGTGCCAAAACTAACATTGTATCAATACACTTTATGATAGAAAACTAGTTTAAAAAATGATAACGTTAAAAAATGAAGAATAGAATATCTTCCCATTAGCTATTTATTTTACCTTAATAGTGTCAAAGAAAGTACTCTTTCTCCTAAGCAAAACTGGAAACAGAAAAAGTATTGTGGCTTAAATGACTAAGTATTAAATTATTCAAGACTCATAAACTGTCTTTGAAAGTGGAAATTTAGCTAACCTGAAACCAGCAGATTAACCAGATATAAAATAGTAATACAGAGAAAGAAAATAATAGGGTAGGACCTTTCAAAGATAACTTTTTCAAATTAGCAATTTGCTTATGGGAACGAGATCTGTGAATGTCAGTGAGACCAATAGTTCGGAAAGATTTAGGCCCGTATTAAACATTAATGTGGAAATGAAAACCAAGCATAGTTATGCTAAAGACGAGAGAAGAGAATAAGACCTGGAGCAGGCCCTAAGCCATCTACTAGTGAAGGTTCACCTACTATATTACGAGCAAAGAGTCTGTAGCTATTTCTTAAAGGATTGCAACCCCTTCCCCTGAAATTCTAGGTTGGACTTTATGGACGTTATTATATTGGATTACATACTGTTGTGCTGCTCAGGTGTTGCAATTTCTGTGATTCTACCTTTAAGCATCTCTGTTGAGACATGAACATGAATGCTTATCTCAAATCCATGGATTAAGATTCTTCCTGTCACCATATCTGGATTGCATCACTCAGAGCTTTGTTGTATTTCAAGAGACTAACTCAGAAAGTTGAGAGAAATAGTCTGTCTCTCTGTGAAGGTTTAGAACTATGGATGATGAATGACAAAACCCTATGCTCTCTTGCATGGCAAAAACTATAATGTTGAATCTCCCCGGAAATTGAGAATGTTTGAACTGCAGTTTTTCACATGCTCTCATAACATTCTGGTTGGATCTGGTGTATTTGAACCATTGATGGAAACTTTTTTTCTCATGGGAACAGTATTTATGCTGGAATTTTTATAACCAGAAGAGGATCAACAAAGAAGCTTTATTTGCCACCCTTAGTTTCTTCTGATGTAAAATGTATTGGCTAGATATATTTTGAAATACTGTATCCTTTTATAACCAGATATGGCAAGCACAGACTAAATACATAACAAGAATGTGATTGCAAAACCCTAGAAAAAAAGGATGTTCAAGTTCTGCATACAAATCCCATATTTGCGAATGAAAATGGACTTTTAAGAATACAAAATAGTTAAACATATGCAGAAGAACCTATGTGCACATTACATTATGGCCCTGCACTCATAGTTATGAGAGCTGCTTAGAAAAATGAGCACATAGCTTTTCTCATGATGCATCTTTAGCTGCTTGTCTAGTGTACGCATCATCTGCCAGTGCCTTGGAAATTTGATTCTCTCTCTATCTCTTCTTCTCTCCACTTCAAAGCTAAACCAAACAGTCCCCTCCTAACTCTGCAGACCTCCCACAGAGAAACAAAGTGATCTTCTCCTCCTCCTGACAGCTTTATGAGTTATCTAGCTTAACTCTTGTCCATTGCAATTGACCCAAACTATAGGCCGAAATGACATGGATATTTGTTTTTCTGCTTATTCAATATCAACATAGCTTTCTTAACCAGTGCAGACAGGACTGAATATTTGCACTGTAGCAGTTAGGGGAGGAAATGTGATCAATGGAGCCGTACTCTGCCATCTATGATGCATACAAGCCAACTCAGCGTGGCCACTACAGAGGCAGGTCCAGGATCTGCTTTGTGTCAGGAAGAAGGCAGCATCACAAGGGATAAGGAAGGCTGGAAAGAAGGTTACAGCACAGAGCGGTAAGAGAATCCCCTCCTTACCCTCTAAGATACCATTAGGTACGAGGCCCTGGGTACGGTAGATGAAGTGCATAATGAGATAGAGGAGGAACCTGCGCAAGCAGTCTTGCCAAGGTCAGAGAGACCAACCCCTCGCAACAAAAACTGCATTAAGACCAGCGCCGAGAAGAAACAATGGCGAGTTATGGTCATTGGTGATTCCCTCCTGTGCGGAACGGAAGCACCCATTTGCAGACTGGACCCTCTTTTCAGGGAAGTTTGCTGCCTCCCTGGGGCCCAAATTAGGGATGTCACCAGATGACTGAAGAGCTTAGTACAACCTTCAGACTACTATCCATTCCTACTCTTCCACATGGGTACTAATGATGTTGCAACAAAAAATCTGAGGTCAATCAAAAGAGATTTCAGAGCCCTGGGAAGAATGCTATAAAATTCGGCAGCACAGGTAGTGTTTTCCTCAATCCTCCCATTAATGGAGGGAGACTTTGGAAGAAACAGGTGAGCCCAGGATATCAATACCTGGCTCCAGGACATCAATATCTGGCTCCAGGACTGGTGCCTCCACCAAAACTTTGGGTTTTTAAACCATGGAAGAGCCTTTGAGACACAAGGTATGCTGGGGCCTGACAGGATCCACCTGCCCCGATGGGGAAAACACGTCTTTGGGCGTAAGCTGGCGAGACTGATCAAGAGAGCTTTAAACTAAAATCGATGGGGGAAGGGGATACCAACAGGATTGCAGTAGGTAAGCCAAGGGTTGGCATGGCATCACCTGAGGGTGGCAATGCTAGTGGGAACATTTGCACTGCTCCTGGGAGCACGGAGGGCTCAGGAGCATATCTGAAATGCTTGTACACCAATGCATGCAGTATGAGAAACAAACAGGACGAACTGGAAGCGTTGGTTAGCTCCCAGATCTACGATATCATTGGTATTAGTTAAATAGTGTATTTTAAATTGGTATAGTATAGTGTATAGTAAATTGGTATGAGTTAAAAGACCGTTAAAGCTGTCCTCAATTTTTTATTGTTCTCTACTCACTGTATGCTTGACTGTGATAATTTAATGGTATCATTTCTTTCCCTAAGGACAACAGACATTATCCTTGAATTTTTAATGGGCTTTGTCTTCAAATAGAAAAGGTTCTTGACATTACATCTCTTGTTGCAGTTCATGTATCTGGACAATCAACTTCCCAAAGTAATACTGGATTTGAGGCAGATCTCAACAAATTCTTCTAAGGGTGGTGTCCTGGTTTCAGCTGGGACAGAGTTAACTCTCTTCTTAGTAGCTGGTACAGTGCTGGGTTTTGGACTTAGTGTGAGAATAATGTTGATAACACTCTGATGCTTTAGTTGTTGCTAAGTAGCACTTATCTTAAGCCAAGGACTTTTCAGTTTCCCATGCTCTGCCAGCAAGCAGGTGCACAAGAAGCTGGGAGGGAGCATAGCCGGGGCAGCTGACCTGAACTAGCCAAAGGGGTATTCCATACCATGGAATGTCATGCCCAGTATATAAACAGGGGGGAGTTGGCCGGGAGGGGCAGATTGCGGCTCTGGCATCGGTCAGCGGGTGGTGAACAATTGCATTGTGCATCACTGGGGTTTTTTTTTCTTTTTTTCCCCCTCTTTTTTTTTTTTGTTGTATTCCTTTTCATTACTATTATTATTATTATATTTCATTATTATTATTGTTAGTATTCTATTTTACTTTAGTTATTAAACTGTTCTTATCTCAACCCACGAGTTCTGCCGCCTTTCCCGATTCTCCTCCCCATCCCACTGGGAGCGAGGGGGGGGAGTGAGGGAGCGGCTGCGTGGTGCTTGGCTGCTGACTGGGGTTAAACCACTACAGGTAGGAAACCAGACACAGTTAAAATTATTTTCTCCAGCTCTGGTAGCTGGCTCTGATGGTGACAGGAAACATCTGTCATGTCCAAATGGTGCTGAAAGGATGTTAAAAGACAGGTTTATTTGTATTCTTGTATACTGTTGCTTTAACTGGGAATAACCCTGTTAATTTTAAATGGTGCTACCAAGATAAAATTTATTTAGGTGGAGGAACTGGAGAATTTAATTGGAAGCCACATTACAACAAAGCAAAATAGTAGTTAGCTTGGACTGGAGTTATGATGGCAATAAATCCCCAATAACTATGTTCTCTGATAAGCACTGCATCCTACAGCTGTTCAAAAGCTTTCCATCGTAATAACTTTGCAATTGAAATGTAGTTTTTTCAAAACACAAATTCTTTTAAGGGTAAAAACTTTATTTTGCAAAACATTTTGATATATTTCTTAGGAAGAAGGTAAGGCAAATTTTGTGTTCTGCACGATTGTTAAGGATTTTGTTCTAGTTGCAAAAATGCAATGCTGAAGTTTCTTATAACGGACATCCCAAATTTCCCTCATCTGTGCCACACTCTCACTTATCTCACATTACATTTACCTTGGTGAATTTCTCTGCATCTGCTGTGAGGAAAAGAATTGGGAAGTCACACTGACGTTTCAGGTTCGTGGAGTAACACAGGGATTGTAATGGCCCAGTGGAATTTACGAAGAGATACTAAATGAGATCTGGACTGCAGTTACACATTCCACAGAACCCACTCCACTGCCCATTGCCCCTTTTTAATGAAACCTCTCACCTGTGGAGAGGAAAAGAATTCCCATGAACTATAACTTCAAAGGAGTCTTGATGCCAAAAAGGTTGTTACCTGGGCCCAGTAATTTTGCAGGCAAGAAGACTCCTCATGGAAAGCTGTGATCTCCTGAGGTGGGACCCAGCTCCTCTAGGCTCAGACATTTGCAGCTGTTCCAGTTCCTTTCCAAGCCAACAGGGAAAAACGGACACTTATATGGTGTGGTGGGTTGACCTTGGCTGGATGCCAGGTGCCCACCAAGTCTCTCTATCACTCCTGCTTCTCAGCTGCACAGGGGGAGAAAAATACAATGAAAGGCTCGTGGGTCAAGATAAGGACAGGGAGATCACTCAGCAATTACAGTCACGGGCAAAACAGACTCAACTTGGGGAAATTAGTTTAATTTATTACCAATCAAATCAGAGCAGGATAATGAGAAATAAAACCAAATCTTAAAAAACCTTCCCCCCACCCCTCCCTTCTTCCCGGGCTCAACTTCACTCCCGATTTTCTCTACCTCCTCCCCCTGAGCGGCGCAGGGGAACGGGGAATGGGGGTTGCAGTCAGTTCATCACACATCATTGTCTCTGCCGCTCCTTCCTCCTCTCACTCTTCCCCTGCTCCAGAGTGGGGTCCCTCCCATGGGAGACAGTCCTCCATGAACTTATCCTATGTGGGTCCTTCCCACGGGCTGCAGTTCTTCACAAACTGCTCCAGTGTGGGTCCTTTCCACGTGTCCTTTCCACAGGGTGCAGTCCTTCAGGAACAGACTGCTCCAGCATGAGTCCCCACAGTGCCACAAGTCCTGCCAGCAAACCTGCTCCAGCGTGGGCTCCTCTCTCCATGGGTCCACAGGTCCTGCCAGGAGCCTGCTCCAGCGCGGGCTTCCCACGGGGTCACAGCCTCCTTCAGGGCACATCCACCTGCTCTGGCGTGGGGTCCTCCATGGGCTGCAGAGTGGATATCTGCTCCACCGTGGACCTCCATGGGCTGCAGGGGGACAGCCTGCCTCACCATGGTCTTCACCACAGGCTGCAGGGGAATCTCTGCTCTGGCGCCTGGAGCACCTCCTCCCCCTCCTTCTTCACTGACCTTGGTGTCTGCAGAGTTCTTTCTCTCACATATTCTCACTCCTCTCTCCCAGCTGCTGTTGCGCAGCAGGTTTTTTTTCCCTTTCTTAAATATGTTATCCCAGAGGTGCTACCACCGTCGCTGTTTGGCTCGGCCTTGGCCAGCAGCGGGTCCATCTTGGAGCCAGCTGGCATTGGCTCTATCAGACATGGGGGCAGCTTCTGGCATCTTCTCACAGAAGCCACCCCTGTAGCACCCCCCCGCTACCAAAACCTTGCCATGCAAACCCAATGCATAGGGTATGAGGGTCTGTCTTGTCTGGGACGCCTGCCTGTGGGTGGGATGACCTGTGCCTTAGAGTTGCCTGTAAGGGGAGCCTAAACAACTAGGTTGGACTGAACTATGTTCAGTCTGTAGATTTCTAAAACTAGGCAAGATGGATCCTTCCTTGTTGTTTTCCTGGATATAGAAGAAATCTCAGATGAGTCCTTTGATTTCCTCTCCTGACATACCTTTCACAGGTTTTTGCCACAAGAGTGAGCAATGCACCTTTGCTTTATAATGTGAGATGAAAGAAACATTTCAGAATTGCAACACTAGCTATAATCTGAAATGATCAGCTATATACAACAACAATTATATAATGGCATTAACCTAGTAATCATTGGTGATATCACAACAGAGAAATGTCAACATTTTAAAAAAATGGCAGGGCTTTATTTTCTCACACAAAACCTTTTTAGCAGGATTGCATAAGGTACCAAACAGTTCACAGTTGGACCCTTAGCAACAGAGATGTGCTGATGTGCTTGAGGATATACAGATTTTCAAACAGTATTTAAAAAAAAAAAAAAGCAGTCATCACACAATCCTCAGAAAAGAACAGTGAACTGGGTACGGAAATGAATCGGCACTCTCCAATATTAAAATATCCATTAACAAATATCAAGATGTCAGTAAATCCGTTTATATGTTATGAATACATGTAGCTGAGCTAGCTCTAACCTGTCCATCCTGAGAGAGAGATGGGATGGGATTCTGGTAATGAGTTTTGGAAAAAAGCTTTATTTTTATTCACTGCATGTCAATAAGAATTCAAGTCGAGCCTCACACAATTAAAGCAATATAACACTGCACAAGTTATTGAATTTGTTCAGGACTACTAAATAGTCTGTATATTACAGTATAGAAAGGATGTAATATATCCTATCATTCGAAAGTACAGACAAATTTAAAAGGGCATTATTTCTGAAAATAGAAAGTGTGACTATTTTTTTTAACTACAGAGAGAAAAATAATTCTACCAAAGTTATAAAGTATATTTTATATGAATATAAAACTATAATATTTGTGTGCACAGTTTCTCATAAACTAGACACACACACACAGTTCTGTTCTAGGAAATCCCAGTGGATTCCCCTGAATAGTTCTGATCATCTCTGTACATAAGAAATTCCTCTATATGGAAACCTTCCCTCCTCTCTATAAAGGAGTAGTGACTGAAACATTTATCTCAAGTTTAAAGACAAGATTCATGGATATGATATTGAAGTTGATGGGGGGGGTGTTCGAGTAGATCAGTTAGAAGAAGGATTTATAAAACTAACAACGTTCAGCACTTCCAGTTTAAATCGTATTGTGCTACAGACTAATGCAAAAAATCTCTGGTATATATTGAAATTAATTTCATAGATGAGAACAAATTACAAGAAGATTGCTACTGTGATGTGGAACTTTTAAAAGAACCTTAAGAAGCAGTGTAGAAAGATTCAACTGGAAAGTAAAATTGTAGGCAATAAAGATGTAGGTGTATCAAACATTCACTTTGCCTTATTTTCAGTCTGCTATTCTCCATTCAAAGAAGAACAGTACAAGGCCAACTGCTGAAGGGCTAGAGAGTACTACGGTAGGAATAATTAAGTATCATCCTGCAGTCATATCAATCACAACAAAATTCCACAGATCAAGGAGAACTGCTCAGGAGATGCTATATTTACTGTTCAAGCCTTAAAGTAAATCAGATCCCTGAACTGTAACTGAGAAATTGAAATGAGAGATTTTTGAAGTGCTAATCTTGACCTGATAAGAGCATACAGAGGCATAAAAGTTTGAGAGATGTGTTGTCAAATCACTGGAGGTGCTCAGTGCGTGATGTCCTTTTGCACATGAGACAGCATATGTGCTTATCCATAGAGACCTTCTGCACTAGCATTAATATCCCTCCACCACTTGGTACACAGACTAGGACCAAATCTTCACCTTCTCTTCTTCTCCATCAAAGGCTCCTGGAGACATTGTCTGCCTTCCTCATCGAAGGGAAAGTGGGAGAGCTGAGATATTGTGTTATAGGCAGTCCATCCCACAGAGCTTCCAGGTCAAGCTGTGGGGAGGACACAAGGTTTCCTTCCAAACAGCTCAGTCAGAAAGGCTTGGGCCTCTCCTAGGGATCTCAGTACTGAGCCTAGACCCCTCTTGAGCCAAGGCTAGAGCAAAGCTTCTGTACAATAGCAGAGGTGGGAACAGCATTCATCCACATGAGACATGGAAAAGAGTGCCACCATCACAGGAATGAATCTCAGGCTGATCAAGGAGCTCACACAGATAGAAACTGTCTTTTGGTTGTAAGAGAGCAACTCCACACCAAGCTGGGTGTGAGGATGACGTGCTCTGCAATTTATACCTTCTGTCCCTGGTGGGCAAGTACACAAACACATCTTCTCCAGGCAAAAAGGTTTTGCCTTTGTGTATATGTACACTCACAGGGCAATGTATATGTATGTTGTTTCATTTGAACTAGCTCTCCAGGAAATGAGAACACTGGAAAGCTACTGCCCCACTTCACTTTTGACTAAAAATGTGGGAAACAAAGAAATGTCATCATTTAAAAAACAAATCTGAAGAGCATGGTCAGTAACATTTATCAACTAACTACAGATGTTATTTTTATTTAATATGCCTACTAGTTTTATGTGCAATGTTCATTTTAATAAACTTACCTTTTTCTTTCTGTATCATATTTAAGATAGTTTTACTGAAGTTCTTACAATTATTTTAAAACATTATTTTCAGGGTATTTTAACTGATCTCCAACATCCACCCAAATGTAGGCAGACAAATATTCACCAAGAAAAACACCAATAATCTGAAAAGTAAACATTAAATTTCTCATTTTTTTCAACATAATTAAACTGTGAAATTTTAAAATCCCAGTAAATATTTGCTTAAGTAAATATGTAATGATTCTGTATAACCTTATGGTTACCAAAAATTACTGATGTTATTATAAAGGCAGTATTTAATTTGAAATCAGCATCTTTATAGCTATCAATCAACAGGAAACAACTTTTGTTAGCAAACAATTAAACAACAAAATGCAAAGCAAGATTAAAATTGATGTTGCTGATGTAAATCAGTCAAAGATTGACAAAATCTTTTTGGCAGCGTTACACAGCAATCACTCATGGAACTCCTCCTGAATCTTTCTGCAAGCTGAAGCATTTGGTGCCAATTTTCAGTGCTCAGTCATCTCTCCAGAGGGCACCTAAGAGCAGCAATTGGCTTTGCAGTTATTTCCATCACTATCTGTCAAAGTGATCTTAATGGACCATGTGTTCTCAGTAAAGGGTTTATTTCTCTACTGAATTCCTCTGCATACTGAGGAAGGATTATCCTGTCACATCACTGGGAAGTATAACACAGTCTCATAGGCAATCAAAACCCAAGTGCCTCCAATATTTTCTTCCCAACACAAGAGACAAAGCCATGTCTGCCAGATTACACTAAAGGGGCTTAAGCACTAACCTGCAGTGGGGCAGCATTGCTCCTGGGAGTCCCTTGGTCTCAGGTACAGCACAGTGCCACAGCTAGAGCTCTGCTATCTGGTAAATGTACCCCTTCAGGACGTATTTGGCCAGTTCAGTTACATCCGTCCCCATTTCAAGACGAGAAGCAGCACGTTCCTCACCAATACCCAATTTAGTTTTTCTTGGCACAAAATGCATTCACTTTTCACGTAGGCTCCCTCAGCCTTTCTTGCTTTTCTTGGTCTAAGATGTGACTTGGCAACTTCCCTCTTCTCCCAAATCTGCAAACAAGAAACAAGACTTTCATTCAACCTGGAGATCTCAGAGCTCTTCGGCTGCACTTCTTCAGATAGGGGAGAGCCTACACTAACCATAGCCGTACCAAGCTCAGGTTCACACAGGTAGGAGTCCAGCTACAGACATCGTGTCTGCAAAATGCCACATCATTTCTGATGTTTGTAGAACAACTCAATAGGAAACAGTGGAAATGTGCAGTGAAAACCTTAACTACTGTCTTGTTTTCTAACAACTTCAGCTTGTCAGTAACTCAACTCCCCTCCAGAGTTTAGAGAGCAAATGTATGTATTTAATCATAATTTATGTATATTCAGATGATAATTTCCTGGTATATGATCATTTTGAATATGTTAATGACAGTTGTAACTTGCATAACATGCCTGGATTAAGAAATTCTATTTATATATATTTATATTGCATGAATACTACTCCCCAAGAGTGGGAATATTGGTCCAGCGCAAAATATCCCACAGGGTAGTGATTGGCATATTTGATTATGCTTTTCTTTTTTTTTCCAGGCAGAGGGTTTTCTTAAGCAATCTGCCTAAAATGTTACATTACCCTCAGTGTACTAAAAACTTGATTACAAAACTCGCATCAAATCGGTATCATCAGATGCGTGCACATTAGAGTCAGTCTCTTGGTGTAAGTCTTTCAGAAACCCTGGGGACCAGATCCTTACAGGTTGCGCCACTCAGCGCGCGGTGACATGCAAACTCCTGTCATACTAATGCCGAAGGGCAGTTTCCATCCTGGGGAGGCTCCAGTCCACCCTGAGCAACTGGGAGAGGGAGGCAGAGGCCGAAGCAAACCTGCTCAGGGGGAGCTGCACAAGCAAAGCCCAAAGGAAATCCTGAGAAAAGCACTAGGGCATCGGCAGCACATGCTGGATTTCAAGGGAAGAAGATACACCGCAGGCAGCTTTTGGAGGGCCTGCACAGCTCTGGGTTTGGATATCTGCCCTCCAGGCAGCCCAAGGGAAGCCTCCTCCCGAGCAGTCAGAGCCTGGAGTCATGCAGGAAAAGCCAAAACATCCCCCTGACAGGAGCTCTGCTGCCCTTGGTAGTGTCTGGGTAACAGAATAACGCTCGGCCCTTTCAAGGGGAATGGAAGAAAACTCCTGTTGGGCTTGACAAAGCCAATTTTTAAACAAATTTGAAAAGAATTTCAGTATATCTCACCACTGCAAATTTGGTAAGCTGTTCAAAATCAATTGCCCAGTCCAAGCTGTAACAGGCAAGAAAAAAAAATTAAATCTACTTCAATGATGGCAAGGATATTAATAGCAAGACCCAAGAAACAGTGGTATATGCATGATGCATATGTTCCTTTGTGAGGATATGTGCACACAGCAAAACGAAGGTAAGGCTGCAGCATTAACTAACTTAAGTTAGAATAGGCAGTGATGGCAGTGAAGACATTTGCACAGGCTTTTGTATCTATCAGCAGCCATTCCTACCTTTCCCTGAGTGTTTTGCTCTCTGGTTGCATGGCTTTATTTGCTAGTACTCACCCCACATTGCTGTTTCTTCAAGGATGTTCTTTTATCCAAACTAGAGAGAATAAATTTGCACAAGTTGACTGTCATGTGATTCAGATAATTTCATGATGTGCCATTGATCTATCCTACCTCACTATAAGGCCTTCTGGAGTCACTTACCTGACTTTTATTGCTCCTGTCTCCCCGGGACACTTTGACAATTAATTACTTAGCAATTGCAAACATTTTCACCACCATTTTTGTATCATTTATGATAGAGTTGCATATGTATCTGAGAATGATGTGATGCATGCAAACCCCCATCAATCCTCTGATTTTATGTGCTGAATTATCCAATAACATGTTTACCCTGCAGCTATCATGACCCCAATTTTCTGAAGCAGAAGGATTGCTGTTGCAACGCCGAAGTAGTATTGTACAAAACGTTCCCTTAACTTAACTTGTCACATCATTTAAACTGCTGTTGACTATGCTGTTCTCTACATAGCTTTCAACAGACTTGTTCTTCAGCAAGCAAACTCAATGAGCCAGAGACCTGTGCACTCTCTCCCTTTGAGCAACAGGAAACTATGTGGTCTCGTGCTGCAGTACCAGTATACTCACCTTGCATCCCCTCATCAAAATACATCCCGTTCACATTGAGATCCATCAGCACTAACCTCTCTGGAGTACTATGTTGCGTTTCATTGAGTTGTTGGACTTCTAAACTCTTCAAATGCTCTGCTAGTTGAGGTGTGAGACACAGTGCTGGTCTGTCAGCAGTCAGTTGTCTGGCAGCACAAAAGAACATTTCAGAGCACCAGCTTCCAGAAGAGGCATAATTACTGACATTTGTGCTTACAGAATTATTCCAGCTCCCCTCTGTTGCTTACAAATCACTTCCATGAAAGAGGATAACATGTGAATATTGAAGAATATATAGAAAATCAAATCTATCAGATACTTAACACATCATTATAATTAAACATTATTTAATACAGTTTTGTATCATGTTAACAATCTAAAGACTTTGTCAGGAACGACTGTTCATTATGCTAATTGCTGTACCACCAAAGCAGGGCTGGAAGGAGCTGCAATTTGAATGGGGATGGGAGAGCTGATGGGGAAAAGGAGGCTGTAGTGGAAAATGGTGGTAGTATCAGTGGTGGAGAAGAGTTACCACAGTCCATTTGGTATCTGATATTTGAAAAAGTGAAGTATACGGAATATGCAGCCATATGCAAACAACATGTTCTGGCATTGCAAACACCACATCCCAGCACAGTCCTTCTCATCTACTCCTGTAGTTCCCTTTCACCAGAAGTCACTGGAGTCAGAGTTTGAAAAAGGCATTTCAGTTGCTATTTTTCGTTCTTATTTGCTAAGTTATTTTTTCATGTGTTTTGCAGGAAGACCAGAATGCATTTACAGTAGACAGTAATATATATTTCTTGAAAAGAAAAGAAAGGCATTTTTGGTCTTTTCTATGCATTGTTTGGTTTGGTTGCAAAGCCCAGCTTCATGTTTCTCGGTTGTTTCTGGTTGTGTAACAACAATTTCTCATTTCCCTTAGCAAGTTGCTGTTTTCCCTTATTGGCTAAATGCTTTGAAAATATTTAAAACCACTCAAAATAAACAATGACCTTTTTTTTTCCCATTAAGTAAGTCATTTGAATGTACAGTGCTAAGTCACAGCCTTCCCTCTCTCTTTCATCAACCCTATTGAATATTAGTCCTTCAGCATTCGTTGTCACTGAAGGCAGACATAATATTAATGGCTTCTTCTGGGAACAACAATGTTCGCTGCTTCTCATAAAGGCACAAAAATCTCATTCTGGCGGATAGGTCCCCAGTCAAAAGTTCTTGAAAACATTGGGTGATCTTCCTGGAACCGATGCCACGCATTCATAATTATAAAGAGCTGGTGTTTCCATCTTCATCCAGTGTATTGGGTTTGCATGGCAAGGTTTTGGTAGCAGGGGGGGCTACAGGGGTGGCTTCTGTGAGAAGATGCTAGAAGTTTCCCCTACGTCCAATAGAGCCAATGCCAGCCGGCTCCAAGATGGACCCGCCGATGGCCAAGGCCGAGCCAATCGCCAATGGTGGTAGCGCCTCTGGGATAACACATTTAAGAAGGGGGAAAAACTGCTGCGCAACAGCAGCCGGAAGAGAGGAGTGAGAATATGTGAGAGAAAGAACTCTGCAGACACCAAGGTCAGTGAAGAAGGAGGGGGAGGAGGTGCTCCAGGCGCCGGAGCAGAGATTCCCCTGCAGCCTGTGGTGAAGACCACGGTGAGGCAGGCTGTCCCCCTGCAGCCCATGGAGGTCCACGGTGGAGCAGATATCCACTCTGCAGCCCGTGGAGGACCCCACGCTGGAGCAGGTGGATGTGCCCGAAGGAGGCTGTGACCCCGTGGGAAGCCTGCGCTGGAGATCCAGTTTTTAGGAATAAAATGGCAAGATGGATGTCGTCACATCCCAATGGATGTGATCAACAAAATAGCAGCTATGTCTCCACCAACTAGTAAACAGGAAACACAAGCTTTCTTAGGCGTTGTGGGTTTTTGGAGAATGCATATCCCAAATTACAGTTTAATTGTAAACCCTCTCTATCAAGTGACCCGGAAGAAGAACGATTTTAAATGGGGCCCTGAGCAACAACAAGCCTTTGAACAGATTAAACGGGAGATAGTTCATGCAGTAGCCCTTGGGCCAGTCCGGGCAGGACCAGATGTTAAAAATGTGCTCTACACCGCAGCCGGGGAGAATGGCCCTACCTGGAGTCTCTGGCAGAAAGCACCTGGGGAGACCCGAGGTCGACCCCTAGGGTTTTGGAGTTGGGGATATCGAGGATCTGAGGCCCGCTATACTCCAACTGAAAAGGAGATATTAGCAGCATATGAAGGAGTTTGAGCTGCTTCAGAAGTGGTTGGTACTGAAACACAGCTCCTATTAGCACCCCGACTGCCGGTGCTGGGCTGGATGTTCAAAGGGAAGGTCCCTTCTACACATCATGCAACTGATGCTACGTGGAGTAAGTGGGTTGCACTGATCACACAACAAAGTCAAATAGGAAACCCCAGTCGCCCAGGAATTCTGGAAGTGATCACAGACTGGCCAGAAGGCAAAGATGTTGGAATATTGCCAGAGGAGGAGGTGACGGGTGCTGAAGAGGCCCCACTGTATAATAAACTGCCAGAAAATGAGAGGCAATATGCCCTGTTCACTGATGGGTCCTGTCGCATTGTAGGAAAGCATCGGAGGTGGAAGGCTGCTGTATGGAGTCCTATACGACAAGTTGCAGACACTGCAGAAGGAGAAGGTGAATCGAGTCAGTTTGCAGAGGTGAAAGCCATCCAGCTGGCTTTAGACGTTGCTGAACGAGAGAAATGGCCAGTGCTCTATCATCTCTATACTGACTCATGGATGGTGGCAAATGCTCTGTGGGGGTGGTTGCAGCAATGGAAGCAGAGTAACTGGCAACACAGAGGTAAACCCATCTGGGCTGCCCCATTGTGGCAAGATATTGCCGCCCGGCTAGAGAACCTGGTTGTGAAAGTACATCATGTAGATGCCCACGTACCTAAGAGTCGGACCACTGAAGAACATCTAGCCGAAACTATTAATAATTACACCCTTTACCTTTTCTCCTCGGAGAGCCAATCTATGGGGGAGACACCTTCCTTCACCTTCCCCTTCTCCTCCAGGCTAATTACAGTAGTGCTTGAGAATTTTGAAAATTTTGAATATCCTTGGAATGCTGAAAGTAACATGGTCCTATTGGTAGGAACTAGCATGTTCCTGAATGTGGTTCAGGTCTTGTTCAGGGTTAAACAACTATGTAAGAGATCTGCCCCAAGGCTGGAGAGTTATGAGTGGCAGGGTGTGTGGGGTAGCATGGGCAAATGCCTAGGACGGTGGGCACCTCCAGTGTTTTGGAACTTCACCCTTGAACAAGTGCAGAATCCTGAAAAACTAGTAGAACATTTGGAAAAAGCATGCTGTCACCCCGACAGTTTCCGGGAGACACAAATCACTGCAATGTGCTGGGGCCTGGCCCATGCCTACCGAGCCCTGTTCAACACTATTCAGTACCCTCAAGGGGAAGCGAAGGTCTCTGGATCTGACAACAAAATGACAGGCACTGCAGCCACTCCAACCCCGTGACAGTCACTGCAGCTGAACCAGAGAACCAACCCATGCTGGTATCAGTTGCCCCTGTACAGAAGAAGAAATACTCAAAAAAACCAGCTCACTTAGCAAAGGATGAAGGTGAACCAGGGTCATCACGAGAACAGGAGGAAGAGGCAGAACCGGATATGATATCATTGGTATTAGCAAGACTTGGTGGAATGAGTCCCACGATTGGAGTGCTGGGATGGAGGGCTACAGGCTGTTCAGGAGGGATAGGCAGGGCAGGCGAGGTGGAGGTGTGGCACTATATATAAGGGAGAGGTTTGATTGTACAGCCCTTACAGTTAGTGATGATGTGGTGGAGAGCCTCTGGGTGAGGATTAGGGGGATGGAAAACAAAGCAGATGTTGTAGTGGGTGTCTACTACCGATTGCCCAGCCAGGATGTAAGCACTGATGAGTTATTCTATAGGCAATTAGGAGAAATATCTGGATCGGTAGCCCTTGTCCTTATGGGAGATTTCAACTTCCCAGACATCAACTGGGAATACCATACTGCTGTGACGAGCAGGTCTTGAAAATTCTTGAAGTTTGTAGGAGATGATAACTTCTTGCCACAAGTACTCAGGGAGCCAACTAGGAAAGATGTCTTCCTAGACTTGCTAATTGTGAATAGAGAAGGACTCGTGGGAGATGTGATGGTAGGTGGCTGTCTTGGCCACAGTGTTCATAAATGAAATGGTTGAGTTTAAAATTTTCAGTGTAACGAGAAAAAAGGACAGCAGAGTTGCTACCCTGGACTTCAGGAGAGCAAACTTTAAGCTATTCAGGGAGCTATTTAGCAGTGTCCCCTGGGAATCTGCTTTTGAGGGCTTAGGAGTCCATGAGTGCTGGTCAGTGTTTAAGAATCACCTTTTAGAAGCACAGGAGCAGGCAATTCCACTGTGTCATAAGTCAAGCAAGCGGGGCAGAAGACCAGCTTGGCTGAACAGGGAACTCCTCGTGGAGTCCAAGAGGAAAAGAAATTGTATGATCTCTGGAAGCAAGGTCAGGCTTCGCAGGAAGATTACAGAGCTGGGGTTTGTATGTGCAGGGAGAAGACACAAAAGGCCAAAGCTCAATTAGAGTTGAAACTGGTCAGTGTTGTGTCAGATAACAAGAAGGGCTTTTTTAAGTATGTTAATAGCAAGAGGAGGTCTAAAGAAAACATTGGACTGGTACTTGTTGATGATGGTCTTTACATGTTGATGATGCCTCAGTCTTTAATAATACTGACAGACCTTGGGCTGCCCGGTCCCCTGAGTCGGAGGACCACGAGTGTGGGAACAGTGACTTTCCATTTGTGGACACTGAAATTGTAAGGGACCAGCTGTATCAGCTGAATGTTCACAAGTCCATGGGGCCTGATGGGATTCATCCCAGAGTACTGAAGGAGCTAGCGGATGTTATGGCAGGACCCCTCTTGATCATCTACCAAAGGTCTCGGGAGTCTGGGGAGGTCCCCGCTGACTGGAAGCTAGCCAATGTTATTCCCATCTACAAAAAGGGCATGAGGGAAGACCCAGGAAACTACAGACCTGTTAGTCTAACCTCAGTTCCTGGTAAAATTATGGAGCAGATCATACTGGGTACTACTGAAAGGCATTTCAAGGACACTGCAATCATCAGGCACAGTCAACATGGGTTCACAAAGGGGAAAGTCCTGTTTAACCAATTTGATATCCTTCTACGATAAGGTCACCTGCCTAGTGGATGAAGGGCAGGTGGCGGATGTAGTTTTTTCTGGATTTTAGTAAGGCTTTTGATACTGTCCCTCACAGCATCCTTCTGGACAAGTTGTCCAACTGTGAGATGAGCAGGTACATGGTGCACTGGGTGAAGAACTGGCTGAAGGGCAGGGCTCAAAGGGTTGTAGTGAATGGGGCTACATCTGGCTGGCAACCGGTCACCAGCGCTGTCCCTCAGGGTTCAATCCTAGGGCCAGTTCAATATTTTTATCAACGATCTGGATGCAGGAGTTGAATGCACCATTAGCAAGTTTGCTGATGATACCAAACTGGGAGGTGCTGTTGACTCTCTTGAGGGCAAGAGGCCTTGCAGAGGGATCTGGATAGATTGGAGCATTGGGCTATGATTAATGGGATGAAATTTAACAAAAACAAATGCCGGATTCTGCACCTGGGACGGAGTAACACCGAGCACAAGTATAAATTGGGAGAGGAGTGGCTGGAGAGCAGCCCTGCAGAAAGGGATCTGGGGGTGCTGGTCAACAGCAGGCTCAATATGAGTCAGCAGTGTGCCCTGGCAGCCAAGAGGGCAAACCACATCCCGGGGTGCATCAAACACAGCATAACCAGCTGGTCAAGAGAGGTGATTATCCCACTGTATTCAGTGTTGGTGTGGCCTCACCTTGAGTACTGTGTGCAGTTCTGGGCCCCACAATTTAAGAAGGATGTTAAGGTACTCGAATGCGCCCAGAGGAGGACAACAAAGCTGGTGAAAGGGCTGGAAGGCATGTCCTATGAGGAGCAGCTAAGGACTCTGGGGTTGTCTAGTTTGGAGAAAAGGAGGCTGAGGGGCGACCTCATTGCTCTCCACAGCTTCCTGAGGAGGGGAAGTGGAGAGGGAGGTGCTGATCTCTTCTCCCTGGTATCCAGTGACAGGATGTGTGGGAATGGTTCAAAGCTGTGTCCGGGAGGTTCAGACTTGACATTAGGAAGCATTTCTTTACCAAGAGGGTGGTCAAACACTGGAACAGGCTTCCTAGAGAGGTCGTCGATGCTCCAAGCCTGTCAGTGTTTAAGAGGCATTTGGCCAATGCCCTTAATAACATGCTTTAACTTGGTCAGCCCTGAAGTGGTCAGGCAGTTGGACTAGATGATCATTGTAGGTCCCTTCCAATTGAAATATTCTATTCTATCTCAAGAGGTCCCTTCCAACCAAAATGATTCTGTGAAATCTCATTTTCAACTGGGTGACCTTGTTCAAACTCTCTCTCCCTCAGCAATTGGACCCTCTAGGTTTCCATTTCACCAGCCCTGAGGAAAATGTGACACACGAGGGCTGATCCTGAACGTCTATTGCAAGGCTGATTAGCCTTTCCCAGCACTGAAGCTTCATCTGCCTTTGTGTTGCAACATCACCCTGCTCAGTTATGTTCCTTGCAGTTCTTATTTCACTGGCAATTTTTGCCAGCTCACTATTCATCAACACTTCCAAACCATAAATAAAGTTTGATAAGAATCAGTCCTAATACAGAATCTTGTAGGATCTTGCAATCTTTTGCCAGGTTGAAAATTGCATATTCACCTTCTTGCTTTCTACCTCTCAGTTATTTAGACGTTAGAATTTAATCTCTGACTGCACAACCACCCAGCCTCCTTACCAGCCTCTGTGCCGCAGCTCTCTGAAAGTCCAGTTCCTCTCATTCAGCCATACTTTCATCAATGTGCATGCAAAACCTCAAGAGGCACAAATAACCTTGTTGATTTCTGCACAGGTATTTTAGGAGGTGGAGGAGGAAAAAGAACTGCTGTGGAGCAGAACAATTCTGCTTGCAGGGCTCCAGGCCTGATTTCAAAAGTGAAAAAATACATCAAAATGCTTCAACAAATGAGCATGGCTAGCAGAAAAAAGCCAGAAGAGGACTCCTGGGATCCAGGGACTATTGACACATGATTCTCCTGTTTTTGGCTGGGACAGAGTTAACTCTCTTCTTAGTAGCTGGTACAGTGCTGTGTTTTGGATTTAGTGTGAGAATAATGTTGATAACATGCTGATAGATCATAGAATCGTTTAGGTTGGAAAAGACCTTTAAGATCGAGTCCAACCATTAACCTAACACTGCCAAGTCCACCACTAAACCATGTCCCCAAGTGCCACATCTACATGTCTTTTAAATACCTCCAGGGATGGTGACTCAACCACTTCCCTGGGCAGCCTGTTCCAATGCTTGATAACTCTTTCGGTGAAGAAATTTTTCCTAATATCCATGCTAAACCTCCCCTGGCACAACTTGAGGCCATTTCCTCTTGTCCTATCACTTGTTACTTGGGAAAAGAGACCGACACCCACCTTGCTACAACCTCCTTTCAGGTAGTTGTAGAGAGCGATAAGGTCTCCCCTCAGCCTCCTTTTCTCCAGGCTAAACAACCCCAGTTCCCTCAGCCGCTCCTCATAGGACTTGCTCTCTAGACCCTTCACCAGCTTTGCTGCTCTTCTTTGGACACTCTCCAGCACCTCAATGCCTTTCTTGTAGTGAGGGGCCCAAAACTGAACACAGTATTCGAGGGGCGGCCTCACCAGTGCCGAGTACAAAGGGACAATCACTTCCCTAGTCCTGCTGGCCACACTATTTCTGATACAAGCCAGGATGCTATTGGCCTTCTTGGCCACCTGGGCACACTGCTGGCTCATATTCAGCTGGCTGTCAACCAACACCCCCAGGTCCTTTTCCACCAGGCAGCTTTCCAGCCACTCTTCCCCAAGCCTGTAGCGTTGCATGGGGTTGTTGTGACCCAAGTGCAGGACCTGGAACTTAGCCTTGTTGAATCTCATACAATTGGCCTCAGCCCATCGATCCAGCCTGTCCAGATCCCTCTGTAGAGCCTTCCTACCCTCAAGCAGATCAACACTCCCGCCCAACTTGGTGTCGTCTGCAAACTTACTGAGGGTGCACTCGATCCCCTCATCCAGATCATTGATAAAGATATTAAACAGAACTGGCCCCAATACTGAGCCCTGGGGAACACCGCTTGTGACCGGCCGCCAACTGGATTTAACTCCATTCACCACAACTCTTTGGGCCTGGCCATCCAGCCAGTCTTTTACCCAGCAAAGAGTATGCCCATCCAAGCCATGAGCAGCCAGTTTCTCCAGGAGAATGCTGTGGGAAACGGTGTCAAAGGCTTCACTAAAGTCCAGGTAAACAACATCCACAGCCTTTCCCTCAGCCACTAAGCAGGTCACCTTGTCATAGAAGGAGATCAGGTTAGTCAAGCAGGACCTGCCTTTCATAAACCCATGCTGACTGGGCCTGATCACCTGGTGATCATTCTGTACATGCCGTGTGATGGCACTCAAGATGATCTGCTCCATAACCTTCCCTGGCACCGAGGTCAGGCTGACAGGCCTGTAGTTCCCTGGATCCTCCTTCCGGCCCTTCTTGTAGATGGGCATCACATTTGCTAACCTCCAGTCAACTGGGACCTCCCTGGTTAGCCAGGACTGCTGGTAAATGATGGAAAGTGGCTTGGTGAGCACTTCCACCTTGGGTGGATCCCATCCAGCCCCATGGACTTGTGTGTGTCTAAGAGGTGTAGCAGGTCGCTAACCATTTCCCCTTGGATTATGGGGGCTTCATTCTGCTCCCCGTCCCTGTCTTCCAGCTCAGGGGGCTGGGTACCTGGAGAACAACTGGTCTTACTATTAAAGACTGAGGCAAAGAAGACATTAAGTACCTCAGCCTTTTCCTCATCCTTTGTCACTATGTTTCCCCCCGCATCCAATAAAGGATGGAGATTCTCCTTAGCCCTCCTTTTGTTACTAATGTATTTATAGAAAGATTTTTTATTGTCTTTTATGGCAGTAGCCAGATTAAGTTCTAGTCGGGCTTTGGCCCTTCTAATTTTCTCCCTGCATAACCTCATGACATCCTTGTAGTCCTCCTGAGTTGCCTGCCCCTTCTTCCAAAGTTCATAAACTCTCCTTTTTTTCCTGAGTTCCAGCCAAAGCTCTCTGGTCAGCCAGGCCAGTCTTCTTCCCTGCCGGCTCGTCTTTCAGCACATGGGGATGGCCTGCTCCTGCACCTTTAAGATTTCCTTCTTGAAGAATGTCCAGCCTTCCTGGACTCCTTTGCCCTTCAGGACTGCCTCCCAAGGGACTCTGTCAACCAGGCTCCTAAACAGGCCAAAGTCTGCCCTCTGGAAGTCCAAGGTAGCAGTTCTGCTAACTCCCCTCCTTACTTGTACAAGAATTGAAAACTCTATCATTTTGTGATCACTATGCCCAAGACGGCCTCCAACCATCACATCACCCACAAGTCCTCCTCTTTTCGCAAACAACAGGTCCAGCAGGGTGCCTTCCCTAGTTGGCTCACTCACCAGCTGTGTCAGGAACTTATCTTCCACACACTCCAGGAACCTCCTGGACTGTTTCCTCTCCGCTGTATTGTATTGTATTTCCAGCAGACATCTGGTAAGTTGAAGTCCCCCACGAGAACAAGGGCTAGCAATCGTGAGACTTCTCCCAGCTGCTTATAGAATATTTCGTCTGCCTCTTCATCCTGGTTGGGTGGTCTATAACAGACTCCCACCATGATATCTGCCTTGTTGGCCTTCCCCCTGATTCTTACCCATAAACACTCAACCCTATCGTCACCATCATTAAGCTCTAGACAGTCAAAACACTCCCTAACATACAGGGCTACCCCACCGCCTCTCCTTCCTTGACTATCCCTTCTGAAGAGTTTATAGCCATCCATTGCAGCACTCCAGTTGTGCGAGTCATCCCACCATGTTTCCGTGATGGCAACTATGGCATAGTTTTCCAGCTGCACAATGGCATCCAGCTCCTCCTGCTTGTTGCCCATGCTGTGTGCATTGGTGTAGATGTACTTCAGTTGGGCTATTGATCCTGCCACCTTTTTAGGGGGGGGAGAAGCCCTAATTCCTACCTGACCGTTCTCAGGTGCTTCTGTGGTTTCTAACACATCAACAACCCTTGCGTCTTTGCTGCCGCATGGATCTCCATCCCCTATCTCCACTGAGATGGCAGACCAAAGGACCTCGCTAGCACACCGTCCCTCAAACATTGGCATGCTGCCTCTAGGCTTATCTCTAGTGAGCCTGGTTTTATCTCTTTCCCCCTTCAAATCTAGTTTAAAGCTCTTTCGATGAGCCCTGCTAACTCTTGTGCAAAGATCCTTTTCCCCCTTTGAGAAAGGTGTACCCCATCTATCGCTAGCAGGACTGGTGTCGTATAGACCGACCTGTGATCAAAAAACCCAAAATTCTGCCAGTGACACCAGTCTCAAAGCCAGGTATTGATCAGCTGGGTCTTCCTGTTTCTTCCCTCATCATTCCCTGCAACTGGAAGGATAGAGGAGAACACTACTTGTGCTCCTGATCCCTTAACCAGTCGTCCCAAGGCCCTGAAGTCTCTCTTGATTGCCCTCAGAATTCTTGTTGCAACTTCATCGCTGCCTACATGAAAAATCAATAATGGATAATAATCCGAGGGCCGTACCAAGGTAGGAAGTTTCCTCATCACATCTTTAACCTGAGCCCCAGGGAGGCAGCAGACTTCCCTAAGAAGTGGGTCCGGTCTGCATATTGGGCCTTCTGTTCCCCTCAGGAGAGAGTCTCCTATGACAATGACCCGTCTTTTTTTCTTAATGGAAGTGGTTTTGACACAGGGCGTAGGCCGACTTAACCTTGGCGACATTTCCAACCTAGATGAACCATCGTCCTCGTTATTGTTCAGTTCCACTTGCAGAACCTCATATCTATTATGCAAGGGCACCTGGGAATGTGGGGTAGTCACGGAGGAGATCCACCTGCTATGCCGGGCAGGAACTTGTCGCTATTGCTCCCTATCCCTTAAGTCACCGCATTCAGCCAGGTGGAGAGAGGACAGGGAATCCTCTGTATCATGTGTCCTGTCTGCCTGATGGGCCTGTCCCAGGGAAGGTAGGGTGCAATTCCAGTAGTCTATCTCTCTCTCGCACTCCCTGATACTCCTCAACCTACTCACCTCCTCTCGGAGTTCTGCCACTAAGTTGAGGAGTTCCTCTACCTGGGTGCACCTCCCACAGGTGTGCTCACTACTGCCGGCCGGAGAGTAGGGCACACCATGCAGCCTGACACCTGGGTGCAGTGTGTTCCTGTCGGAGCTCTGTCTGGGAAGCTGCATCAGTCGTGGCAGATGCAGAACTTCAAGTGGCCATGGCTTTCTGCTGGGTGGATACCATTGCTCCCTGGTTCAGCTAGCAGAGCTACAGTGCCCTTCCTGCGTGCCCTTCTGTGCGAACTGATGCGCCACACCCTGTTTGCCCGCCCTGTTAACTGCCCTGACATGCCCTTGCTGACTGTTGTGGTTTAACCCCAGCCAGCAACTAAGCACCACGCAGCCGCTCGCTCGCTCACTCCCCCACCCAGTGGGATGGGGAGAGAATCGGAAAAAAAAAACCAAACCCAACTCGTGGGTTGAGATAAAGACAGTTTAATAGGAGACAAAGGAAGAAAAATAATGATAATAATGATAATAAAATGACAAAAATAATACTAAAAGAATTAGAATATACAAAACAAGTGATTCACAATGCAATTGCTCACCACTTGCCGACCAATGCCCAGTTAGTTCCCGAGCAGTGATCTGCCCCTCCCAGCCAACTCCCCCAGTTTATATACTGGGCATGATGTCATATGGTATGGAATATCCCTTTGGCCAGTTTGGGACAGCTGTCCTGGCTGTGTCCCCTCCCAGCTTCTTGTGCCCCTCCAGCCTTCTTGCTGGCTGGCCATGAGAAGCTGAAAAATCCTTGACTTAGTATAAACACTACTTAGCAACAACTAAAAACATCAGTGTGTTATCAACATTCTTTTCCTACTAAATCCAAAACACTGCACTATACCAGCTACTAGGAAGAAAATTAACTCTATCCCAGCCAAAACCAGGACACTGACGTGCCACGCCCTGTTTGCCCACCCTGTTAACTGCCACACCACGCCATGCCCTGTTTGCCCACCCTGGTCGCTAGCGCTCCCTAGGGGCTTCTTTCATACGTGTGGGGGCTTGGCCGCCGTTGCTCCTGGCCCCGCCCAGATCTCGTCAGCTGCTGTCGCGTGAGCTGTGGGCTCTTGGTGGCTCTCTCGGGTCCCCCTGAGGTTTCCCCGGTTCAGGAAACCCCCCCTGTGCACCACGCTAGAGCACTCCGCTGCAGATAGTGCCGGCACCAGAGTTGCTCGCCTCAGCGACTGAGTGTTAGTTTCAGTTACATCGTGTTTAAATCTCCCACTATTGCTCCTGACCCCGCCCAGGTCTTGTCAGCTGCTGAAGTGACAGCTTGACTTCAAAATCTGTTGGTATTTTAAGAATCTAAAAAAAGAAATCTAAAAAAAGAAATACAACATTAAACCTTAGGCCAACTAAAATATTTTTGCCAACCCACCATTTTTCCCTTCTTCAGAAAGAGAATGAAAAAGTCAATTACTTGCATAGCTCCAGCACAGGAAACATGCTTTGCCACCTGCCGACAGCCACTGCTGACTTTTGTATAGTCACTTTTAAGGGGCATACTTTAGTTACATTTATGTATTGGTGGTAGAATTTGCTTGTTTGCAGCAAATTCACTTTTGCTCCTTTTCACTTCTTTTTAGACCCCTTTCTGGAAACTGATGTAATCACCCATTTTGTGTAAAACTGAAAAAGTTATTCCTTCATGATCAATATTTTTAAGCAAGTAGTATGCAACAGTCAGTGCAGTAGCATGCACTCAGCCTAACAAAATGGTACCTAGTCAGCGTGGAGAACAGAGGATGTAACATTTTTAAGCACTCCTTATGTATCCCAAATAAATTTTTGAAGTGGGTTGACTCCAATTAATTTGATTTCATTTTCCCCAAGAGTCAGCAAAGTCTGATATGAACAAGCTATTGTACCTTATGAAAAGTTTCTACAGAACCAGTCAAATCTGATTATCTGATTAGTCATCATTATTAATCATAACTAGCAGTAAGACAGAAATTGTGAACATTTTACAATTAGCAATTAATCATTTATTTTTTGAAGCAGCAGCGTGATGGACTTGGCAGTGTTAGGTTAACAGTTGGACTCGATCTTAAAGGTCTTTTCCAACCTAAACGATTCTATGATTCTATCACCTGAACAGGCACTACACAAGTTTTTCCCCACCATCTCTGAATAAGTTTTTCTACTATTTTAAGCTGAAATTTCTCCACTTTCTCAGTATTAGACTGCTGCTGAGCACAGATGGACACTTGTTTTGCATTGTGCTGACAGTGGTTGTCATATAAGCAGTTATGGTGATGATAATTATTTTCATTTATAGTCCAAGCCTCAGAGTAAAATCTTCCAAGATGAAAAGCTAAACATTTAGTGACAAATTTAACTTATTCCCTAATGCATACGAAAATGAATACACTTATTCAGAGGCATTACTCAGAAAAGTTAATCACAATGTTATCATGCCGTTATTAGCCAAAAGTATGTCCATCATTCCTGACAGAGTCTGTGCCAACATTAGTTACCATGCACTAAAATAAATTGCAGTTAACACTCCACCATGTGAGGTGACCTGACCGCAAGATGCTGCACAAGGTCCTGTGCATGTCTGTACAGCGCTAGGGGGCTTGGCCATGCTGCATAAATGCAGAGCGCAGCCTTTTGGCCGGGGCTGGACTACGGTACATAGGACCTCCCTCTGTCTGAAACGTCAGGGAGCACCACGCCGTGCTGCACAAGTGATTTTACCAAACCGTGATACAGAAGTATTGCTTCCTGACCTGAAGTTGTTCTGTACGCCATGCAGTGATGCCGTGCAGTGTCGAAGCTAGTGAGGCTGACCAGATCTGTGCTAGTTTTACACTGAGCCAAGCTGAGAGTCTCTACAAATTAACTATGCAACAAATGCAATTTCAGTCAAATGACATCAGATTCTGGTAACTGTTTGTAGTTCACAGCTGGAAGTGACCATTAGCACACCGAGTCCCTTCCCTTGCAAGTACCAAACATCACCAGCCAAAACTCTTAATTGTGAATATTGATGTTGGTGGATGATTGAGGAAATGACATGCACATAACATACAGACAAATTGTAACAATTCTAACAAACCTCCCTAGGCCAAGGTAAGAAGCAGGAAACAATGGGTTATCAAACAACTTCTGCAGACAGATGCTGCTGGCTAGGTATAGGGGAGGTTTTGCATTCAGAGGTGTGAGAACCCTAGCAGCCTCTGCCACTGAAGCCAAAGGAAAAGCAGGGAACTTCAGGCTGCTTCTGCAAATGGAAGGAAGGTTTTAAAAAACAATTACTCCCCAAAAGGGCAGTAAAGAAAAAGGCTCAGATTTTTAAAAGCATCTGGTTATCTGGTAAGATTATCAAAAGCCTTTAGGTCTTTAAACAGCTAATCACCTCTGGAAAAAAAAAACCACAAACAAACCTGTCCTAATAGCTTAATCATCCCTTAGTGAAGCAAACAAAGTTCACTTCAACTCTGAAGGTGGAAGATCAGAACTTAAAAGGAAAATCTCAAAATGCAAAAGAGCCTTCCCCCACCCCCCCAAGTTATGAAAGACAAAGGCACATAGAAAGGAGCAGCTTTATCCTGTCATTCCTACAGTTGTCCAGGTAACTAATAAATAATTAAAACTCAAAGCAAGCCTCACATTTGCAGGTAATTATTTGAATTGTGACAGTCTGGGCTCAAACTTTTCAGTAACAATTCTGAAGTATCCTGATGATATGCCTTTGATGAAAAAAGCAAAGAATTGAGGTACAAAATAACAGCAATTTTAAGTCCAGGTACAGCCAAGAATTAATTGGAATTAATTACTTGTTTACCTCTGGCAAGTTTCTCTGTATTATGACAGCTAAAAGTGAGTGTTACAAGCAAAAAGCAGGTGTGGATCCCTCAGGGACGAGGCACAACACTCAGCGAGTGAAAGCTTTGGCTTTACTGAAAGCGTAACGTTACCACGGTGGGAGCCCAGGACACCGACGTTAGTCAAAATGGGGACCCGATGCAGCAGAGCCCTGCTCGGGGGTGAAGCTCAAGGGAAAACACCACAGAGGAGGATAATAAAACTTGAGCTGATTAACATATCATACATATGCAATGTCTTGTTTTGCTCATTAGCAAACTCGCTGATGTAATGCAGGTGCTGTTGTCCAAATTCCGAGATCCGCAGCTGGCTGCCACTTGGCGCCTGTGCAAGGGTATGTGCAGATGGGGGGAAGTGAACTATCCTGGGTTACCGTGACAATGAGATAAAACGTGCTTGGGACTCTACATACTCAGATGGGAAGAAGCGAACTATCCCAGGTTACCGTAACAAGATAAGACGTGCTTGGGACTCTACATACTCGGATGGGGGAGGAGAGCTATCCTAGGTTACCGTAACAAAGTCTTCTTGTGCCCTACAGTGAGATAGAAGGAACTCAAGAAAAAAATAAATTTTTCATAATAGAAATAAAGAAATTGGTGATAAAAATGAAAACCCACATCTTCAGATAGAGATATACATTGACATTCTCTAACACTTCTTCAAATACAATTTAAGCATTACAATCTAAGTTTCTTTTTCTCCGAGACAATTCAAATGGGAATTATCTTTCTCTCATGAAGGAATATTTCTGCTCACAGTCTTACTGCTTTCCTAACTCTTTCTGCTTGTATGGTTGAATGTACAGTCAAGAAATGGTAATAGGAAGGGGAGAAAATTATAGGTATACAATATCAAGACAAGCAGCTACTGATACTGAATTATATTGCTGGATTAGTAGACACTCCATTAATATATATTACTAAGTTCCTTCAGAACTCTCAGTTTATGACATAGTACCATTTTTTTGTACCATCACTGGCTTTTTGGTTCACAAACCTATCTGAGACAGCATATACCATGTTAGGAATCATGGAAGTGTTACTTTGATGATAAAACCCTAAGTACATTATTAAAAACAACAAAGCGTTACCAAAGTTAGTTTAATAGCAACAACAGAAACTTAGGATGGAAAACAGTTTTTCTCTGTAATGGTAATGGAAAGTAATGGAAATACTAACAGTGTGAGGGTTAACTCATGCAAAAAAGATTTTAGTCAATCTTAAAGCAAATAAGAAAATTCAAGACAAGAGCTGTAGTGACTTACCCTAAGTGTCATTCCTTATAGATTCAATAAGGTCAGTACAGGAGGGCATCATTCTCTAAGTTACAGGTAGTGTTTTACATACTGTAGTAATGGCATACAAATTAAGTCAGTCGGAAGTGAGGTATCTTTCTAAAGTTTAATTGACACTTTCCCATTCGCCTTTTTGGAAGCATCAGAATTTGTAATGCAGTTTTACAGCTCACAGGGAACACAGGACTCCTCAGTTACGTGCTGCGCACAGACATCTATAGAGAAATCGTACTGTGCATTTTGATACCCCACTTAAAAAGTCTGCCACCATAGGAGAACTAGAAAAAAATTAGGTTTCTCCTTGTTCCCCTTCCCCTCAGCATTTTTTCTCTCTCAAGGAATAGAGGGAATGGAAAAACACTGCCTTTGAATCACCAACTATCTTCAAGATTTCTCCATCATTTTTCTTAAGTCTACTATCCTTGCTACATCCTACAGGGTCTGCTCTAAAAATCAAATGTACTCAGTAGATTTGTGATGTCCTTAATCTTATGAAAAGGACACTACTCAACAATGCTAAATATATCATAGAACCCACTCTTACTAAGACTGATAGCTTAAATACCTACAGTACACTCAAACCCTATCAGCTTGAAAGAGAATTCACATTTTGTAGTTTTTTAATTTGAAAGGAAAAAGTGGTGTTCAACTTCTTAAGCCTGGGAATCTTAGAAATACACCAGTTTATGTGCACATACAATGTTTAACAAAATTCAATTAAAAACTGTTTACTGCTGAAACAGTTCCCTACTTAAGCAGCTGCTGAAAAATGCTGTCACTAGCAATTAAGTATAAGGCAGAGAAATTAAGATGTTACCATTGCATAAAAAAAAAAAAAATCTCCAAAATCAGCTTCCACTTCTCAATGTGGAATCAAAAAAATCTTCCTTTTTCTATTAACAGCAGAGGAAGCAAAAAAATTAATAAACATATTTCCTCATGCAATCTATCATTCTTTATACACAGAAAAATCACACACACTCATGAAACAAATTTGTAAACTCTAGCCAGGAGTCAATTTACATTTATTCTTTCAACCTTACAGCAAGAGGAAAAAAAAAACAACAAAAAACATTCTGCTCTTTATTTTTTAACACAGGTTATTTTCAGCTTTCATTAGGCTCTTCCATACAAGAGGGAAGGCTAGAGTTTTTTCATATTTTTTTGAAAGGGAAATTGGACATACAAAATCTTGTTTATGCTCATTTAGAAGCCTTGTAAAAATTCTTGTAGCTGTGCAACTATTTCTGTATCCACTGTTTCCATAAGTGCATGAAAACCTTGTTCTCCCAGTAATTCCTGCTGTGCCTTTAGCTTCTCATAGATGAACTGCTGCAATGACACAGTGTGTACAGGGTCCTTCAGTGCAAGCTGTGGAAAACATGTAAGAGAAAAAAATATAATAATGCACTAAAAAAATACTCTGCGACTTACTCATCTCTTTTATAACCTCAGCCCAAGAAAGAAATCTTCTGCTTTTCTTTGTACTTAATTGAGAAACAAGAGGAAAAACTCCTGTAAAGCAAAGAACAAATTAATTATCATCAAACACAAATGTCAGTTTAAAACTATTTGAAACAGTCTCAAATCATGGACCCAGTCTGTTGTAAGATTTCACCCTTCTATAAGATAAAACAATTTCAAAGCTGCTTTGTTAATTACTGCTGAATGAGTTTCCCATAACTTCTAAGAAACACATCAGATGTTACCATGATAAGCACTTTAGAGATGGCATGAACTATGGTCAGTTAGATTTTATTAGTAAGGAAACAAAACAAAAATAATTGAACTGGTTTAGATTTATATGACAAACAACAGCTAAAATAAATTGTCCATATACGTAAAGAATAAACACACTTTTGGGCAGGGAGGGAAAGAGTATTGCTCTCTATTTTCCACATATTAACTGCTTAAAAGCAGTTTTTGCTTAAAAGCAAAAAGAGGTAAATGAAAGGCCTACATTGACAGAGGGCCTATTTATAATTTTAAAATCAGAAGAGAGGTATGGACAGGCTAAGGACATGGATAGTTACGCAGCATTTGTCTTTCAGCCCACCAGGCTGGATGAAGGGGGATGGGAGGTAAGGACACCTGGAGCTTGCAGCATCATAAAGAAGGAGGATGTTGAAATAAACATGAAATTACTGCAGACCCATGATAATCTGCTCATCTTAGTATCAAAACTAAACAACACTACTATTTATGCTGGAAGGTCAGGAAACAAAATATAATGCTAGATCTCAAAGCCCACTGAAATAGGAGACACTTCTGAGTTTGTAATACCCTGCTATACTGCTATTTCCAAATAAGTGAGGCATGTTAAACTTGCACAACTGCTCTTTCTTTATTCCCTCATTCTTATTTCATACAATTTATGGCATAAGTTTGCTGCATTATTACAGCATTATCTTATCAGCCACCATGTAAAAATCCAAAGTGAAAAGTACAGAGGATTTTCCTGTAGACAATGGATACAGCTGATCCCATTAAATTTCAGTAACATGTACATTTTTTGATCAAATTCCCTTGTTGAGTTGAATCAGAACTAGGAAATAAGGCATTTAATTCTTCTCTGATCAGAAGCTATGGGATACAATTAGTATCACATGGAATTTATATCAAATGGGAATGCAATATAGGAAGTATGCTTATTTAATAAACTACCTGGCCTGACAAATGAATTTGAACATAGACACATCATCAATAAGAGCATAGATGGGCTACTGCCTGAACCAGAGCATTCATTTTTTTGTAGCAGTAGTAAGCTTAGGTCATTCTCACCAAATGAGCTGCGTTATTTTTCTAACATTCGTGGATGAATTTTCTAATAAAAAGTTTCTTCAAAGAAAAAAATAATATTGCACATTCATAACTAATTTATACATGCCATAATGATGCATACTTTGAGATAAAAAACTACAATAAAACATGAAGAGAATCCTTTCCATTTTGGCATGATACAAAAAAAGTAATATTTGAATTTTAATACGGAGTAAAAGACTTTAAACCTTAAGAATATTTATTTATTTATTAAACAATATTATTCACAAAATGGGGGAAAACTGATTGAAACAACCACATAAATATAAGACAAAGAAAGAGTAAAACATCCAAAAACATTGTAATTACCACAAAAGATAAGTTAAAGTCTTATTTCTTATGAACAACTCCAGTGAATAAGCAGGGTGCTTCTTAGCATATTCCATCAGTGCCTGCAAGTTCTTCTTTCTTATTATGGTCACCTCACTGTTGTGGTTTAACCCCAGTCAGCAGCCAAACACCACGCAGCCGCTCCCTCACTCCCCCCCTGCTCCCAGTGGGATGGGAAGGAGAATTGGGAAAGAAGGCAGAACTTGTGGGTTGAGATAAGAACAGTTTAATAACTAAAGTAAAATATAATACTAACAATAATAATAATGAAATATAATAATAATAATAATAATAATAATAATAATAATGAAAAGGAATATAACAAAAAAAAGGGGGGGGGGGGGGGGAAGGAAAAGAAACCCAGTGATGCACAATGCAATTGCTCACCACCCGCTGACCGATGCCAGAGCAGCGATCCGCCCCTCCCGGCCAACTCCCCCCTGTTTATATACTGGGCATGACGTTCCATGGTATGGAATATCCCTTTGGCTAGTTCAGGTCAGCTGCCCCAGCTATGCTCCCTCCCAGCTTCTTGCACACCTGCTTGCTGGCAGAGCATGGGAAACTGAAAAGTCCTTGGCTGAAGATAAGCGCTACTTAGCAACAACTAAAACATCAGAGTGTTATCAACATCATTCTCACACTGAATCCAAAACACAGCACTGCACCAGCTACTAAGAAGAGAGTTAACTCTGTCCCAGACTAAACCAGGACACTCACCTTTCATACTGTAAATCTCAATCATTCCCTCAGTATTCCTAATATTGGCTTCTTAGCCTTTGATCCTTCACCATTTTCTAATATCCAGCTATTTTACATTTCAAAGGTAAGATATGATCTTTTTATTACTGATTCCTAACATTACACTCTTTTGAAAAGGGGACTAATTGCAATAATAATTTAGTATTCTATAGTAATTCTTCTCAGTATATGCAATCTGGTCTCTAAAACATAAACAGACTTTTCAAATTGAAATACTCTAACAATTTCTAAACCACAGCTACTGTAATCAAGATTTGCCAATGTTAGTGATATCCTTTTGTAACAGTGTTAGCACAATCTACAGGGTAAAAAAAAGATCATCTTGCCAAGCAAAGAAACTACCAGTTTCTGAACAATTTGCATTTCTTAACCGATGATTGTAATTTGGGACATATAACACATTTCTAATTAGTTAGTTTCAGTAATTTCATAGCTCTAAACAGTCATGTATAAAATGAATGTAGGGAATTTCGCACAGAAAAACAGATATTAAAATTGCCATAGACAAGTTTTCTCATACTTGTGACCCTGATACAGCAGCATGCATGACAAAGTCACCTTGGGAAACACCTCCAAAAAGCCATTCTTCAACAACCTTTTTACCCACAAACCAATTAATCTACATATTTAGTTAACTGTATGACTTATGTGACCCTACTATAAACCCTTGTTTAAGTTAAAGTACTCAGTATTAGAAAGGGAAGTCAGAACGATTTGCCTTAAAAATATCAAGTTCAAGTATTTTTTCTTTCTACTCTACCAAGACAAATTAATCTAATTAGTAATTTCATATTACAAAGTTTATTCCCCTGATATCTAAAAAAGAAAAAAAGAAAATAAAAGGAAACAGACTTCAAGTCAATGGTAAACAAACCTCTCATTTCTTATATGTCAATGTTCACTAATAAGCCTCAACTTTAAGTCCAAATTTTTTCCTAATTTTAACAAGCTACTAGAATACAACTATGCATGTAATGCTGTTCTAGCATCTGAACGGTGGTTTTCAAATTCTGAACAGAAGTGCTGTATTGTTTTGAAAATAAAGGATTTGAATCCTTGCTTATTTGCAAAGCTTGCTGGAACTTCAAGACTGAGCTATCTCTAGCATCTCTTATAATAATAATTATAGATCTGCTCTCTAGCATCTCTTAGAGGTGCTAACCCTCTAGCACCTGCCTCATGACAGGTGACGATGGGTTTCCAAATAATCCTCTGAATCATCTCTGCAATACTACTGAAAAGTAATCCTGAAAAAATAACCAAAGTGAAGAAGATGACAAAACTTAATATATTACAGAATTCAAAGTTAATCTTTTTTATTCCTAACTTAGCTGCTAGATTTGCACAATGCAGAGAGTTATAGAAACAGGCTACCGTATGCACTACAACACTGATACATAATTACACTGATATCAGAAGTATTCTAATTCCACATTTTCTTTTTCATAAAACTTCAGTGAAGTTAGTCAACTTTATATGTAGTCTTTCCATTAGATAGGAAAGTAACTGAAACATTTCTGATGCATATTTACCAACATATGTTCTATCAGGACAAGTGAGAAATTGTACAAAACTCTGTTTAGTTTATTGCAACAAGCATAAACCCATCCCTCACAGTTCAAAGCAGCAGCACTGTAAGCCAGTAGGGACTTTTGTAATACGATTAATGCTTGCTGCTAGAAGCAGCATCCAGTATCTCTAAGCCAAATGGGACTTAGAGTCTTCAGACTTAATTAAGGCGTCAATACACTGAGTTGATTTCATTCAGATAGTCATGTGTCCTGGTTTTGGCTGGGACAGAGTTAACTCTCTTCTTAGTAGCTGGTACAGTGCTGGGTTTTGGATTTAGTGTGAGAATGATGTTGATAACACTCTGAGGTTTTAGTTGTTGCTAAGTAGCGCTTATCTTCAGCCAAGGACTTTTCAGTTTCCCATGCTCTGCCAGCAAGCAGGTGTGCAAGAAGCTGGGAGGGAGCATAGCCGGGGCAGCTGACCTGAACTAGCCAAAGGGGTATTCCATACCATGGAATGTCATGCCCAGTATATAAACAGGGGGGAGTTGGCCGGGAGGGGTGGATCGCTGCTCGGGCATCAGTCAGCAGGTGGTGAGCAATTGCATTGTGCATCACTGGGGTTTTTTCTTTTTTTTTCCTCTTCTTTTTTTTGTTATATTCCTTTTCATTACTATTATTATTATATTTCATTATTATTATTGTTAGTATTATATTTTACTTTAGTTATTAAACCGTTCTTATCTCAACCCACGAGTTTTACCTTTTTTCCCAATTCTCCTCCCCATCCCACCGGGAGCGGGGGGGAGTGAGGGAGCGGCTGTGTGGTGCTTGGCTGCTGACTGGGGTTAAACCACGACATCATGTCAAAAATATTTCGAATAAATTAAAAAGTTTCCTGCAACAATAATAAATTTGCTTTCCTTTCACTCTACATTTTTGGAACTTGCATTCAGAACTAACAAAAAAATGAAATAGCTTGGTATAATTAGTTTGTCGACAATATTAGACAATCAGCTGCAGTCTTAGCTGAATAAGCAAGCAAAATCATCATTTTGGAAGAACAGTAAGCACTGTTCTTTATTCGCTGTATTTTCGTTATGACAAAATTAAAATAGTATCTGGTTTAAGAGAAGACCCTTAAGATGTTGTCAGACTATTCTATTTGTTTTCTGGAGGAAAAATCATCCTCTTGAAAATTGAGTCTCCAGCTTGCTAAGCGCTGAGCATCCAACATCGTTCTAGCACAGAACACAACCATATCAGTATTAACACTGGCTACATAGTCTGTAAACACTGGGTGGTCAGGGACCATCTTTTTGAATGTAAGTATGTATGCTGAATTCCTAGCTGTGTGGCCAGAGTTTTTTTGATTGAAATGCTCCTGATTCTGAGAAGAGCAAACCACACATTTTCCAGTTAAAAAAACCAAACCAAAACAAACCACCCCAAACAAAACAAACCACCAAAACCAAACAAACTAGAAAATTCCAACAGTTCCTTAGCCAAAACAGCTAAACACAGAAAACAGAAGCTTGGCGTTACTGAAATATGCTTTAAGCTGTTCAGTGAAAACTTGATTCGACTAGCTTTTGAATCTAGTTACTTTACAAATTGATCTTGAACCTGGACACAGGTTGGGGCTGGACTGAAGAAACAAATCTTCTACCTCACTGGTTGTAAAAAGCAGTTTGAAGGAGAAAAGCAGTACAGAGGTTTTAGAGAACAACCATTTCCCATTCCTCCAAACTCCACTCGCCAGCATCGATGGCATTCTGCAGAATTATCAGTTGTTTGAAACCAGTATTTGTTAGGTGGAACTCTTTCCTCAACATCTTTAGACAACACTACTGTCAAAAATCACACTGTTTCCAATATACAATTATATATTATTCCATACTAAAACAGTGATCTAATCATGACAAACAATAATACAAGCCAGTGGAATGGCATTAGAATGCAAGAACAGGCAATAAAAGTCTAATAAAACTCAAAAAAAGTGTGTTGGTGATATCTGAATTAAATTGTTGAAAAGATTTCCAGACCTTGAGATATTCTCTTCAGTTTAAGTATGGATACTTTGATACTAAAGAGGGAGCAAGAATGCACAAAATTATACATATTTACCATGATGGTTAGTACCTTGTGACTGTGATGCTCTGGGAAAGACTGGAAAAATCATTTAAAGAGGGAATGTATACTTTAGTTTTAACAGTGATCTAAGATTATAAAATGGAGCCAGACAATACGAAAGGCTCCTAATATCAAAGCTTTTTAACAGATTCCATTGGGACTTGGATTACATCTGTGGCTAATTTGTAGATTAAGTGTATAGGGAGAAATTATACCCCAAACAACTCAGTAAAAGTATTGCTTTTAGTAAACCACAATCATTCAGTTCCATGTTTTGCATTTACTCAATGTCAAGCAGTTCAGAGACTATTTTATTCTACAGCATTTGTACACTGCAGTTTTCTGTGTGAGGAACCCGTTTCCCTGAAGTCTTACAAAAATAAAGTAAATTATGAAACATTCACAGATTAGGTCAGACAAAAATAGCACAATTGCATGGTATCTAATCCAGATATATTAATCTAAATCTATGCTCCTTATTGAGAGTTCTTTACATTAGAAAAAGGTTCTATGCAAGCACATAGATCAATAGCTGTTCAGGTAAAACACATAATCCAATATAATATTGTTTTAAATATGAGAAATTTGGCCTGCCATGACATTTTGGTAAGCTTTAGCCCCTGCATTTTTCAATAAACTCTTTTTATAGTGTCTTAGTATTATAATGTCCAGATTTTGTGAACATATGATGTTTATTTTGGCAACATTTTCCAAGACTCAAAGGAATACAGAAGCATAAGCACTGTGGCGGCAAAGATTGTCATCAAAGCATTTTCCTTTTTCATTCAAGAGATAAATTTTCCAAGAACAATAGATGAACCAAATTCCAAGGGAAAGAATTTAGTCTGACACAAGTGAATCACATAATCGGTTCTATAATTGAATAATAGATCTAAAACTTACCTTTTTTTTCCTTTTGTCTTGTTCTGTGGGAGGTTCTTCATCTTCTGTTACTTTGGGCTCTTCAAAATGAGACATCAACATGCAGCTAAGAATGGGAATAAGAATAGTTTTAACATACACTATCATTAAAAATTATTTTAAAGCACTTCTAAAAACACAGGACAGATATGAGGGAGTTTGATGAAAATCAGGCAATCTCTGTTAGCAAGTCTTTTTTTTTTTTCCTGAGGACAGTGAATCTAAAGCAGCATTCTGTATCCTATTGATATGAAAACCAAAGTGGCACATATGCAAAACTAGCAAAGATTTCTCATTACATTCATGGTTTTTTCCGTGAGATCTTTAACAAGAGGATCTGAAAACTCATATGGTCACTGCTATTGGTTCTAGACACTAAAATCTGCAAGACACTGAACACTAAATGTTTAGGTGGACAGAAATGAGTTAGCTTCTGCAGTCATTTATTTAAAGGGTTTTTTTCTAGGCAGATAAAACAAGGCTTTTAAACTTATTTTTTTGTTTTGCTCCACCCCCAACTGATAGGTAACAATATGCACAAGTAAGAGTAATATTTTAATTATTATTTTTGTGGTAAGTATATGTCCTGGTTTCGGCTGGAATAGAGTTATTTTTCTTCTTAGTAGCTGGTATAGTGCTGTGTTTTGGACTTAGTGTGAGAATATTGTTGATAACACTCTGATGTTTTAGTTGTTGCTAAGTAGCGCTTATCTTAAGCCAAGGACTTTTCAGTTTCCCATGCTCTGCCAGCAAGCAGGTGTACAAGAAGCTGGGAGGGAGCATAGCCGGGGCAGCTGAACCAAACTAGCCAAAGGGATATTCCATACCATGGAACATCATGCCCAGTATATAAACTGGGGGGAGTTAGCTGGGAGGGGTGGATCGCTGCTCGGGTGTTGGTCAGCGGGTGGTGAGCAATTGCATTGTGCATCACTTGTCTTTTCTTGGGTGTTATTTCTTTTTTTTGTTATATTCCTTTTCATTACAATTATTATATTATTATTCTTAGTTAGTAGTGTATTTTATTTTACTTTAGTTATTAAACTGTTCTTATCTCAACCCATGAGTTTTACTTTTTTTTTCCTCCTCCTCCCATCCCACTAGGAGGGGGGAGGGGGAAGCGGCTGCGTGGTGCTTAGTTGCTGGCTGGGGTTAAACCACGACAGTATAAAAAGAGAAACTATGAAAAAAACTAGTTTAAATGCCAGAGTTTTTTCTGTCTCTTGAAATAGTTTGAATGGACTTTATAAAGACATTGGTGAAATCTATCCTATAGCAAACATGCTTTCCATTCACCTTGCATTCTCTACGTTGGAAGAATGCACAAATATTCTATCACTTTAGCAAATTTTTCCTAGAAAATCTGCTTTAAAACACAAAAGGATGTAAAATCACTCAGGTGACAGCAACTTGCCACTGTGCATTAGCTATGTTTTATGGCAGGAAGACACAATCCACATATTACAAAGTGCCAGGACAGATGCACATTATCGCTCATTTTCAGCTCTATACTAGTGTGCATTTTTAATTGCTGCATTTAGCTACAGGAACATTTCACCTGCTAGTGAAGTTGAATAACTTGCTTTAAAGGATACTAAAAAAAGTTGTGATTTTATGTGAAAACGTTCAGATTTACTCTGTTCATATATTCAGTTCTCTATTAACAGGTGTTTAGAGCTGAATGAAACACTTGCTAAATAGCATGGCAGAAGAGTCAAACGTTAACACAGAAGCCATTTCCAACAAAGAGATTAGTTATTTCAAAACACTACAGCAAATCTTATGTCTCCTCATAAATGGCATGATTTCTTGCAACTCAGTTTAAAGAAAAAGGAGACAAAAATATGTCAATTGCCAAAACATACAAAATGAAATGAAATTTTTCAGACCTCAATAAATTTTAAGTACCACAAAAAGTAATTCAAAAAACTAAAGGAGGAGGGAATAAAAAATAAAAAATAAAAAAAGAGAAGCAAGATGATAAAATTGGGAAATATGTAAATATTGGTGAGACAAGACTAGAGCAATGGAATGCTCCTCTTTCCAGAAAATCTGAGGTCCGTAAAGCTTTCTTGTAATTATCATTACAATGCAAAACATAAATGCTAGGAAACCTGGCTGAGTGTAATCCCTTTGTATTGTAAGCCAGGGCACTGTGTAATCATTTTCATAACCTGATCAAAATTCCATCTAAAAACTGGCAAGACCTTTATCTCTGCGTTTGTATTTGGAAAAGCTCTTCTAGAATCTCATTGCTCTAACTACAACAGTTTCTTCAAATTTCCAGTTTAAACGTATTCATGGTCAGCTTACACTTAAGCCAATGCTGTCATTTAATTTGTACAGTTTTCCTTGTGTGTGTTTACCCCCTCTTCATCCTTTATAGGCTGCAGTTCTATATTGCTTCAGCCTTGATTTTCCTATGCTAAACATGCATGTTGTTTTAGTCTCCACACTAAGGTAATTAGATATTATGATAATCAGTGGAGTACACAATTTTTTTCTGAACCAGTTCAGGCTTAAATTCATTCTTCTTCAACCTGGAGAGCCAGAATAGCACATATGACTCCAGATGAGTGCTCTCACTTTATTTACTTTCAGATGATGTTGGAATGTATAACACAAATGTCAGAATCTTTTGAACAGCCCATTCAGTATCCATCAACAGAAATATGTCCTTGGTTCAGTGTGTCTATATCTTATAAAGCAAAAACAATGTCCAGAATTTGGAAAAGTACAGTGACAAGTTCTACAAGCCTTCATGCTTAAAATATGAAATGAACTAGGACAAAGTTTTATTTATTTCTCTGTGAGAACTCTTTTCAACAAGTGCTGGCAAAGCAACATGTTTACAAATAGAAGGGACTCTATAATGTTGTTTCTGATAGTAAATAAAACACAGTGCCAAAGCACATTTCCAGACTTGTGAGTTAAATCTTCTATACTGATAAATAGTTAGGAAAAAAAAAAAAAATGTACCTTTGCAAGCAATTCTTGGGCATAGTTCAGGTTTAGCATTAGTGTGGACCATTCTCAGCACACACTTGTGTGCAGACCACCTGTTTAGGAGGAGAACTTAATAGCTTGCATGCAGACTGTTCTGTGCCAGCTGGCTTCAGTGCCAGCAAACATCCCCTTAAGCAATTAATTAATTAGTCCAGATACAGTCTGTTCCATCACCAGGTAATTATCTGAAAGTTAGAAAATGTTTGATTCTTAGCACCCAGTAAATACTGTTATTAGAATATATTATGTCTGTAGGGACATCCTGCAGAGCACCTGTTTTTTCTGCCTTACAACTCTCCATCATTCTAAAACTATGTAATCATTACAGAGAAAAAACAACATTAAGATCTCTGTCCAAAAAAACTACTTATTATTCAGTGCTTTTTTACTTCTCCAGCTTTGATGCAATACCACCAATAACCTGGGAGTCAGTAGGAGACAAACGAGTGTGGTTCTGGGTGGCAGTACACTCTGAGCACCCTGACACCCACCACCCCTCCCTGCCATAAATGAACCCTTGCTCCTGGCTCTGGAAACAGCCTTTTGAGGTATGCCCTGTAGCAGCAGGTGTGTTAAGTGGAACAATTGAAGGGGGAGAATTGTTCTTGTGGAATAGGTTTCCAAGTTCTCCAGGCCGTGAAGTACTGTACACTAGGTACACTCAATGAAGCCGAGGCATTTAGGAAAAAATCTTGGTTAAACTCCAGATGACATATTCAAAGAAACTCTGAGCTACCACCTATCAACTTATAAGCCTGTTGAATTGCAATTTTAGATATAAAATAGTCAAGTGAGCAAAAAGCAAAGCTAAGCATATGAACATTTTAAGACCTCATTTAGTAGATAACTTAATAAACAATATAAAAAGTTATACTGATTGTCATTTTAAGCACTCCCTTCCCCCATTACAATTATTTTTCTTAAGACCAAGAATTTCCTGTCTTCCTAAAACCTCCACTATTGTGAAAACAGAACTCTTATGAGCATGTCTCAACCACCTACAGATTTTTCCAATCAAAAGACTACATATATAACAGTACTACTACTGTCAAACACACAAAAATTAATTAGATTTTCCACTTACTCTTTGTATGTTCCTGTTTCAGTATCTTCAGTCATAACATCATGCAGCCCTTCCACCGAAATGTTGATGATACCACAAAATTGATCTTGGATAACACTGGAAAAGAACAAAATTTATCTTGGATAACAATGGAAAAGAACAGGAAAGTGACTTAGCTAAAGGAACTAAACAGGAAGTTTGATCAATAACTGTAGAGCACATTTACTAAGCAGTATTTGCATTGCTTACTGCTTAGCTGAGCAGGCTATCAAGCAGCTAATTCAATTTTTTTTTTAATTACACAAATGCCTTAAAGTTTTCAGAAATATGCAAGAAACATTAACTTTGAAAGTGTTTTTTCTTTAATAGAATGAAACCTTATGTGCCGCTGTTGAAAACATAGAAATAATTGCAAATTGAATAAAAGAAAAAATACATTAGCACAGGCCTCAAGAACTGAGTGGGGAAGGCATGCTCCTGCGAGTAGGGAGGTCAGGGTATTGCCTTCTATTGCTGTCCTGGTTTTGGCTGGGACAGAGTTAATTTTCTTCTTAGTAGCTGGTACAGTGCTGTGTTTTGGATTTAGTGTGAGAACAAAGTTGATAACACACTGATGTTTTAGTTGTTGCTGAGTAGCACTTAAGGACTTTTCAGTTTCCCATGCTCTGCCAGCAAGCAGGTGTGCAAGAAGCTGGGAGGGAGCAGAGCCGGGGCAGCTGACCTGAACTAGCCAAAGGGGTATTGCATACCATGGAACGTCATGCCCAGTATATAAACAGGGGGGAGTTGGCTGGGAGGGGTGGATCGCTGCTCGGGCATCGGTCAGTGGGTGGTGAGCAATTGCATTGTGCATCACTGGTGGGGTTTTTTTTCCCCTTTTTTTCCCCTCTTCTTTTTCTTTTGTTATATTCCTTTTCATTACTATTATTATTATTATATTTCATTATTCTTATTGTTAGTATTATATTTTACTTTAGTTATTAAACCATTCTTATCTCAACCCATGAGTTTTACCTTTTTTCCCAATTCTCCTCCCCATCCCACTGGGAGTGGGGGGGAAGTGAGGGAGCAGCTGTGTGGTGCTTAGATGCTGGCTAGAGTTAAACCGTGACACTAAGTTAGATATAACTTTTAGAATAAAGCATACCTATTTGTAACAGTACTATTGCTTTATCTATAAATCCTTTATCTTCCATCTGGAATCCAAAATGTTTTATTAAATCAATAGCAACAGTTATACTGTTCTATCTCTGTCTGCAGAGTGTATTGGGTTTGCGTGGCAAGGTTTTGGTAGTGGGGGGGGCTACAGGGGTGGCTTCTGTGAGAAGATGTCAGAAGCTTCCCCTATGTAAGATAGAGCCAATGCCAGTCGGCTCCAAGATGGACCCGCTGCTGGCCAAGGCTGAGCCAATCAGTGACGGTGGTAGCGCCTCTGGGATAACATATTTAAGAAGGGGGGGGGAAAAACCTGTACAGCAGCAATTGCGGCTAGAGAGTGGAATGAGAATATGTGAGAGAAACAGCCCTGCAGGCACCAAGGTCAGTGAAGAAGGAGGGGGAGGAGGTGCTCCAGGTGCCAGAGCAGAGATTCCCCTGCAGCCCGTGGTGAAGACCATGGTGAGGCAGGCTGTCCCCCTGCAGCCCATGGAGGTCCACGGTGGAGCAGATATCCACCTGCAGCCCATGGAGGACCCCATGCCAGAGCAGGTGGATGTGCCCTGAAGGAGGCTGTGACCCTGTGGGAAGCCCACGCTGAAGCAGGCTCCTGGCAGGGCCTGTGGACCCATGGAGAGAGGAGCCCACACTGGAGCAGGTTTGCTGGCAGGACTTGTGACCCCATGGAAAGGACCCACGCTGGAGCACTTCCTGAAGAACTGCAGCCCGTGGGAAGGACTCACATTGGAGAAGTTCGTGGAGGACTGTCTCCTGTGGGAGGGACCCCATGCTGGAGCAGGGGAAGAGAGAGAGGAAGGAGGGAGCAGCAGAGACAACGTGTGATGAACTGACCGCAACCCCATTCCCTGTCCCCCTGCACCTCTCAGGGGGAGGAGTTAGAGAAGCCAGGAGTGAAGTTGAGCCCGGGAAGAAGGGAATGTTTTAAGATTTGGTTTTATTTCTCATTATCCTGCTCTGATTTGATTGGTAATAAATTAAATTAATTTCCCCAAGTCGAATCTGTTTTGCCCGTGACAGTAATTAGTGAGTGATCTCCCTGTCCTTATCTCGACCCATGAGCCTTTCATTATGTTTTCTCTCCCCTGTCCAGCTGAGGAGGGGGAGTGATAGAGCAGTGGTGGGCACCTGGCATCCAGCCAAGGTCAACCCACCACACAGAGCAAAACTGCTCCTAATACAAAGACACTCCAGTAGCACAGCAGAGAGGGAGAACACGGGAGGTCTGGAGGGCAGAGCCTGGATACACTGCCATGGTGCCTCCTGCACTCTGTCAAAGCACACCCCGCTAGCAATCCCAGAGAAGCCTAGGAAATCTTAGAGATGAGAACTGCATGACGTGGCACAAAACTGCTGTGTACTCTAAGTTATATTTCATACTTGATCCAGGCACTTAAGACTCACTTTAGGCCACTTTTTTGAAGTCAGCTTATCCAGACAGGCCTATGTACGTTCTAAAAGTCACACCTTCAGTCCATGGCTTTAGTTTACTTCAGAATCCCCTGTGCAGATAAACACTTAGTGCAAACATGTGCGCAATAAATATCCCTCTCACTTAAGTACCTGAGATTACATCCTCAGTTTATCCATCACAGGGACTAAATACCTGCAATGTCCAGTCACATTAAAGGGGGAAATGGGAAACAACAAAATGAGATGGAAAGTTAGAGATTAAGCCTACAAATAGCAATGTAACTTATAAAATCACGATATATACTATAATGAGATCTTCCACTCAGCAAAACAAAGATGACAATGCCCATCAACAGCCATAGTCAAGGAAGAGACACTACAAAAGAATCAAGTCACTTTGCCTACAATGATCTCACAGAAGAAGCACGAGTTCATGTAAGGGGCAATGTATCATCCAAATATCTTTGCCTATAATAATCCAAGCTGAAATGCACGAAGCACATGAGCAAAAGAAGCAAAATAGACAAGGACACACTTTTGAAGAGGCTTTCTTCCAAATTCTGCCAAAAGAAACTTACATTTCTAAAGCTTTCAAAAACTATTTTTAACCATATAACTGGGTTTTTATGTTTGAAATCTGTAAAATGCACAATATCAACAGAAATTTTCCTTTAATTTTTCAACTTGAGCTGACCAAAATTACCTAGAGTTGGGATGGAGGGGAATGTTTAAAAAAAAAAAAAGACAAAAATTAACAATCTTCAATTCTATCAGAGTCAATACAATATCTAAAGTAAGTATCTCTTACAATATCTAAAGTAAGAAATCAGCAGAACCTGTAAAATTGGTCCATGGGCCAACTTTAGACAAAGCCTGTATCAGTTACAACCCAGAATTTGAACTGCATTTGGTTCTTCATTCTGAGACCATTAAACCAATAGGAAAACTAATTGTTCTTTAGAATGAATTATTTATTTTCACATTTTAATTTTAACAACGATTCCTTGTCAATACAAGCATGAAGTCTGAGCAACAGCAATTTGTCAAATTCTGCATAAAATGACAGGTCAAAGTAATTAAAAGAACATACAAGCACTGCACCAAGTGCTGCCTTTCCAAACCACCTCTATTTTCTCACTGATCCATGTTAGATTAAAGCCAATATAATTCTGGTTATGAATATTAGCTAGCATAAAATAGTCATCCAACTCAATTTATGTATAGCAGAAAAACATGCAACAAGTTCAAAAACAGGTTCTAAAGTTATCCATCTTTAAAATTTATTAAAGCCAATTTTTGAAGAGGGATTTCATTCTCATAATCACTACAAAATTATGTTAAAGCTCACACAATGGAGGAAAACCAATTTTTAGCACTGCAATTATTCTTTTGAGCTTATATGAGTGAAACTATCTGTTTCCCTCCCACTGTGTATTTATCAAGTACCTCTTCTTGCAGGTCCTTTCTTCTTTCTTCTTTTATTCTCCACAGGTGGGCTATGATACAACTTTCTTGTTTTGTTTTCAAATACCTACTCGCCTTCTGCTCACATCATTCTCCAGATACAACCTCGGGTCAAAGTTATTCAGCTGCTAACCTACTGCTTGGGTAGCATATACATCAACATTTAATCTCATTTCACCTAGCTACATCTAGTAAGACCTGCTACAGACACCTTATTAACTTATCAGACCTCAAAACCCTTTTTTGTTTTTCTCATTATCATCCAGATTATCTCAAAATTTCTGATTATCTCAAATATTGCAGACTCCTCCTAGTATTTCATATTCCTGCCTAGGTAAAAAATCTTGATTTGCTGCTTCAGTTACTGAAAATTTCTCTGTTCCACAGAGTGCTACTCCACTCTCTCATAATAGCAACATTGATTGTTACAAAGGGGAGACACAGGCACAGAAATTGTAATACCAAATTAATAACCCAGCAAAAACATTCCTGTTTAATAAACCCACAGTACTAAACATTTATATATGCAAACATACATCACAATCTATTTCAAAATTATGAAGCTGTCATTGTAACTTATTTTCCTTTTTATTCTTGGCATTTATTATTTTTGATTAAATTATCAAGCAGGTTTTGCAACATGCTGATAAACAGTAAGTAGTAAAATTATTTTACCCATTGAGGATAAGAAAATAAATGTCTCCCTTTTATAAATCTTATTTGGCTTTAAACTCTAGTAAAATAATATAACAGAAAGCTCATATGAAACTAAGAGCTCATTTTGAGAAATTGTTAAGAGTAAATTTCTCACCTAGTAGTAAATAATTATTGCACCAATGAACTGCATTTGTCATGCAAACTGACAAGAAAAAAAAAAGTTTTCTACAGAGTGAGCAGTAAGCCTGTGAACAAAACAATAACATAAAAAAGGTTGGCCATCAATGAAATCCACAGATGTGATATGCTGAGGAAAAACTATATTTATAGCTTTAGCCTCTACTATTCACTGCAATATTTAGTAAACTGTTCAAACTAGAAAAGCAATAAGAAATGTACTCAATATGAATGCAATTGAAACCAAAAGATTTAAAGAACTCAAACCAAAATAATTTCCCAAATTTCAACCAGAATAACTAATTCACCTCTAGAAATTTATTCAAAACTAAATCCAATTGTACAGCTTTCAGCAGCACACTGCCTGCTAGTTTAGGAGAAGCATAGGCATGCACTTAGCATAAGCAACTGATAGCTTCTAAAAATTTTACAAAAAAGAGAAGGCATAAACAATTAGTGCATTTCCTGAAAACTACTGTAGAAAATACCATACGCAAAATACAAAAGCTATTTCTTCTTTAAAAATACAAACATTCGTTATGCTACCTCACTAGACATTTCCTTAATATCAAAACTTGATGTTTTAAACCATCACTTTCTCATTAGACTGTTTGAATTTGAAATGTTCATTTTTAAGACAATACTTATTTGCAGAAGTTCTTGTAGTGACATGCGTTGTGTTGTTAACCACTCTTGGGATCTCATCTCATCATAATAGTCTTGCACTATTAAGAAAAGTCACAAAAAATCTCAGCTACTCTCAGGCAGTCTCAAATTTCAGAGAGTATAGAGCAAAAAGATAAGTAGATGTACCAAACCAGCTCAGAACAAGCTGGAAAACCAGCTACAAATCTGTACTGATTATTTTTAAAAATGTTACAATCTTGTGATTTTTGACTCATTTTTAATAATATGGTATACTTTAGTCACTGCTCATTCAATAACTAATTTGCAAACATGTAAACTGCACGTTACAGAGGATAAAGATAAAAAGTTTGAAGAAAGCTATTTAGTCCATTATCATCTTTTGCTGCCTTCTATATAATTAAAAGGTTCAATTTTAGGGTAGATTATATTTAAAAGAGTTTTAGGAAAGACTTCTGAAATTCTTTATATAGGTCACAAACAAAAGCAAGATATCGGCAGCAATCAATCCCTTATGACTGCAGTTTGTTTTCTGCAGCAATTCAGCTGCATTTACTAACATAATCCCTTGCCATCAATTGGTACATTTTCCCTTGCAAACAAGCCTCATGGGTCTTATGGGAAATGACAATTTGTTCCTGACCAGTCCATAACAACAATTAGGTGTATGGGAAAAATTAATGGAGATTCTGAACAAGCAAAGTTTAAAGAGTGCATCCTCTTGTCAATGCTATGACATGACATACAATTAAGGAAGTCTTAGTACTATATGTAACACTTGAATGATGCAGACTCTGATACTCAGACTAAGACCAAACCCACATTTTTCACTCATGTCATTAAAACTGCACTGCTACCTGGCAGGCAAACTAAACAAATCCAAGACCAAACATGGGCAACAACTGCAAAAACATAATTTAAAGAGCTCCTTTTAATGCTAATAGTCTATTAGATGTGTGGGTGAGCACACTTTTGACTAGAAGAACAAAAAAAGAGGAGGGGAAGATAGGGAAATGGCTTCAAAGGTACATCCTCCTTTCTTTATAGGGATGATAAAATGAGTTATGTAACAAATTCTGACTTTACATCCCAGACCTAGATTTTATTGCCTTTGAGTAAAAGCAATGTTGGCAACTTCCCATTCAAGAATGAAAGGCATAGCATTAATAACACTTACCAGCAAAAGGGGAGTGCTTAGCTTTCAACGTTGTGTCAAATGCTACCCGTGCTTACAGTTAGGACCAGACCAAGCTAAGCTGATCACTGACACTATATTTTTCCAAATTCTGTTGTTTACGTTTCCTATTAGAGACCAAAATATTCCTTTCACTCTTAAGCATCTTTCAGTAGTGTTTGTATTCTACCAAGATACATAGATAATAACTGAAAGAATTAAAAAAAAAAATCTACTTTGCTAAATAGATCACTAAAAACTCTCAATATCCCAAAATAAGGACTTCCAAAAACACTGTAATGCTGACATTATACAAAGTGACAAAAGCACAGTAAGCAAGCTGATTATGATTATTTCCAGAGATATATAGGTATGAGAAGGGGAAGAGGTACAATTTTAGCCACTTTTGTCTCAGAAAAAAAAAGAATGGTGAAGATGTGTATCTCAAAATGTAGCACCTAAGACAGTGGTGCCCACATCCTTTCCACAATGGCCTAAAGAAAATTTATGCTGCTGCTCCTGACCATGTTCACTAGGCACTATTTTGGGGACCAAGTGCACATCTAATAAAACCCAGCTACATCTACTGTACTGTACTAGAAGAGAACTCTTGAAGCTGTAGGATCACAGACAAGCAATTAAGATAGTAGACAAACTGGAACATGACTAAACTAGACCAGGAATTTGTGACATTTGTGAATGCGCTCATCCTTAGGACTCCAGGTTGCTGTCACCTCTCATGTCTCACACCCTAGCTCAGACATGATTCTCCTCCACCAAACTTCAAGTCCTTTTGTGTTTTTCAAAAACCCCTCACTGTTCTAGCTATTGTGTGTCTATGCATACTTCCCTCAGGTGTTGAGCATGGAGACACCATTACTCGATAAGTGTATCCTATTTGCCTAAATCTTGTTGCTGGACCCTACTGTTATTCCTTAAAAGGTCCTTTAAAAAAAATGGCCCATAGTTAGTAAAAAAAGATTCACTTTATTTTATGAAGTACCAAGAGCTTTTAATAAATGAATGAAAATGCACAGGGATAGATATGAGTGGCAAGCAGGCAGTAAGAGTACAAAATGTGGAAAATAATACAGATGCGTATATCAGTCAGACACAAAAAGTGCTAACACTGAGTGGTCAGACTCAGGTAGCAAATGCAGATAACTAGGTAGTATTTAGTTTATGCAAAAACCCAAGTAAAACCAGGAAATTACAGCTAAGTGAAAAGGTGCTGCAACACACTAATCAGGAAAGAAGCAGTTATTGTTCTTTTTAAAAAAAAATTTTTTTTTTTTTAATATGAACTTCTAAAGACTAACACAATGTGTAGCTGGACTGAAGGACTATATGCATACATGATTGAGCTGGTTTTGGCTGGGATAGAGTTAATTTTCTTCATAGTAGCTAGTATGGGGCTATGTTTTGGATTTGTGCTGGAAACAGTGTTGATAACACAGGGATGTTTTAGTTATTGCTGAGCAGTGCTTACACAGAGTCAAGGCCTTTTCTGCTTCTCACACCACCCCACCAGCAAGGAGGCTGGGGGTGCACAAAAAGTTGGGAGGGGACACAGCTGGGACAGCTGACCCCAACTGACCAAAGGGATATTCCATACCATATGACATCATGCTCAGCAATAAAACTAGGGGGGAGATTGGTGGGGGGCTGCTGCTCGAGGACTGGCTGGACTGACTGGCTGTTGGTGGTGAGCAATTGTTTTCATTTGTATCACTTGTCTTTCTTGGGTTTTATTTTTCTCTCTCTTTTTTTTTTTTTTCTTTCCCCTCTTTTCCTTACTACTACAACTATTATTATTATTTCTTTTCTGTTTGATTGATTTTTTTAATTATTAAACTGTTCTTATCTCAACCCATGAGTTTTCTCACTTTTACCCTTCCGATTCTCTCCCCCATCCCACCGGGGGCAGGGGGGGGAGTGAGCGGTTGTGTGGTGCTTAGTTGCCGGCTGGGGTTAAACCATGACAATGATAAAATGCGAAGGTACTGTTGCTACTGAAGACATGTCATTGCATATAACTCTGGATGATTTTGCCTACACAAGAAAGCTATAGTTTGGCTAATAAACTGTCACTTTATAACCTGCTTAGTTCAACTAATTAGCCTGAGAACCACTGTGAACTACAACTGCACTGCAGCGATTCCCATCTTATCTGCTCTAAAATCCTTCACTCATGACAGTCAAAGGAGCTATATTTGAAATAGGATTATTTTTTGTTTGCCATACTGGTTTTAACTGAATAATGATAGAAGCTTTAGCTTCACCTAAAAAGCAGAAAGTCATGAGTCCACATATGTACAGTTGTAAACACGACCACTAACTAGAAAAGTATCTAAAAACAATGAAATAATACTATACAGTTTAGAGGGAGAATAAAAAAGGTCACTTCTTAATATTTTCCCCAACATTTTATCCATAAAGCAACTCTGAGGGAAGAATGAGAATACACATTATCTTCATTTTTTCCCCCAATACTTTTGTCTATTCCCTCCCTTTCCTCTCTAAAATAACTTGATGCTCTCTGGGACAGCTCTAGCTATAGGCTAGAGGAAGCAACTGACAAAAAGAGCAAAATCCTCAGGAAGTGCTAGATGCAGCGCAGATGCCCGTTTTCCCTATAGCAGAATCCTGAAAACCTGAGCTTGCTACTGGTACCACCCCTGACCATTGTACAGGAGCAAGCTGAGCGTGGAACCCCACTTTGAAGCAGGAAGAGCCGCACGCTTGGCCTTCCCGAGTGAGCCCGTCTCACTGCCATCCTCAGGAGACAAAATTCTGTTCTGTCTCTGCAGCTGAGAAATCTTGAACTGGCATTGGATATCCGAAGGAATATCTAATCAGGAATCTGGTTAGAGAGGTACTCCAACAGGAAAAATTACTTAGCTTTTCTTAAGTTGTTTATATGAATCAAAATATTTTGTTTAAATACCGTATTGTTTAAAACATTTTTGCTTAAACTCTGCAAATTGACTTGCACAAGAAGCCTACTTTTGAAAAATTTTATTTTTAACAGAAGTTTCAGATATGAGATGCAGCAAGCACAAGTAATATTATCTCTATGAAACAGCAAAACCAGAGTGACTCACATTATTCACTAGTAGAAGGAACAATCACTTGACAGAATCAATTTCACACATTCTGTCAGAAGGTATGTTTGGCCCTGGCAGTCTATCAGTTGTATAGTAAAATTTTCGTAGCTTTTTCATAAATATGCCCACTAAAGAGAGGCTTTTATTTGAGAAGAAGCTTTCTTAAATTATTTGAGTATCTGAAAGATAAAGCTGTCATTTGCAGAAGGTTTTATTGTGTTAAGGACTGCCAGAAATAATTGGTTCTTGCAGCAGGAAATTTGGAGCAGCTGAAGGTAGTTCAAAATAACACAATTATTTAAAGCAAGTTCTTTTTTCCTTCCTCTCTTTAAAAGAAACTTCACAGGAAGACAGACATGTAGTTCTGCACCTTAAATTTTAGATAACACCTCTTTAAGAACCTTTTGAATATACTCATAAGTAATATAACATTGTTACATTTACTGAAAAAAATAAAAGCTTTCTCATAAAGCAGCTGCTTGGTTCACCTTTGGCTAGATATTTGTCCTGATGATCTGGGACAAAAAAAGGAAAGCTTCTGTGCACATTAAAAGCAATGAAACCTCTTTAAGTTATACATGTAAGAGTTCCCTGATTTTTTTTGGTAGTGACTACATATTCTACAGCTTTACAAATACTAACGTAGCTTTAGGATTTGTAAGCAACATCTAAATTACCATTAGAAAATACTTAAGACTTTTCAGGAAATCCAGCAGACTAAATGTAAATTCATGCAATATTGTCTTCCTGACTTTCAAAGCAGACAAGAATAATCTGAAGGTAAGTATGGACTGAACTCTGACCTAAACATGTGTTATACATGAATTCTAGTAGTGAAAATTTAAGTCAGTGTAACATTATTCAGCATCTTCATTAAAAACTTTCCTTTTGTGTGTTTATCCACCAATGACAATGGCTAGAGAAAGGACAATAGTATAAACTGCTTGCTATAAGAACTCTACAGTGCAAAAACTGTTTTCACAGTCTTTCGCAGGAACTCATCCACTTAATGTCATAAAGGGAAAAAACAGGGTGAAAGTTCAAGATCTACCCTCAACATGAAAGAAGACTGAACAAACATTGTCCCCTGAAAGGGACACCAAAATACTAACAAGCCAACTAAAGCAACTACTTAATCACAGATGAGAAAAGCAGCTAGTTCAATATTAACATGAGAACAGGCAATAAAATACGCAGTGCTGTTTCCTCACTTTTACTAAATGACATTTTCCATGAAATAGAAGAAAGTTTACTATATTGCTATGAAGCCAAATAAAAAGTTAATATAATGTAGCATGAAAATTCTACCCTTTTAAGTTTCTTTTGACGAAAAAAGAGGCAAAACTACTTATATTTGAATATTTATCTGTAGAATTGTGAAAGACCTTAAAAACCATCTTAAGGGCCTTTGCAGCATTCTTATTTAAGGCATTTTAAATTTGCTCACCTATTCAACGATGGCAGAAGTGAAAGCAATGCCAAAGCAGAAAGTTTTCTTCTTTCTGGCTGAGTGATGTTATCCATCCGATCAACCCACATTTCAATCATGTTACCAAGAATTTGATCCAACTGCAATGGGAAACAAAACGTTCCTCTTCATTTATGAGTACTTCAGCATATTAAGAAAATCACTTATTTTAATTTTTCTACCAATTCAATACATTATTCAATTTGGGAAAGACACCATACAGTTACGTATACCTGACAGAAGTAGCAGCAACAGGTTTTTTTTTTTTTAAATTTTCTATGACAGTGCTTCCAGGCCCTGAAGCCCCCTCACCATTAACTGTAAACTAGAAGTTAGAAATTAATTTAATTCATGGACAGATCACAGATTCAGAACACTGAATTACTCAGTCTTCACATAACAATCTAATACATATAAAGCATGTGAATTTACTCTGTTTTACCTTCATTGGTGGCAGCAACAACAACAACAGACTTGACTTTACCTGTTTGAAAACTGTATTATACCTGAGGATAAAAAACGTACTAAATTTCACTTAAAGACACAGTAAAACACTTGTAGTCAAAGAACCTCAGTAACCTCATCAGTGAAAACAGAGTACACTGAACCCGCTAGAAACTGAGAGAGAGTTCTCACAGGAGAATTAGACCATTATCCCTGGTGTAAGACTCATCAAGATGGGACAAGGAAAGAAACTTTCACCCTTTAATACCATGCAAACTAAAGGGGTTTATATGGCTTATTGTGGGATGTAGCAGGAAGAGAATTTAGAGATTGTATAAAACTTCTTATGAGATGTTTTAAATGAATTGTGGGAACATGTAAAACTTGTTACGGGATGTTCAGGGGAAGGACCAAAGGAGGGTAAAGAGCCCCTTTCAAGTTGGACTGGGGAAGAACAAGCATGGAAAACAGAAAAGTTCTTTCAGGTCAAAAGAATGCAAGACTTCCACATGCAATCCAGTTGAAATATCAAGACAAAAATTCTTACCTCCTGACCCAATTCACATGCCATCTGGCTCAAAAGTAATGAAAAAAAACTTGCATTTTGTAGCAGAACTCTACCCATGACCCCCAGATAAGTAGACATCACCACTGGGTATCTCTGAAACAAAAGTAAACCAAAACAAAGGGGTTCTAGTTTAATTAAGAAAAAGATACTTAACATATTGTGGTGGGTTAACCTTAGCTGGATGCCAGGTGCCCACCAAGCCACTCTATCACTCCCCCTCCTCAACTGGACAGGGGGAGAAAATATGATGAAAGGCTCGTGGGTCGAGATAAGGACAGGAATATCACTCAGCAATTACAGTCATGGGCAAAACAGACTCAACTCTGGGAAATTAATTTAATTTATTGCCAATCAAAAGTCAGAGTAGGATAATGAAAAATAAAAACAAATCTTAAAAAACCTTCCCCCCACCCCTCCCTTCTTCCCAGGCTCAACTTGACTCCTGATTTCTCTACCTCCTCCCCCCGAGTGGCTCAGGGGGATGGGGAATGGGGGTTTGGGTCAGTTCATCACACGTTGTCTCTGCTGCTCCTTCCTCCTCTCACTCTTCCCCTGCTCCAGCATGGGGTCCCTCCCACAGGAGACAGTCCTCCACGAACTTCTCCAACATGGGTCCTTCCCACGGGCTGCAGTTCTTCACAAACTGCTCCAGTGTGGGTCCTTTCCACAGGGTGCAGTCCTTCAGGAACACACTGCTCCAGCATGGGCCACAAGTCCTGCCAGCAAACCTGCTCCAGCATGGGCTCCTCTCTCCATGGGGTCACAGGTCCTGCCAGGAGCCTGCTCCAGCGCGGACTCTCCACGGGGTCACAGATCCTGCCAGGAGCCTGGTCTAGCACGGACTCTCCACGGGGTCACAGCCTCCTTCGGGCACATCCACCTGCTCCAGCATGGGATCTTCCACGGGCTGCAGGTGGATATCTGCTCCACCATGGACCTCCATGGGCTGCAGGGGGACAGCCTGCCTCACCATGGTCTTCACCACAGGCTGCAGGGGAATCTCTGCTCTGGCACCTGGAGCACCTCCTCCCCCTCCTTCTTCACTGACCTTGGTGTCTGCAGAGTTGTTTCTCTCACATCTTCTCACTCCTCTCTTCCGGCTGCAATTGTGCAGCAGTTTTTCCCCCTTCTTAAATATGTTATCACAGAGGCACTACCACCATCGCTGATTGGCTCAACTTTGGCCAGCGGCGGGTCCATCTTGGAGCCAGCTGGCACTGGCTCTATTGGACGTAGGGGAAGCTTCTAGCAGCTCCTCACAGAAGCCACCCCTGTATCCCCCCCGCTACCAAAATCTTGCCACGCAAACCCAATACACGTATAGAGCAGAAATACATGGAAAATACTTGCATGCATCCTTTATGTATTTTACTAAATTAGAAATTATAAATTGTAATTTAAAAGCCTCTAAGAACACAAGACTGAGTGAACAGTCATTACCAGAGTTTCTCAATTCTTACAATAGGAAAAGTATGGCAATCTCAAAGTCAATTTCCCCCCAAACAGCCAAGACAGCTTGCAAAGTGATTTTACTTTACATTTAAAAACCTGCATCTTAAGCAATAAACAATATATTGTACTGTTAAAAAATTACTTTCAAAGTTGATTATGGTTCAAAATTACTGTTTACAATTTTAGTAACATTAAAAAGTGCTTAGTATTTCTGAAGTTGTTGTTACTTATTTCTCTGAGAAGCTATAATAACATGTGCCAAAAACTAATTTGCATGTGTCTCAAAATTAACTGGATACACTAATAAGCTCATTAGTTTATTATCTTTTGTTATTATTTTTAATTTTAAAAGAAGCTACAGATTTCTTTTTATTAAACTCAGCATCTACCAATATAACAGTAAGTATTTTGTAGAATTGCCTATTTGAAAAACAAAATGTCAACATTTACCTGAAAATGTTAACCCAGACTAATACCTTTTTGAATAGGGGGCAATGAATTTATTAGTCTTAAATCAGAAGACATTTTAATAATCCACTCTCCAGTTTTGTGTCTTTCCTTCAACTGCAAATTGTTCAAACTATCTTTTTTTGTGTTCTGTACAGCAAAAAGTACATTGCTAAGTAATATTACTTGGTTTAATCTTGGAAATATCTTAATAATAATGGGAGCCAAATATTGATATCTGAAAGTCTTCAACTCTGAAAAAAGCAAAGGTTTTGATCAAAAAAGTCAAGAGCATAGAGAATTCCACCCACTGATTCTGCTGATAAAATTATTTTTTTCTCCTGCTAGTACTGCAAGGTTCAACATAGTTAAAGCATATTGGATTTTACTCCTTTTTATCCAACATGGAAAGTTGTTGAAGGCAAAGAGAGAGAGAAAAGGGAGAACTTAAGACATCTAAGCAAGGAAAAACTTAAAGCATCTTCTATCTCACATAAAGCGTTCTCACATCCTTCAGCTCTTCATATTAGTTATGTCAATCAGAAAAAGAAGAAAAAGAAGGTCAAGTCAATCTTCTCCTTTGTGTTGGTTTTGGCTGGGACAGAGTTAATTTTCTTCATAGTAGCTAGTATGGGGCTATGTTTTGAATTTGTGCTGGAAACAGTGTTGATAATACAGGGATGTTTTAGTTATTGCTGAGCAGTGCTTACACAGAGTCAAGGCCTTTTCTGCTTCTCCCATCACCCCACCAGCGAGGAGGCTGGGGGTGCACAAGAAGTTGGGAGGGGACACAGCCAGGACAGCTGACCCCAACTGACCAAAGGGATATTCCATACCATATGACATCATGCTCAGCAATAAAACTAGGGTGGGGGGGCCGCTGCTCGGGACTGGCTGGGCATTGGTCAGTTGTTGGTGAGCAATTGTTTTCATTTGCAGCACTTGTCTGTCTTAGGTTTTATTTCTCTCTCTTTGTTATTTTCCTTTTCATTGCAATTTATTATTATTATATTTCAATTATTAAACTGTTTTTATCTCAACCCACGAGTTTTCTCACTTTTACCCTTCCAATTCTCTCCCCCATCCCACTGCGGGGGGAGTGAGCGAGCAGCTGTGTGGTGCTTAGTTGCTGGCTGGGGTTAAACCACGACACCCATCCCTTTCAGTTTGTTTTTCTCTGGTGCAGGTACACTTAAAAAGGAGTAGTATAAGTGTCTTAAAGCACAACAAAAAACCCCAACACCTTCAAAGGATCTAAGTGTATAGTCATAGGAACTTTTCAGTATTAATAATGAAGGAATAGCAGAATAAAAATTGTATTATTTTATTAAAATAAACACTAGATTTGGTGGATTGACCCTAGCTGGATGCCAGGTGCCCACCAAAGCCGCTCTATCACTCCCCCTCCTCAGCTGGACAGGGGGAGAAAATAAAACGAAAGGCTCATGGGTTGAGATAAGGACAGGGAGATCACTCACTAATTACCATCACGGGCAAAACAGACTCGACTTGGGGAAAAATTAGTTTAATTTATTACTAGTCAAATCAGAGCAGGATAATGAGAAATAAAACCAAATCTTAAAACACCTTCCCCCCACCCCTCCCTTCTTCCCAGGCTTAACTTTACTCCCGAATTCTCTACCTCCTCCCCCCCTGAGCAGTGCAGGGGGATGGGGAATGGGGGTTTGGGTCAGTTCATCACACGTTGTTTCTGCCGCTCCTTCCTCCTCAGGGGGAGGACTCCTCACACTCTTCCCCTGCTCCAGCATGGGGTCCCTCCCACGGGAGACAGTCCTTCACGAACTTCTCCAATGTGAGTCCTTCCCACGGGCTGCAGTTCTTCATGAACTGCTCCAGCATGGGTCCCATCCACGGGGTGCAGTCCTTCAGGAACAGACTGCTCCAGCATGGGTCCCCCGCGGGGTCACAAGTCCTGCCAGCAAACTTGCTCCAGCGTGGGCTCCTCTCTCCACGGGGCCACAGGTCCGCAGGTCCTGCCAGGAGCCTGCTCCAGCGCGGGCTTCCCACGGGGTCACAGCCTTCTTCAGGGCACATCCACCTGCTCCGGTGTGGGGTCCTCTACGGGCTGCAGGTGGATATCTGCTCCACCATGGACCTCCATGGGCTGCAGGGGGACAGCCTGCTTCACCATGGTCTTCACCAGGGGCTGCAGGGGAATCTCTCTCTGCTCCGGCGCCTGGAGCACCTCCTCCCCCTCCTTCTTCACTGACCTTGGTGTCTGCAGAGTTCTTTCTCTCACATCTTCTCACTCCGCTCTCTCTGGCTGCAACTGCCACTCCCCTGTAACTTTTTTTTCCCTTTCTTAAATGTGTTATCCCAGAGGCGCTACCACTGTTGCTGATTGGCTCAGCCTTGGCCAGCGGTGGGTCCGTCCTGGAACCCGCTAGCATTAACTTTATCAGACATAGGGGAAGCTTCTAGCAGCTTCTCACAGAAGCCACCCCTGTAGCCCCCTGCTACCAAAAGCTTGCCACACAAACCCAATACATTAATATGTTGCTTTAACTCTTGTGCTACTATGTTACTATTTACAGACTTTTAAAATAGCTGTCAAAGACCTATCAGATGCTCTTAAAACTAGAGAAAGTGAGAGCAGTGTCAATATGAGAAAACTGGGCCAGATAACAGAAGGTACTTTCCTGTTCAAAAGGAAAAGTAGACAGTAGTTTAAGAGTAACTCTTACCTCCCCATCTATAATCCCCCTGAATACAGATGGCAGAACGGATTGAAACATTTGAGGACCCAAAACAGGGTTTACTTTTAGGACATTTTCCACAACCTTAAGAACAAAAGCAAATTAGACAATTAGTAAAGTACATTTTAAAATCTTAACTGTAGCTTTAAAACTACATATACTGGTCTATATATAAAGTTCTGGTAGGATGTTTACCATTAAATACCAGCAAAACCCAGGATTGCTGAAAGTATATTCTAGTGAAGTACTCTGCAAACCTGATCTGCATAACAAACCTGATGAAAACTGACATGCCAAGTGAAACCCACCTAGCCAAGCACCTCCTCATCAGCTTCCTCCTGGCCCTGGCAAAGCTGGCCAGCCCCAGGAAAAGCAGCTTGATGAGGTGGGTTGACAGGGAGGAGTGCCAGCAGTTTAAGGCTTATTTCCATAGCTTTGTCCTGTCACTTTTTTGAAGAACCATTGATTAGGACCTACCATCTCTTTGCAGGTGATCAAGTAAGATGTGCTATTCTCAGTACACACACACCCCAACCCCCCCACCCCTCATTCCCAGTTTTTACATTATTCTCTGCTCTTTTTTTCTTCCCCTATGAGCTGTTCCCCGAAGTAATTTTTTTTTTCTGTGTTCTTCAGGCTTTCTTCTCCCCAGCTGTTTGGGCTCTCTCCTTGAACCAAGATGGAGAGGGGAAGAGGCTGTGAGAATAATGGGCTGATACCTAGCCACTCCTATGGGGAGTAAGGATAGAGACCACACATCTATGCACAGATGTGTATAAAAAAGAAAGAATGGGGCAAGCATATAAAGGTACCTCCCTTAAATGCTCTTCCCAGTCTCCACCTACTTTCAAGCTCAGGGGGACTTCCTCAAGGAACTATTCTTCTGTGCTCTTGTCCAGTCTCCCCTGAATCCATGTTTATGTAAAAATCCTGCTGCTTGAAGAAAGAGCTTTGTTTTTTTGTGTGGGTTTTTTTTTTTTCTTTTTGAACCTTGTTCCTACTAGCTTCATTTAATAGCCCCTATTTCTTGCCTTGAGAGAGATGTTAAGGAGTTGACCCCTTTCACTGCCTCTCAATTTTGTAGACCTTTAACATACTGTTATATGGGGGAGAACCATAACTTTTCCCCCACTCATATCTTCTGGGAACTGAAAGTTTTGGCTAACTCATTTGTTTCTTGTACAGAATCTTTTCAAACCTTTGATGGTCTCTCTCAGATAATTAGAAAATCAAGTCACATCAAGCCTCAGCAATCTTGAAATAAATAGTCTTATCAGTCCAAATTAATGTTTTTCAACCTTATCCATTTATTTACTGTTCTAATGTCTATTTTCAATCCAGCCAAAGCTGCTTGTAAGAAAATATTTCAGAGAACGCTCCCAGGTGTTTATCTTCCCAATATTTATCTTAGGGTTTTTTTGTTTAACAAGTCAGCATAGTGATGCCTGACAAAACATTTTCTTTTTTATAAAAATACTTACATGGATTATATCTCAGTTATCCCTCTGCAGGTAGGCATACTAGGAAGGTGTTCAAAAGTATACTGGACAAACCTTGTGGGTAATGCAAGGTCACACTGGGAGCCAAGTGGATAAATGATACTATATTAGCAGCATCATTACATTTTAGGGATCAGATTACAAGCTGCTGCATCAAACATTTGCCCAACTATAGACTCTAAATAATAGTATTGATAGAAATGAATTGACATTTTAAACTACGGGACTAGAGTCCTTAAGCTCCTCACAGAAGAACTACAAATGGAGAGGACTATCAACTTCTGTTGCTTTCCTTTCCTGGGATTCTGCAAGCAGTTGTGCAACCCAAAGAGGTAGGTGGGCTCTAATTTTTGCCTCCATTACATGTATAATGAACTGAAATCAAGTCCAAGATTTTATAAGCAACACAGAGTTCCAAGTACAGCCACTGGAAACATAAAAAGTAATACGCTACAGTTACTACTCAACTATCTTTCAGTGCATACTCCAATTTTATTTCCTCCTGAAATTCTTCAAAAGGCACATTTAAAGTATCATGTTTAATATTTTAAAAGCTTATGAATTACATAACATCTGTTTCATAATACCATTTGAAGTTTGTGCGAAAATAGTTTTTTAAATACTTTGAAAAGCTTCTAGCAACTCTATTTAAGCAGTTGTTGCCATTACAACAGCAATTCATGACAAAAGCAAAGATTAGTTGAACACTGTCATGGTACAAATGCAAGTATGCTACACAAAGGAATGTGATAAAGAGAGCACATATATCCAACATTCAATAAAGATTGGAAAAGCTTGGCTCTAGACCTATTAAGTTCTAACAGTCATACAGAAATGCAGCAAAAAACCCAAAAAGTGAATCTTGATCCTTTAGTGCTTATTTAATCATAAAATCACCTAAACAGTTTTTATAATAATACACATGTATGCAGACTCATTACTTAACCCTTATCTTGCCAGTTATTCAAATGTGCAGTTACAAAAATTGAACCATATGATTATTTTTCTTATTGTATTGAATACTGAAAAGGAAAATTAATATATAAAAAAATTAGTAGATATAATAATGTTGTTTGTATGAGCAAAGGAATCAATACTAGCTGATAGGGTAGAGACAAAACTCACAATTTGGATGGCTAGATACAGCAATTAGATAAATACCTACCTTTTTACATTTTGATTAGAAACACTCAAAATGAACCCAGATTATTCATACACAAGTATAATTTTGGCTTTTTTAGGGTTAAATAATTTCTTAGTGTTGCATTTTCATCCAAATAATGAAAAATATTTTTCTGAATTCTGAACCAAGCTGAAAACTGAATTAGGACAGCTTCTAAAACTCATTAATTAGATTAATTTTGCCTTTTTATTTTGTAATTAGAAGTGTGAGTATCTTTTATGTTATACTTTGGTACTCTTCTCCATTCCAAAATTCAATTAGAATTGAACAACTCTAACTTCCATGAGTCCACTGATAGCCAAAGATTGAATCAAGTTACTTTGATCCAAACACAATCCTTGCTTTGCGACTTAATGCTCTCAAGATTTTCTATGAATAGCATCATCTTTGTGATGCAGTGACTGGTCATCTGGCTGTTTAAGCGTGCTGTTGCCAGGCTGTAGAACAAACTATTTTCACGAGGGTCCAAGCCCTCACTAACCTCCTTTCTCTAGTAATCTAGAAAATAATCAAATGGGAAAGATCTCTTAATCTAAATCCATCTGTACAAACTCAGACTCAAACTAGCTTAGAACTCATTTACCTAAGGACAACACCTTGGAATCACATGAAGTAAAGAAAGGACTGCAGAGAAGGTACAGGAACAGTGTGTTAGGTAATTATCTTTTAGGGTGCTCTCTTTGGGGCTATACTAACCTTCTCTTGGGAAAATTAGTATTTTTTTAAAATATATTTGTGTGCACATGTATATATGCACTCTCTATACACACACACACTTTAAATATGTAGTTTAAAACACCACTGACTCCAATGACGTGTGCTAAATAAGCTGTTTTTTTCCTACACGTTCTATATTCATCATACTTGAAAATATTACTCTAACCTGACAAAACACTACCAAGAATACAGATGTCCAGAAATGAATATCTGGGTATTAACATTATTTTCATTAGACTCTACCTTTAAAACTTGAACTTGACCTTCAGTAGTTATGTCCTTTAAGAGTTCACAAAATGACTGGCATAAGTCAGCAGCATACATCTGAAATTAAATGAAAAAGAAGGGGTTTTTTTTTTGGGGGGGGGGGGGGGGGTGTTGCTGCTATTTCCTGCTAGAACTTATGATCATAATTTTAACATGGCAGGATAATTAACAGAATAAGTATTACTAGCCTGCATAGGACCTTTTCAGGTACCAAAATACTAAATCAAGCCACAAAACATTAATTCTAAATAATAATCTTTCTCAAATATGATTTGATTGAGTGTCCACCATGTGCCATAAAGAGCTAACATCAGAACAATATGCTTGTATACACATAAATGAGTAAGAGTATAAATGTCTGTGTGTACGATGTTTCCCAACATGGGGGGGGGGGGGGGGGGGGGGGGGGGGGGGGGGGGGGGGGGGGGGGGGGACACACGGACATGACGGGACCAACCAAAAAACAGTTTGCCAGTAGGGAACTAAGGTGCTAATATGAAGCTTTATATAATGGTAACATACCTGTAAAAATTCAGAAGATGATAAGAAAATATAAGCATTGATGATCTTAAAGCAGTTTTTGAGGTTTTCTGAACTCAGCTCTGGAGAAAAAAGAAAAAAAAAAATCACAATTCAGAACGTCATCATCACATTGAAATACAACTAAAATGATTCACTTCTAAAAGTCTTTTTCCTCACACAGCATTTAAGTGCCAGATGCCTACAAATAGAAAAAAGTTATCTTAGATTCAGTACCATTCAGGTTCTGTCTCCCTGCTAGAGACAATAACAAAAGAGGGATGATAACAGCTCTCATGTTCTCAAATGGAAGCACAAGAAATCCTATGACCTCAAAAGCTAATGCTAATAAATAAAAAAATTAAAAAAAAAAATCAAGTTTTGGATGCGATAGTGGGCTAAGAAGATATTAAAGACAGAACAAATGAAACACATACTTAAGAGACCTGCAATTACTGGTGAATGATCTCTCACATTTGAGTCAGTAAATGCTGAGTAGAAAGAGTGAAAGAAAGATTGCAGTTCTGCTCTTCTGACCCAGGTGCCACATCAAATGGCACTGAGCTTTAGGTCATACCTTGAGTATTTCAGTAAGGAAAGCATATCCATTTAAGAGACAGATACACACGGGAGATGGTATACAGTAGCAGTTTGAAGAAAGAGGAAAAAAAAGACATGTCCTCAGGCAGTATCTGAAACACTGTTAAAAAAAAAAAAAAATCACCCCAGAACAACTACAAACACAATTCATAGCAAAACCAAAGGTTTCAAAGTTTTACTTGGAGTTTGATACTAGCGCAGAAAGCCAACAGCCCTTGTTGTCTGAAAACAAAACAGAACACCAAAAAACCTCGAAGGGCTTGCTAAATTTTCTTAAAACCAGGTTGGCACACAGACTACTCTTGGTAAAGTAAGTGGACTTCTGCTCTACCACCTTTAATTAATATTCCAATAAAATAATCATGGAGAGCCAACAGGAAAATATTTTAATATAAGTTTTAAATAAAGTTCCTTACTGTTTTCCATTATAACATCTGAAAAGTTCTGGGGAGTTTTGGCAGTTTCTCTTCTTTTCCCTCCCATTAGAAAGAGCATTAATGCTTCTGTTACCTGGCATGGCCATTGGACAGCTTTGAATGCATGGCTACTTTCATATCTCAGTGCTTGGACAGGTCATGTCTTGTTATCACTTATTTGGAATATTCACATATCTTGACTCGAAAAGAGATTAATTTTTACCTATCCATCCAATATCCTCATCAAAAGATTCCAATACATCTATATATTAGCTTTAATAGCTTATTACTAGTATTACACTTTTTTCTTGAAGTTACTGCATTCTCCTTGGAGGCCTGCAGCTTTTTTTCTTAATGATACAATGTCCTGGGTTTGGCTGGGATAGAGTTAATTTTCACAAGAAGCTGGGAGGGGGCACAGCCAGGACAGCTGACCTGAACTAGCCAAGGGGATATTCGATACCATATGATACCATATGACGTCATGCTCAGTATATAAACTGGGGGAGCTGGCCAGGGGGTAGGAGGGATCGCGGCTCGGGAACAGGCTGAGCATCAGGTTCCGGGTGGTGAACAATTGCATTGTGCATCACTCGCTTGGTATATTCTTTTATTAGTATTATTGTTATTATTACTGTCGTAGTTTAACCCCAGCCAGCAACTAAGCACCACACAGCCGCTTCCCCCTCCCCCTCCCAGTGGGGTGAGGAGGAGGAAAGGGAAAAAAAGTAAAACTCGTGGGTTGAGATAAGAACAGTTTAATAACTAAAGTAAAATATAATACTAACAATAGTAATAATAAAATATAATAATAATAGTAATGAAAAGGAATATAACAAAAAAAAGGAATGGGGGGGGGAGGAAACCAGTGATGCACAATGCAATTGCTCACCACCCGCTGACCGATGCCCAGTTAGTTCCTGAGCCGCGATCCGCCCCTCCCAGCCAACTCCCCCCTGTTTATATACTGGGCATGACGTTCCATGGTATGGAATACCCCTTTGGCTAGTTCAGGTCAGCTGCCCCGGCTATGCTCCCTCCCAGCTTCTTGCACACCTGCTTGCTGGCAGAGCATGGGAAACTGAAAAGTCCTTGGCTTAAGATAAGCGCTACTTAGCAACAACTAAAACCTCAGAGTGTTATCAACATCATTCTCACACTAAATCCAAAACACAGCACTGTACCAGCTACTAAAAAGAAAGTTAACTCTGTCCCAGCCGAAACCAGGACAATAACTTCTTCTCTCCTTGTGTTGTCCTATTAAACTGTCCTTATCTCAACCCACGAGGTTTTACCTTTTTCTTCCAATTCTCCTCCCCATCCCACCTGGGGGGGGAAGGAAGGAGTGAGCGAGTGGCCACGTGGTGCTTAGTTGCCGGCTGGGCCTAAACCACAACATACAACCATATTTTAAGTTTCAGATACTGATGCAGTAGACAAATTGTAAAGAAATGGTCATATAAACATGAAATGCTACCAAGCTTTCCATAACTTTCCATTCTGTGATAACTGATACAAAGGTAATAAAATATGAGTAGCAGAATTGCAATAAGTTATTTCAGAACAGAAGGAAAAAGCAGGTAAGATAGATGTCCTGGAAACCACAGAATTTCAGTCACTCATCTGTGTGTAAAGCTCAATGTTCAGTAAAAGCATTTTTTCTAAAAAGGTATTACCTTCAACTGATTACCTTTAGAAATCAATAATGCATCAATACTCTTGCTGGGTTTTCCTGAATCAAACACATCTTTTTCTGAATTACTTTCTTAGCCTCCTCTGGGTTTTGTTGGGAACCAGAGGAATTATTCCAGTTCCTGTAACCTGCTTTTTGCCATTACCTTTACAAGCTCAGCACAGGCACATTAAACCTGATGCTTCTTGAAACAGGTATGTCTTGACCATATTGCCAATCTGAAATTATATCATTCAACTGTCATTTTAAGCAGTCTCACTGCAGAAATACATCCATCCTCAAAGAATTAATGTATTCCTCCATTCCACATTATTCAATCTGCTGCACTGAGATGGATTAAAGAACCTCTGCAACCCCTCTATAGGGCAATTATATTTCAACAGAATTTAAACATTAGCAGTGCTGATATGAAAATTAAATATTACAATTATGCTGTGAACGATTATTGTACATCAGTGATAGCACCACAATCTTTGAAGGAAGGTCAGTTATGCAAGTGAAATCAAGTCTTCATATCTGTCCTGGTTTCGGCTGGGACAGAGTTAACTCTCTTCTTAGTAGCTGGTACAGTGCTGGGTTTTGGATTTGGTGTGAGAATGATGTTGATAACACTCTGAGGTTTTAGTTGTTGCTAAGTAGCACTTATCTTAAGCCAAGGACTTTTCAGTTTCCCATGCTCTGCCAGCAAGCAGGTGTGCAAGAAGCTGGGAGGGAGCATAGCCGGGGCAGCTGACCTGAACTAGCCAAAGGGGTATTGCATACCATGGAACGTCATGCCCAGTATATAAACAGGGGGGAGTTGGCCGGGGCGGGGTGGATCGCGGCTCTGGCATCGGTCAGCGGGTGGTGAGCAATTGCATTGTGCATCACTTGTCTTTTCTTATTTCTTTTTTTTTGTTGTTGTATTCTTTTTCATTACAATTATTATTATTCTTAGTTAGTAGTATATTTTTATTTTTACTTTAGTTATTAAACTGTTCTTATCTCAACCCACGAGTTTTACTTTTTTTCCTTTCCTCCTCCCCACTCCACTGGGGGAGGGGGAAGCAGCTGCGTGGTGCTTAGTTGCTGGCTGGGGTTAAACCACGACAATATCAAATGCAACATTCTCCTCCTGTATCTTTAAAATTTAAGGATAGCATTGATTACTTTTTAATAAGCAAATTAACTGATTTGTACAACTCCTCTGACATCCAGTTCCAACAGCAGTAGTATTCTGAAATGGATATGAAAAGCTCTTTTCAGAAAGATGAATATATCTGAAAAGAAACAACTATATATTACATTCAGACTAGTTAAAAAAGAAAAATCAGAAACATTTCTCTATTTTTCCCCTTTCAGTTGTTTGTTAAAAATTAAAGAGATGTCATTGCACTGACATATACCTATGGTGATATATGCCACAGGCCTGTGTCATGGCCATGATACAGGCATGTTCAAATAATGAAAAACCTAGTATGAATCACTAAAAAAAAAAAAAATCATTAACTAAATCTCAAACCAATTTTTTACACATCAAGCATTGGAATTGCTTGCCAACAGATAAGCGTGTTTTTAAAAAAATCTCCTAAAAGATGCAGGAGAAGCAATGGCAAGCAATTACTTCTCTAGGCTGTAAATTTAAATTAGGAATGAAAGTCAAAGAACACTGAAGGTATTCTTGTCAATAAGACAGACAATCAGCTCCAGCAGAGAAAGCACGAGAGGAGGCAGCACAGAGGTCTTCAAAGTTCAGGTTTCTAAGGTATTATTGGTAGACCAGGAAGCAATGATAGACAAGCAAGTGCTTATGCAGTACATAGTCTTGGTAAGCATCTTAAGAGCACTTCAAAAAAATTGTGCAACAGATGATATATTCATTTGCTGTCATCTAAACATGCATTCATCAACAGGAAACAAAACACAGCAACACCTTTCTATTAAATGATATTCATAGCACACTTCAAAAACTACCAGACATAATTTGTGCACAATATATCTCATTCAGTTTTATACCACTTTGCTGAAGAAAACGTACTGTTACAATGCAGAAATCTTAAATCAAGTTTTTTTTACTTTGATAGTTAAGCTAAACTCCCAAATCCAATGGGAAACACTAGATGCTCAAAGAGCTCTTAAGGGTCCTGAATCAGAACTGACAATCTATCACTGCACACCTGAATTTTCTGAAAAAAATATTGTATACAGTCACAATCAAGTCCCACAGGACCTTGCCCACAAAGGCAATTAATGCAAAGCAAAATCTACAACACAATGAATAACCAACAATCTCAATAATACACAATCCAGCCTATTATCTGTACCTCCTTCAACATAACCAAGCCATCTAATTTTATATAAATGGTTATCAATATTATTTTCCACAGTTCCTCTGGGTCTGAGTTATCAAAACTGCACTGTATCTATTTACATACACTGTTCAATTCCCACAGTAGTTTGTCCCCTATTATTGTATAGGAATATCTCTAATAAGTAACATTTATGCAAGACTTAAAAAAAATGCTATAATCCGACCATGAAGAAGATAAAATGTCTTCTCTCCCTCTCCAGTTTGATGACTTCTTGCCACATCTGTTTCCTCCTCTTCAGCAGGACAGAATCTGCTATATACCTCTAACATCCAAAAGTCTCGTGTATGAACTTCTTCCCTCCCTTCCTTCCAGCTCTTCTAGTTCAACTGTGTTGACCTCTAATAGGACACTTTTTCTGAAGGATTTAATTACTGATGGAGCAGTTAAACACACCAGAAAAATAGTTACACTACCTGTATATTAGAGTAATTCCATTCAGTAAGAATAAATTCAGAAACTAAAAGTCAGGAGGTTCATATTCCTTATATTTCATTTTCAACAAAATCATTTTCTGTAGTGCCTTGAAGCTAGTTCTCCACCCTGTTCCAAAAGACGTAAGCAAGGCAATCATCTACTCAGAACTTCCCTTCACCAGATCCGCCCTTTGGCTTCCACTTTGATAGCTTAAGACTGAATTGAGAACTGGTCTCAGGTAGACTTTTTGTTTTGCCTTATCTCAGGCAGCTAAAGCACACAAGACATCAGGATTTTGAAAGTTTACATTTGAGGATCTCAAAATTTGAATGGATTTCTGCATTTGTCCAACTGAAAACAGCAGACTTCCCAGTTAAAATACCTTGTCCTGACAGTTACATCAATGTGGTGAGAAGAATAGGAAGTGTTTGTTCTTAAATGACAGAAGTTTCAGGTGAATACTGCCACTTGTATACTGGAGAAACTGTACTACAGAACTAAGACTGAACGGTTAATTAACTAACTTGCACAGTTGATCATCATCGATCAATACATTTTCTTCTGCAAGGGGCTGCAGCTTAAACTGTGCTGTTGCACTGGATTTAAGTATCCCTTTTACAAGTATACTGAATCAATAAAGTAGCTGCTGGAGGGGTACTGGATGGAAGTATTGTACTGCTTTTATAACCACCAATTTTTTAAAACATTTAGCACTAATCTAAGATTCAAGCTCTATTTCAACATCACACTGCCATGGCTACGATGTGTGGAGGCTGTCCAGCTAGATTCTCCTGATGTAAACAGAAGGGAATTGCAGGCAAAGAGCGTACCAGAATGGTTTCCGCTTTCTAGCAAAACACACACCCATTTGGTCCACGGCAATCAAAATTTCTGCCTGACATGACACTCAGAAAACAAAAGGCTCTCAGAAAAATGCTCAGAAAGTAAAGTAGTATCAGAAGTCTATATGAGGAAATTGGTCTATGATTACACATTGCAAGGGCTGCTGTGTTTTTGCGACTCGACCCCATCCCCTGATTAAAAAAAAGATTTGAAAGAACTGTGTTTGAAGCCTCACCTTAAGGAAAACCTACCTAGCTTAACTGTACTACTTGCTGTATCAGCATCATAGAACAGCTTTCATTTTTCAGAACAAGGAACATTCCCTTGAGGATATATTTTTTTCCCAAAGGAGAGCATCACTAGTCTCCAGGATTCATTCATAAAATAAGGTAATAGTTACAAGTATAGAAGATTTCTGAATACCTCCACCTTTTGTTAGAAGAATATGCCAAGGTTTCTATTCATACTCATCACTACACTGGAAAGTATCGCATGAGGACCAGGTGGGACAGGGTGGGGAGAAAATAACAGTAGCAAATATAAGCAAACCACAAATACAGATTATTTCCGAATTTAACACAAGCAGAACAGCAGTGTGATACAACTATGAAAATCAAGACCATTTGTATAGTGCAAACTTCCTGTAGCAGATTCTATCTACTACTAACACAGAACAAAGAGGAGGAAGGGTAGGCGTGTAGATAAGAATGAAGATAAATAGTATGTCGGCTACAGAACCTAAGAGATAGCTCTGGAGTTAAATACTAAAACCACTACAAAACACTACTTTCCTGAGCACAGTTTCTGTCATTAGAGATCTAGTATACACAGAGAAATAACAGGAGGCAGTATCTTGCACCTACCCACCGTGATGCAACTTTCTATTGACCTTCAGTCAGAATAAAATATTAAGTGCTGAATACAGTAATCAATTAAAAAGCCAACTTCTGTAATTTTATAAACACATTCCTCTAAAAAAAGAATCCATTTGCTATATTAGCTCCTACAAAAGCACAGTTAAAGATTTCATTAAACAAAAACATATTTACATAATAAAATTAAACTGCAAAATTTTTATACTCCCTTTAGTTACAAAACAAAAAACCCCCAAAAATCAATATTTCCTAAGCACTGAATCTTAATCCTCATTAATAAGTTTATATTTTGTCAACAACTCAGGCAAAACTACTACTATTAATTTCAGTGCTGCTTGCCCAATACACTTAAAGACATATTTAGGCAGTTTGAAAACCTCCTACATAGTTATTAACTGAATAATGGAAAAGCTAATAATGGAAACTTCAATTCTTCAGACTAGAAATCATCATTCTAGTTGTAAGTAGAACAGGCAAGTATTTTATATAATCAATATCAGTAAAACTCAGCACATTTGGTGTTAAATTTCAGGAACTTCTTAAAAAAACCTCTGAAATGATAAACTGAAATTTGTCTTATCTTTTGGGTACAAAGCAGCTATCAATTTATTAAAAAACAGAACTAGGGTAAGTAGATAATAAATATTAAAGAAGATGGGAAAGTCAAACAATAAAGACCTGTTCTTCATTTTTGAGTAGTTACAATTTTGCCAGCCCCTTAGTTCTTGTAGCCACAGCAGCATTAATTAATGCATGAATAACACTGGCAGTAGAAAAAAAGAAGAAACAAACAAACAAACAAAAAAAAAAAACAACCAGAAATTTTATTAGTAAAAGACTCACCAAGAAGGGCAGACATGTTCTGAAATATTCTCAGAAGCTCAGGTGTAAGACATGGACTATTCTCCAATGTCACTAACCTAAGAATAGATTAAGAGAAATATTTTAGATGACCTATGAATAACATTGAGCAATCATTCTGACAGATGTAAAACATTGTAACTTATAGTAACCACCTATATGATCCTTAAATAATGTGAAATATGCTTCAAGGAATTGTTACAAGTGCAGTATTAGTCTTTACAACACACCCATCAATATAGGCACGGGTCTTGCTAAGGTAGGAAAAGAAAGAAAAACATGCTACTGTCTTTTTCTAAAGACAACATAACCTCAAAAATGCAGCAGTGAGAATGCTTAAGTACCCAACTTGGGGATCTCAGGCAGAACTCAGAGAAGGTGGGGAGAGAGGAATATTCATGGTGTAAGGACAACACGTGTAGCGCTCTACACCTCTAAGGAGCAGCTGTGGTGGCGACCAGCTCAAACCTTTACGTGTTTGGTTTTGGTTTTTTTTTTCTTTCCCTGAAATGATGCATTGATTACCATATGTAAAAGAATGACTATATGCTCAGCGCTGTTTGCATCAATTTAAAATTCCTGAGGTTTGAAAACAGTAACTATAAAAGAAATTCATACTTAAAGCCACAGCAACACATTCCAGTTTCTTCCCAGATCTCAGGTGTAGGATTACTGTATTTAAATAACATTTTTGATTATGTAAAGTATCTTAGCTGGCCTCCTGCTCTTGGTTCAGGAAGCAGTCAGTGTCCCAGCCATATCTGCCAGCCCCATCCAGATTTCTCTGATGCTCTAGGACATCTTAAAATATCATATATACATTCTTCTGCATAGGCATCAGAATAACCACCTCATGATCAGTATTATTAAGAAGATATAAAAGTTCTGAACTGATACATTAAAAAGGCCCATCTTAAATTTTATGAAGAACTTGCACTTCGAAGTTGCTCCCCCACCACCACCAGCATTATAAATCTTAGTTTTGCTGCACATAAAACAGATCACTTTTAAGTTAAGTATTTGTAATTCAAATGCAAATCTACAATTTATATCAAAGGAATCCCTCACTATTTCAAGACAAACTCAATATATTCCTTTTCTGCAGGAAACAAACATGTTGAATTCAGTCCAGGTAACGGTTTCCTCCTTTTAGAGTGTCAGCTGCACCAGAAACAAACAAATTAGCCTCATGGCAAACCAATCACAGTGCCACTTGTTGTTTTATGTTCAGTCACCAGATAGCTTGAGACTTGGAAGATGACTTCTCCTGCATTTTATCCTTGTAAACTCACCATCTCTTCCAGTGACCAGCTCTGAGAATCATTGGGTTAATGTGCTCCCAGTCAAGCATGTCAAATTGTTAGATTAGCATGCACATTATAGTGAGTCTAGACTTTTTGTCTTGCTGTTCATTTTCACAACAGAACTGTATCTTGCTATCAACTGCTTGAAAATAGATTACCTACTCAGTTATTTTTAATTGTGTTTCTTTTATTTACTTCCTAACCTCACCTCTTCTGAGAAAAGGTATGATATAGATGATGTCAAGGTAAGATAACAAGAACGTATAAATTCTTAATACAGTCAAAGCTTTTGTTAAATCTTTTTTTTTCTTCCAGGGATACAAAAATAAAATTTTAAAAATTAGAATTTGATAAAGAACATTCTTACCACAACTCTAAACCATCTTCCAGAAGATAGACATGCAGAGGCTGAGAAACATCTGTACTTAGCTGAATAATTGGAAGTAGAAAAGGATAGAGATTTTTGCTGTCTGCACCCAGTCCCTATAAAAGTAAATAAAAAAATGTAAAATACTTCAAAAACCTCAACTCAAGCATTTCAAGAACAGCACTGAAAAAGATCTGTGATGCTGTTCTATTCGCATACTGTAAACATGCATTCAAGAAATCAAAGGTTGAACTTGCAACCATTTCATACAAAAGAAAATATTTAGTTTGATACTCCTGAGCTTTCTCAACAAGTCTTGAGAAAATTACGTAAGTTTTTAGAGAACAAGCAGCTTATCAATGGTATGCAAGAAAAAAATTATAAACAATACACATTCCTAAAAACATTCATTGGTCATTCTCTTTCTGGGAAAGGTCACAGCTTTAACAAATACTAAATGCTGAATAAAATGTGTTAAAGATTAAGAAAAGAATTACTCTTTGGATCTTACCACATCCTAAATCTTTTGACATATTCTAAGAATCAGGAAAAGGGTTTGTTTTCATTCCTAAACAAAGAATCACAGATGGATGACAGTGATTTTATTAAGTGATCCATGAGTAATACACAAAGATGTCTTCCCAAGAACACAAAGTAAAAAAATTTTTCAACGATCACTTAATAAAAAACCCTAATTTTTAAAAATAAGCTAGAGATAACTATTGTCAAAACTAATCATAAATTAAAACTAATCTTAAAGATTGGAATTCTTAAATTGGAAACTACTGGCTATTTTGTAATATTACTAAAGAGAACTGAGGCTAGTTGAATGCTGCTTTTGCATAATTACTATATTTGGAAACTTTAAAATTTAAAATTATTTTATGTTTCTCAGTTAAAGCTTCTTTGTGGAACAGTTTATTTATTTAAACAAACTTGTCTTAAAAGAAGAAGGATCTTCCGTACATTTGTCTAATCTCTTTGAGTCCACCTATCCTTTTGGCCTCTACTGTGGCCAGTAACGAGAAGTTCCACAATTCGTATATTGTGAAAATATATTTTGTGTTTGTTTGAACTAACTCTGCTTTTAAAAGAACCCTAAATTTTCCTTTAGTTGTAATGTGTAATCATTCCCTTTCCACTTTCTCTCCACTGTTAATGTTTTCATAGATCTCTATAATAATATCCTTTATCCAGAAAGTCATGCCTTTCTGCAAGTTCAAGACTGCCTACATATTCAGTCTGTTCCTGTATGGACACTGCCCTACATCCTAGGAGCCCTTCTCTCGATCTTTGCTAGTTCTATAACATCTTTTTTGAGATGTAGTAGGGGTTGGAGAAGGTGGGATGGCATATAGCCCATATTAAAGAAGTGCTTAATAGCACAGATTCTGCAGGCAATATAACTACATATTGTTTTATTCTTCAATCTTTCCTCAGTAACCTACTACATTTTATTTGCATTTTTACTGCCAACAGCACAGATATTTCTAGATATTTCAAGTTTAAGGATTATTTAAGTTATACCAAGTTCTTTTCCTTCACTGATAAGAAATTCAGTTAATTTTAACTATTATCTCTAGATAAAGCAAGCAGCTAATAATTTCTGTAGGCTTCCAAAATTCTCTACCAAGGTACTTACAGTAAGCCTCTAGAGGAATTAGGGAATTTATTGTACATGTTTAGAAAAGCAGGGAAGAGAGGCAAATTACCATCAAGAATCGAAAACACCCAAAAGGTCAAAACTCATTTATCTGACTACAGATTACTAGCAACTTCCATTTAGATACAATGTTGCTCAACATAGCTATTAATGTTATATAGCAAAATCTGGGACCAAAAGTTATCTAGATTTCTTGAGTTTTGAGAACTGTAAGACACTAAGTGAACTAAACAAACTTAGCTAAATGAACAACTACGGGCAAATGAAACCTAATGTTAATAAATGTAAGCAATATATTCTGGCAAAGGAAAAGTTTCCTACAACACACAGATATACAAAAAAATCTACAATAAAAAAATGGTCTGAGAATAACTATGTTCACCTTTATTCTCAGTATTACTATAATTTTTTTTATTATTGCACTTAGAAGCCGCAGCCACGAACAAAGGTAAGGTGATAGTAGTCCCTGCTCACAGATATTTTAATAGTTCTGACCATTCTGTTTTAAAACAGACATTGAAAAAGAGGAGATATTCAAGTATAGTTAAAAAGAAAATTATGAGCACAGATGAATACTCAAAAGAAGAAAAAAAAAAATCAAAGATTGAAATACAAATAATAGGATGTGATACAAATCTATTATATAACAAAGCAGGCAGCTCAGATCTGCTATTATCTTTGTTTCACATAAAATATGAACAAAGCAGAAGAGAACATCATAAAAGCTGGGAAATTTAAGAAGGGATAAAATAAAATATTTTTTCCCCATATGCTATATAAACATGTTGCAGAAATCATTGCAAAAGGACATAATAGGTATCAGAGTTATGCAGTAAAAAGGTAATGGTAAAAATGGTAACAATAAAAGGGTTGGAATTCTACATAAACAAGATGACCCCCAATTAGTCAGTGCCAACAACACCCTTGAGAGACATTAAACCTAACAGTTATGATTTAAACAAGAAACATTTGACACTAATCTGAATTAAAACACAAATTTAAAGAACAGGCAAAGTGAAGCTTGTTATGGTGGCCCATATCTTGGCCTATGATTTAAAAATGGCTCACGTTCACAGAAAGTTTGCAACCAAAATAGAAAACTCCACATCCCTGGGAGCTGAATGGAAAGCAATGGGGAAACAGATGTGCCTATGCTGCAGAATCAAGTCTGAACCACGCACAACGTTTGTAAGAAGAGACTGACACTCTGAATGCCTGCTGGGAAATAAAGGAAGCCTGAACAAGTTCTTTTATATAGACTATAAAGGCACTAAAGGAGGTTCAATTCCAAGATTACAAAACCAAAACAAAAATCCTCCAGAACACAAGCAAATCTGCCTAAAGAACTGCTTTTACTAACAAGCCCCTGGAAACAAAACAGTTTAGTGCTTAACATTAGCCATGTTTACCTCCACTATCAGAGAACCATGTCTTTATTATAAGACTGAACAGCATTTGGAAATAGCCTATAAAACCAAAACATACCTTAATTTTACACCTTATACCTTAATATACACACACACACAGAGAACACGAAGGCATGTCTGAGAAAGAACTGAAGGAGATACTGGCAACATTTATGTGATTCCGACACTTTACCTGAACAAGATGGATAAGGGTGGTTAGAATGGCACATCGTAGCATATCGTGCTCCTCACTCTGTTTCCAAAGGAGTGGTAAATACTGAACCAAACATCCTACATATGGTCGTATCTGAAATTCAGAACACAAATTTTTTTCTTAATGTGTGAAACAAGGCCATTAATTTATCCCAGGCATAATTTCTGAAAGATTTAAGAGCTGCTTTTGTCACAGTAAAAATACAGAGTTTGCTTTAATTTACTCTTCTTTCCTCTTCCTAAAACACCATATTCCGTACTCAGTGACTGAAGTGACTTCTGACTGCACAGGGGTTTGAAAAGAACCTATTACCTATGGTAATGTTTGTGCATGACAATCAGGCTTAAGTACTAAATGGAACATAAAAAAATACTTAATTTGATAACTGAAGTTGTTTTCATATTATTATGTTCTTCACTTAGACAGGATTCCTGAATAACTGCATCCTCTAAGATGACCAGAAACAGTCCCAGGAAAAATAAAAAAATAAAAAAATAATGCTGAATAACCTCTGAAGTTACACATGCTTTGAGCAGGGGTTGGACTACATAACCTCCAGAGGTTTGTCCTAACCTAAATTTTTTCTATGATGCTCTACAACACTAAAGGGCTAATCTATTTGTCTTCTAAAGTATTTAATTATGAATTAACCTTAACGGACTCATAAAGGCTCTTACTCAACTTGGGTTTTTTCTGCTGCTTCTCCAGCTGATCTAAAATGCAGGGAAATCTGCTGTCATGTTGACTTTTCCTACAAGGGACAATTAAGAAAGCCAAATTTGGCTCTCAGACAGGATTACTTGTAGAAAGAGGAGATAAGCTCCAAACCATGCATTATCTCTGTCCTTAATACAGTAATATCACAAAAAAAAAAAAAATGGAGACAAAAGCAGTCAACAATTCATTTTTATTTCTACAAAAACATCTTCAATTTCTTTACGTTTAAGCTGAAGAATATACTTTAACACTAAGAAGGAAGTACTGAAAATTGAGAATGTGAACTAGAAACTTTGCATGCAGTTAAGGAGAATGCTGTATAGGCAATCACGATCCATACCAGTGCCAATGAGAGATTACAAATTTAACTGCACAGTCCCTGGGAATTTAAAGCATTTTGTCCCCCAAAATGTCTCTTTTAATATGTAAGGTTTAATAAAATACTAGCTCAGATATGAGACAATTAGAATTTGAAAGTGGGAATAAAAAAAAAATTGCAAGAAATGCATTAAGATAAGCAGTGGAAGTCATTCTGTACTCCAAAAGGTGAGTCAATGCAAAAAAAAAAAGTAAATAAAGAAGTAGTAACTGAGCAAGCACATATTACACAAAAGATAAATGAGAACTGAAAAGTGAGAAGAGAACCAAGTAAAGCAAATAATGCAGGCATCTACCATAACAATAACCATTCTATCAATGACATTTTTCTACTATTTTTGTATAAGTCAAAAACATTAAGAAGTCCTCTGTGTTCTTAGTACAAAGCTAACACTGCTTGAAGTCTATAAAAAAAATACCTGCATATTGACTCTTTCAATCACACAAGACAGAACGTGAAGAACATGCATTTTGGTGTCACATTCTGTTACTTCCTGAAGTAGCTGAAAGAGCAGTGTAAACATGGATTCCAGATACTAAAAAAAACCAAAAGAAACTACAGATTAGACCATCAAAAATACAACTGGCGACATGAAATGGTGATTTTCCCATATGCTTACAACACTAAGACATCTACGAACTTTGAAAGACACTTACAAAGTGTGCAGTGTTACTCTTTCATTTGGAAAAATGCACACTAGCCTAAACAAGATAAAATAATTCAGATACACTCTTGCATAACAGTTCAAGCATGTGATCAATTTGACCATATATAATTTTGATGTTTTAGTAAGTATAAACATGACTTCACAGATAAAATTCTATAAAGCTGAAGGCCATCTCTCCAGAAGAAACACTTTGTTAGGGTCAGAGCAAAGGTATGGTCTTCCAGCTTTTGGGTCAGTAGATAAAATTTAGATAATGAACTGAAAAAGACAGCTTAAAAAATTCCAATGTTTACAGTACAGATGCACTCTGCATTTTTGTTTTGTTTGTTCCCAGAGTTGCAATTAACATGGAGGTCCTAATCAAACAAGAAAAAAAAAAAAGCACCTGCTAAATTTGAGTGATCCATATTTGCTGTATTCATGACTAACATGTCGTTGTTTACTTAATGCCAACAGCAGTCACCACCATAAAGAACACGAATATAGGAAACCAAGAAAGTCTATGTTTTTAAGGCACTATTTTAACCACACACTTATATTTAATTTTGTGTGAAACAGCAAGTTGGTAAGTACTGTGTGAAACAGGCATACTAGAAAGTAAGTCACATTGGTGAGGAGACTTATTTGTTAAAGACAGCATTCATACTGTCTTAGCATGAAGAAACTTAGCATCTGATAACACATGATGTATATAATACTAAACACAATGATAGGAAGTTGTAATACTCATAATACTAAAAGGTTTTGAATTGTCTGTCTACATATTGCACATTTAGCAACCTTAATAGCAAGAGTATGAGTCTTTACATGCTTTGGCCTATGAAGACCAAAAAAATTATATACACACACACACTGATTACTAAATAGTCTGGTTTAAGATGAAATTGGAAATTATTTTTTCCTGCTTTCCTCTATGGATCTATCTGCTCATCAGAATATGCCCATATAAATGCTCTTACCGGTAAGAACTGGTCAGTTCTGAACTCAAAGTCATCTACAGGTAAACAACCATTAAAGAAAAATAACAGAGACTGCAGATGGATATGAAACTCAAATAAGCAAATATTCCGTGGATACACAACAACTATAATGTGAAGAATTTGGTAGTAAGTTTAAAATTGTTTATTTTCCAGTAGCTCCAAATTAAAAGCTAATCAAATATCTTTGCTAATAAAAGGATATTTAACTTCAGCGTCATAGCTGTCTCAATACGGACCTGAAAGACAAAAGCCAAGAAGCATCACACATGTCCATTAAACATTATTTTGATTATCAACATAATACCTGAAAATATCAAACCCGTTGCTGTTTTGGCAATTGAATTATCCTGCGTGTTCTGTCACCCTAAGAAGTGCAGTTAGTTTGTATTGGGTTTGCGTGGTAAGGTTTCGGTAGTGGGGGGGATACAGGGGTGGCTTCTGTGAGAAGCTGCTAGAAGCTTCCCCTATGTCCGATAGAGCCAATGCCAGCTGGCTCCAAGATGGACCCGCTGCTGGCCAAGGCTGAGCCAATCAGCGATGGTGGTAGCGCCTCTGTGATAACATATTTAAGAAAGGGAAGAAAAGTTACTGCACAGCAGCAATTGCAGCCAGAGAGAGGAGTGAGAATATGTGAGAGAAAGAACTCTGCAGACACCAAGGTCAATGAAGAAGGAGGGGGAGGAGGTGCTCCAGGCGCCAGAGCAGAGATTCCCCTGCAGACCATGGTGAAGACCATGCTGAGGCAGGCTGACCCCCTGCAGCCCATGGAGGACCCCATGCCGGAGCAGGTGGATGTGCCCCAAAGGAGGCTATGATCCTGTGGGAAGCCCGCGCTGGAGCAGTCAGTTCCTGAAGGACTGCACCTCGTGGAAGGGACCCAGCCAGGGTCAACCCACCACATAGTTCAACTCAGAAATATTTTCGTTTCCTTTTATTTTAGTATCCTTTACAGTTTATTTAGCATTGCTGAAGTGATACTGTGGTGGGCTGACCCTGGCTGGATGCCAGGTGCCCACGAAGCCGCTCTATCACTCCCCCTCCTCAGCTGGACAGGGGAGAGAAAATATAATGAAAGGCTCATGGGTCGAGATAAGGACAGGGAGATCACTCACTAATTACTGTCACGGGCAAAACAGACTCGACTTGGGGAAAAAAATTAATTTATTACCAATCAAAATCAGAGCAGGATAATGAGAAATAAAAACCAAATCTTAAAAACACCTTCCCCCCACCCCTCCCTTCTTCCTGGGCTCAACTTCACTCCCAATTTTCTCTACCTCCTTTGCCCCCGAGCAGCGCAGGGGGATGGGGAATGGGGGTTGCGGTCAGTTCATCACACATTCTCTGCCACTCTTTCCTCCTCAGGCGGAGGACTCCTCACACTCTTCCCCTGCTCCAGTGTGGGGTCCCTCCCATGGGAGACAGTCCTTCATGAACTTCTCCAATGTGAGTCCTTCCCACGGGCTGCAGTTCTTCACAAACTGCTCCAGCATGGGTCCCATCCACGGGGTGCAGTCCTTCAGGAACACACTGCTCCAGCATGGGTCCCCCATGGGGTCACAAGTCCTGCCAGCAAACCTGCTCCAGCATGGGCTCCTCTCTCCATGGGTCCGCAGGCCCTGCCAGGAGCCTGCTCAAGCATGGGCTTCCCACGGGGTCACAGCCTCCTTCAGGGCACATCCACCTGCTCTGGCGTGGGGTCCTCCATGGGCTGCAGGTGGATATCTGCTCCACCATGGACATCCATGGGCTGCAGGGGGACAACCTGCCTCACCATGATCTTCACCACAGGCTGCAGGGGAATCTCTGCTCTGGCGCCTGGAGCACCTCCTCCCCCTCCTTCTTCACTGACCTTGGTGCCTGCAGGGCTGTTTCTCTCACATATTCTCATTCCACTCTCTAGCCGCAATTGCTGCTGTACAGGTTTTTCCCCCCCCCCTTCTTAAATATGTTATCCCAGAGGCGCTACCACCATTGGTGATGGGCTCGGCCTTGGCCAGCGGCGGGTCCGTCTTGGAGTCGGGCTGGCATTGGCTCTATGGGGGGAAGCTTCTGACATCTTCTCACAGAAGCCACCCCTGTAGCCCCCTGCTACCAAAACCTTGCCACGCAAACCCAATACAGATACCACCTGTAGAAACTACTCAGGCAAAATCTTCATGAAAGTCAAGAAAGAATTAAACAAGGAGATATCTAGGCTGTGATAAAAAATCTTGCAACAAAGGAGTTTAACTTGGGATTATCTCATGGGTTGCTGTCACTCAAAAAGCACAGAATCAAATAAACTCAACAAATTAGCGTGTTCTTCCCTGGTAGATGTTCAGAAAGCATTAACTGAAAACAGTCACAACACTGACGCAGAAATCCATCCTACTTTGCTAAAGCTGTCTGGAATCACAGAAATAAATATTAGTAATTGGCATCTAACAGTTAACTAACAAACTAGATAGGTTTGTTTGTTTTATTTGTTGAGTAGCTGCTAGGTCAGTTTGCTTAAAAATAAAAAACAAAAAAACAACTGCAAAAACAACTGCAAAAACAAGCTGCTTAACCTCATCTGCTAGCAAACTGAAATTGTAGCTTAAAACCACAGAATAGTACTCAACCAGCTTAGCAGCCAATGCCATTTATCATATCCTGCCAGCAGATAACTATGTTGATGCTTAAATAATATTGTATACTGCAGATACTAGTAACAGAATAACTCCATTTTATCTACACAAAGTGTTCATTTGTTTATAAATTATTTATCTCAAGATGCTTCACAACTCTCTTCTTACAAAAAAGAGAGACTGTTGCTATTGCCATTCATTTTCCCACTGAAGCCATCACCTAGTGAACATCTTAAGGGTTCGTTTCATGTCTTTGATCTTGTTTTTCAACATCTCCACAATTAAACACCCCCAGAACTTCCCAACAGATTATCTTTTGCAAGACACAACAGACTTTAAGGTGTGATGTTATGAAGTTTTCAACCAAGTTTACATAAGGTATGGTATGTATGTTTCACCTGTGTTTACAGAACAAATGTGTAATCCAAAACACTACTTATACTTACCACTAAGTCTTGGTCTTGAAGCAAGTTACGAATTGCCTCATATAACATAGGCCTCAAGTCCAATTTGAATTTTACAGAAATCCACTGTCCAATCAGCCAAATTACTCGTCGGCGTATTGGCTTATACCTTTAAAAGTGGAAAGAAAAAAAAAAGTATTGTACTCATTAATTCATTATACTTGCTGTTCTAGAATGCGTTGATGAAAAAGAAATCTAAGAATCACTAGGAAAACATTATTCCCCAAAACAATTATTAAAATATTTAGTTTGTCAAGACCAACTTTAGAACTTTAATGCAGAAATTTTTTTAATCAAAATTCTTCACTAGAAGGCTCAGGAAACACCAACTTATGTCTGAAAAAAACAACTCTCTTCCTAAATGACTGAATCTTGAAAGTCTCACTAGAGATACAGTTTATTCTGCACATAGCACACCAATAAAAGAAACTAAAACTAAATCTTATATTATTACTGCCATCATGGCATCTTACTGCTTTTATCATACTTTCCAGCAATTTCCTTGACATTCCTTTTGTGCTCAAAATTTGAGGTCAGATACAATTTAAAAATGCAAACTTAGCTACTGCATTACAGAAACTGCCAGAGCATTTCATGTCATCAGTCTAAAACTATTCTCAGGAAGAACTGACATTACCTAATCTTGCACCAGTGCCACAACAAGGGCATAAACCAAACAGCTTTAGAGTCAATAGGAAGAAATAAGAACCAGAATAACAATGAGCTGAATTGCCTAACAAAGATTGAGAAAAGCATTCCATAGAGCCGCTATTTTTCTCCACTGATTATAAAAGCTGACCAGAAAGAGTAGCTCAGATTTAAATGTTTAACTTGCAGACATATAAAGTTAGGCAAGATGAACCCTATTCACAGAATTTTAAGTAACAAATTATTTTGCCTTGTTATCCTAATTTATTTTTCATTTGATGAACTTCTGCCTTATAAGCCATCAAGACAGCGATTTAAACTGAAGTTATTGAGGCTTCTTTACATTAAATAAATTTATTAAAAATTCCCATAAGATAATTAAAAAAGCACACCTTTAGAGAACATGGAAGTTGTGAAAGTAGCATGTATAACAGCAGTTCATTAGACTGGAACACAAAGCTAATGAGGAATAACATTCCAGTGTTGTGAAGCATGAACAACCCATTTCCTACAAAATATTGCTGAAGCATGACTTTCACAAGATGTTGCCTAACACATCCTTCTATTTATTCGAGAAACTGTGATGATGCTACTTTTTCTATTCTTAGAATATTCATGCCTGATACACAACCTTGTAAAAATCAGAATATTGAAAAAACCTAAGAGTTTTTCTTGAGATTGGCATTGGATAGTTTTCAAACCACTATCACATAAAGAAAAGTTCTAAATGACACTTGACATAAGTACATAACTGTCTGCTGACAGCAAGGATTTTCAGCTCTGGTGATATTTGTTGTACAATCCATACCTCCCTACCTGCATCTTTATATATTCTCTCTCTCTCTCTGGTAGAGAAAATATAGCGTGCATTTGGGGGGTTTTGGGGTTTTTTTTTGTTTGTTTGTTTGTTTTTGGGTTTTTTTTTGTTGGTTTTGTTTGTTTTTTAAAGGACTTAAGTTCCTAGAAATTCTTCTACTCATAGGTGCTCATTTTTGAGGTCCTACCTTTTCTATGTTCATTACTTCTGGGGCAAAGCTCACCTCTTAGTATATCATTAGCTTTTATGCTAAGAGCACACACTAAGTATAAGCAGGTCGAGCCTGCTGGACCTAAAGTTCACATGGGAAAGTGGCCATACTGCAAAATAAGGCAGCTTCTGTTGCAATAGCCATAGGATGGTAGCTTTAAGCACTCTGGACAGCATTCACACATTCACAGTCAAAAGTATCATACTTGATACCAAAGTACTAAGTGTCACATTGATACTTTCTCTCTCAGCAGGAAAAGAGTTGTTTTTAAGACTGAATTATTGCAAAAGACTGTATTCAGTAAACTATTTTCATGCTATGGAAAAGTTTCTCCTTAGTCAGTACAAAACTAAATATTATGGCAAGTGATAAATTTGGCAATGCAATGTTTCTAAAAGTCTTTAAGAGGTTTATTTTTTCATTAATCCCATATTTCTCCTACTGCTATGGTCATGGTTGACAGTCTCACTATCAACAGACAATGAACCACTCAAAGAAAACAAAACACAGCAAATCCTATGGTCACTGCTGACAACACATAGGTTTGTGTTCCCAAACATGAACTAGTTTGTGAACAACCATGCTAATCACCATGGGACATTCTGTAGCACAGCAGATCATACCCTCCAATCTGCTTTATCTGAACTGCATATGTATTCCTGAAGTTGTCATTAAAGCAACACTCCATTCAAACTACTAATGCTGTCTCCTTTATTCCCATGGCAGACTCCAAAGATGCTGGCAGTAGAAGCAGTTCAAGCAAACAAGGCTTCAAACTTCTGGACAACTTATACTGCAAGCTTCTGTCCCCACAAGAATTTCATCACAAATGCCAACCAGATGGTTAGATCAGGTGTCTTCCCTACTGTAAATACAACTATATCAACTGTAGAAGACTTCTGTCAGTTTTACTGTATGGGTGGATGGCATAAAAATGCCAGAGCCAGCATGTGCTACAAATATCATGGCAGCTTTATTCAAAGATTGATGCTGGTGCAGCACAACAACAAAGGATCAATCGTATATACAAGATCTCTAATTTTTTCCTGCTCTTCTGACATTTAGCCTAACCATTAGAGTGCTTGGCCACTGGTAGAGAGTAGGGTGAAGTTGAGATCATATAAACAAAAAAAAGACTAATGAGAAAGAAAAAAAAACATTAGGAGACACCAGGTAAACAACTGTGGCAATTATTCTGTGACCCTGAAGTAAGGTTACACATCCAAAAGTAAATAATTCATTAGGAAAAAAGTATATTGTAATGAAAAGAATTTTTGTAATTTTAGCAGGATCTTACACTTTACATGAAATTGAACTGTATTTGTAAAGAAAATGTTTATAATTGGCATTTGGAAATAAAAAAGCTGGACAGCAACTCGTTATGGAAAATCATTTACAATTTATGGTAGCTCCTAAGGTTATTAGCAAACAAATTAGTTCATATTTCAGATAATGTCTGGTAAGATGAATTTCAAATGTATAAGAAGAAATAGTAAAGTCTTTCAAAGGCCATTAGGGTCACTGCCAATGACTCTGATGAGAAAAATAGGACATCTTTATTCAGAGTCAAAGGGTGTTTCGGAACTTATCTGATTAGGATTAGCATGTACAATAGCATTCACTGTCCTTCTCCTGAGGGAAGAGTGACAGTTTGAGGAACTGGGAGGAACACTGTCTTCCTAGTCAGTTGTAGATATGGATAGCTCAGTCTACACCAAGATGCCAAAACTGATCTTTCAAAACACTCTATGATATCCACTAAACAAAACAGAGGTATTCATGTGAAGGCCATCCAAGTGAAGAGTACCTTGGTGAGAAGGAAAACCCACAGCAGATGGGCTATATAATACTCTTCACATAGAACCAGCCTGTAATCATTCACACTTTACAACACAAATCAAATCCTTACTTCCCCACTTTATTACTAGCAAAATTAACTGAAGAGTGTTACAGAGGACTTCTATTTGAACTAGTAAAGAAAAACAAATCACTATTTTGGCTAAGCTACAGTTTCACAAAGATTATTTCCACATATTTCAGTGGGACTTTGCTGCCTAAAGGGCTCTGGGGACTCGGGAGGTATAAGCATCTTTCTTCAAATGAGCAAAGGTGGTTGTCCTGAGAAAGTTTAATCAACTCAAATATATGCAAGAGGACAGACTTATAATAATAATCGGTCTAATATAACAGAATCCTGGAAGTAGCCACCACACAGCAATTTAAACATAAACAGAAACTGCCACTGTCATGAACACTGTCACTTCTGTGACTGTATCAGTTATTGTGGTGAGCTGACCCTGGATGGATGCCAGGTGCCCACCAAAGCCGCTCTATCACTCCCCCTCCTCAACTGGACAGGGGGGGAGAAAAATATGACGAAAGGCTCGTGGGTCGAGATAAGGACAGGGAGAGATCACTCAGTAATTACAGTCACAGGCAAGACAGACTCGACTTGGGGAAAATCAATTTATTACCAATCAAAATCAGAGCAGGATAATGAGAAATAAAAACCAAATCTTCAAAAACCTTCCCTCCACTCCTCCCTTCTTCCCAGGCTTAACTTCACTCCCGAGTTCTCTACCTCCTGCCCCCTCGAGTGGCACAGGGGGATGGGGAATGGGGGTTGCGGTCAGTTCAGCACACATTGTCTCTGCCACTCCTTCCTCCTCAGGGGGAGGACTCCTCACACTCTTCCCCTGCTCCAGAGTGGGGTCCCTCCCATGGGAGACAGTCCTTCATGAACTTCTCCAATGTGAGTCCTTCCCACGGGCTGCAGTTCTTCACAAACTGCTCCAGCATGGGTCCCATCCACGGGGTGCAGTCCTTCAGGAACACACTGCTCCAGCATGGGTCCCCCACGGGGTCACAAGTCCTGCCAGCAAACCTGCTCCAGCGTGGGCTCCTCTCTCTCCATGGGTCCACAGGTCCTGCCAGGAGCCTGCTCCAGCATGGGCTTCCCACGGGGTCACAGCCTCCTTCGGGCACATCCACCTGCTCTGGCGTGGGGTCCTCCATGGGCTGCAGGTGGATATCTGCTCCACCATGGACCTCCATGGGCTGCAGGGGGACAGCCTGCCTCACCATGGTCTTCACCACAGGCTGCAGGGGAATCTCTGCTCTGGCGCCTGGAGCACCTCCTCCCCCTCCTTCTTCACTGACCTTGGTGTCTGCAGAGTTCTTCCTCTCACATCTTCTCACTCCTCTCTCCAGCTGCAGTTGCGCAGGTTTTTCCCCCCCCCTTCTTAAATGTGTTATCCCAGAGGCGCTACCACCGTTGCTGATTGGCTCAGCCTTGGCCAGCAGCGGGTCTGTCTTGGAGCCAGCTGGCATTGGCTCTATTGGACATAGGGGAAGCTTCTAGCAGCTTCTCACAGAAGCCACCCCTGTAGCCCTCCCTCTACCAAAACCTTGCCATGCAAACCCAGTACAGTTATTTATATGTATTTCATACCTCTGCTCATTTAGTGGATATGTTTAAATATTGAGTATTTTTTAAGTCTGCAATTATTAGACATTCTATCTTACCAGATTTGTATCAACAGTTCATATTTAAATGATGAAGACATAACAAACCAAGGTGTTTACCTGTTATGAGAAACCTGTAGTTCTGCTAATAGTTGATTTTTAAACCACTGATCGAAATCCACACTATCAAATAATTCATAAGCAGCCAGTCCAACTGCATTATACACTAGGGAAAAACAACAGTTATGCTTATTGTTTGCTTGAATGTTTAATTTTTAATTCTAAATAATCAGACTAATTTAAGTCTCAAAAAACATTTTTTATAACCTGAGCATAATAAAGAAAACAAAACTAAAGCATATACTCTGAAGAAAGATATTATCAGACCATGGTGAAGGGAATTCTGGAGGAAATTTTAGTAAAAGTAAGGTATTACAGAAGAAATATACAGACTCTTGAAAATAGTTAAAAGCCATAAGAAAAAATGAAGATCTCATTCTAACATCAAGAATGGTTCAATCAGAGGCCTTAGACAATTCTTTTCTTTTGCCATAAAATCTCCTTATTTGTAAAATGGACAGACTATCTCCATTGAAGCACTGCAATTCATTTATTTGTAGAGGGGAAAGGACAGGACAGTAAAGGAGACTGTCTAAGTCTTTGTTTCACAAAAACGCTGAAAAAACCACGATATGTTTACATAAGCATTTCTAAAAGTTAAGACTGACATCAAGTGCATGGAGAAATAGGATTTAGGTCCTACTTTTCAAATGCCTTAAAAATAAATCTTGCAAATTCTTCATATAATTTTTAAGAAGTCAAGCACATAAACAAAAGGGGCTCTATTCCTTCAAAGGTAAAGTAAAATTTAATTTACCAGCATCTTTAATCAGTATAGTACTGGTATCCTCCATGTTGGTAGATCCTACAAGACAAAGTTAAAGAAAAAAAGCATAACTAAACGAAGAACGTAAGCAACATTGCACTTTTACACTTTAAATAAGTATGCTGTGAATTAAGACTGCTTCACTATTTTTGTTTTATTCACAAGTTCAGTATTTCAGTTTTGATACTTTCTTGAGTGAATATACTAAAATCAAATCTCTGCTTTCATATCCTATTTTTGACTGACTTCCTCAGTGCTGAACATTTTTAACAGCAACATGCAAGTAAATCAGAAGTATGTATTTTAAAGAACAGACTCAAACCCCACAAATTGCTGAAAACTGTCTACCACGTGGTACTATTTCCAGAGTCACTACTTAGACCTAGTTCCCATATACTTTATATATGTGTGCAGGTGTGCTTACAATGTATAAGTAAAAACTTTCCAAAATCTTAAGAATTAATGAATTCTTAATATCATCTAGTACTTCAACAATAACTCTCAAATTGAAAACATCCAGAAATGGCTACTAGGGGCTTCAGGAGAAGAAGAAGAAAAAAAAAAAAAAAGTATGTATGTGTACCTTTTAGTATGGAAGTATTATCTTCCATAATTCTTGAAAAACAAAGTGTCAACCCTTTTGAAAGGAACCTTTTACCATTCCCAGTATCACAGCACAACAAGCCATCCTGAAACTTATGTACACAAAGTATTTTATGAAGAGATTCTGGATGCGAAGTCAGAAACCACCCTCAGAAAATTAATATTTATTTCTATTTAATAGAATGTACTGATCCATTCTGATAAGTTCAAATATAAAATATTATAAGTCAGGTACAATACAACCTGGGGAAACAACCTAAGCCGAAATGACAGGGAAAACAAAGTGGCAGCTACCACTTGTTATCTTCCATGGCCACTGTAAAACTCAGTTTAGGGGTGAAAAAAACCTGAATCATTCCTCAGTCTATTAAGACTTCAGTCTTCATACATAAAAACACTAAACTTTTAAAGTAGATTCTTCAGATGTGGAAAGTCCTCTAGACTCTCCAAAATGACAGCATAACTTGAACTTTCTGTTTAAAAGGGTTTTTTTCCCAGGATTTTTGCAGAAACTTGGCAGAATTACCATAAATTGCCTTGAAACATTTGAACAGAAAGTTCCTGGTAAAAAACAACCTACAGAATTTATTAAGTTTGTCAACCATTCTCAAGAAAGCCTGAAATCTCATGAAAGTAGAACTGCCCCAGTTTTTGTCAGTCATCTAAGATATGACAAAAAGGAAAGAATCATTAGGATTCCCTCTTCCTATATACACACTGCATTCTCCTTGTCCTGGTTTCGGCTGGGACAGTTAGTTTTCTTCCTAGTAGCTGGTACAGTGCTGTGTTTTGGATTTAGTGTGAGAATAATGTTGATAACACTCTGATGTTTTAGTTGTTGCTAAGTAGTGCTTATCTTAAGCCAAGGACTTTTCAGTTTCCCATGCTCTGCCAGCAAGCAGGTGTGCAAGAAGCTGGGAGGGGACAGAGCCGGGGCAGCTGACCTGTCAGCTCACCACCTGCTGACCGATGCCTGAGCAGCGATCCGCTCCTCCCGGCCAACTCCCCCCTGTTTATATACTGGGCATGATGTTCCATGGTATGGAATACCCCTTTGGCTAGTTCAGGTCAGCTGTCCTGGCTATGCTCCCTCCCAGCTTCTTGCACACCTGCTTGCTGGCAGAGCATGGGAAACTGAAAAGTCCTTAACTTAGGATAAGCGCTACTTAGCAACAACTAAAACATCAGTGTGTTATCAACATTATTCTCACACTAAATCCAAAACCCAGCACTGCACCAGCTACTAGGAAGAAAACTAACTCTATCCCAGCCGAAACCAGGACACTCCTTATGATAGGTTTAGAAATAATTTCAAAATATTAACACATCCTTTCAAAAACAGAGTGAATACACTATATAAAATTAGATATCACGAGACAAAATTGTTTAATAGTTGACAAAAGCAAATGTCAGAATTCTGCATTTTACAGTTCCTTTATTTTTTAAACAACTTACCTTGTAGACAGTGAACCATTTCTAAAAGCACAGGGGTAAGAGTCTGATTATATTCATGGAAAATATCAATAAAAAGAACTTCCGTGCATGGCTGAAAAATTTAAAAAATCTGTTTTAGAATCTATCAAAATAAAGGCAATTAAAATGTATTTTATGTTAAAATTTTTAAGTGCTGCATACCTCGCACCAAAGGCTGTAATTTAAAATGCAATATACTGCAGCAAAGTTAGTATTATATGAAATATCATTTCATATTATACAGTATGCTTAACTCTAGCAAGATTTTGATGGCTGTATCTATATTAGCAAGTTCTGTGGTACAAGAACAATGTAGGTATCTTACAGTTTCCTTTTGGATTAGCCCTAGTTCAGTCATCTGGACTGAAGGTCCATTTGCACTTGGAACACACTAGATGCGCAGGGTTGGGTTTTTTAGTTTTAATCTGAAAGTAACCCAGCAAATAAGCTTTGAGATCTCTTTGCAAAGCAAACCATAGCAGGGATAATTGGGAGATTCACTACAACAGCATACTTGTGATTTGAACTAAAATGCTAATATAGACGCATCAAACTTTCTTCATCATGTCTACTAATAAAGTCATTAGCGATAATATCAATTATCAGTTCAAAGAAGAGACAACTTCTACTGGTTTTAATAACCATCAGATACTACATGATACAAACACTGAAGCAAACTCCTTTTCCCTCCCTCCTAGAACATGAAGCGCATAGTTTCCAATGTATTTCAAAATGTTTGAACATTGATCAATGAACAAAGTTCATTTATATTAATTCTAATTAAATTTCTCTAACAAAAGATTTTTTTTAAAAGCATGAGCTTATCTTTCTACCAAATATCACCTCTCTTGGGTACAAGACTATCAAGAAATGCATCCAGAAATGTCAAATGGTTTTATTTCAAATTGAAACACTTACTCTGAGACTGTACTTCCAAGAATCTCCTCCCGTCTCTTCTACAGCTATTATTTCACAAAGAAAAAAAGAAAATATTATTTCAACTATGGTTCAAATAAAGTTTAGTATTTAGATATGTGAATATCATGGACTACTGAGAAATCTCTTGTTATGAAAACCATCTCCAGAGGGAATATTTGTCCATGTAACAAAACTGTAGAAAATAAACCAGCCAATATCGCATGGGCAATTTGTAGAGGCAATGTGGATATGAAACCTCTTATGCCAATATCTAATTAAACTGCAGTCAACCATACAACACATTTCTTACTGAAGCCTTCTGGGTCCTCTTCCCACATTGTTAATTCTTCCTCTGTCAGCAGCAAATAGTGAGTGACTAATCTCCTACATATCTCCGTTAGCGTTGGATATGTGAAAAACGCTGTCTTTATCTTATGTGCTTCAAGAGTTTCAGGACTGCTATCTGAAATAAAACATAGGAAAATCCAAATTACAATTAAAAGGCTTAATGATCAAACAGTAGTCTAGCAAAACTAGAAAGAAATCAATAGATAAGAAATCCTCAGAGAAAAAAAAAAAGCATTTTCATGGCAGATTTTCATAACAGACTTTCAAGTGTACTTTTTTTAAGCAAGTTAAACTCCTAATTTCATTTACATTTAAGAGAGTTCTTTAAAAGCAAAATTGGACTGAAGGGTTCAAAGGGCTTCATGAAGTATTTATAATACTTTTCAGCTACTACGTAGATGAAAAGAAAAACTTATAGCTGCTGATTTTGGTGCTTTTTTAATTTAGCATTACTGAAGAAGGTAATTAATAAACACACAGCACTCAAAGAAAGTTTCATTTATACCTATTCAGAAAGTTTATCCAAATATAATCTTAAGAATAACTTGGGGTTGTTTTTTTTTTTTAGGAGTTAACATTGGTTAAAGAAAGTAGCAATAAAAACAAATACTGTATGCTATACAACCAATACAAACACTCTATGTCAGTCAGAAATTAAGAAAAATAAATTATTTTTCTCTATATTTTAATTTTTAATCACCCAGTTCTCAGAAAGTCAAGTGCTACAGCTTTTATTAGAATATGCTATATTCTTTTTGTCAAGTGACTACATTTCTATTTCAAAAACTCAAACACAGCTATGAACTTTTGCGAGTAGAAATTTCTGTTAATAATCAGTGGATTTAGGATATCAATGTATTATAAAATTATGGAATAACACTGAAATACATCAGTTTTATACTTCTTTCCGCGTCCAAAGAAGAGCAATGAAGCTGGTGAAGGGTCTAGAGAACAAGTCCTATGAGGAGCGGCTGAGGGAACTGGGGTTGTTTAGCCTGGAGAAAAGGAGGCTGAGGGGAGACCTTATCGCTCTCTACAACTACCTGAAAGGAGGTTGTAGCAAGGTGGGTGTCGGTCTCTTCTCCCAAGTAGCAAGTGATAGGACAAGAGGAAATGGCCTCAAGTTGCGCCAGGGGAGGTTTAGATTGGATATTAGGAAAAATTTTCTTCACCGAAAGGGTTATCAAGCATTGGAACAGGCTGCCCAGGGAAGTGGTTGAGTCACCATCCCTGGAGGTATTTAAAAGACATGTAGATGTGGCACTTGGGGACATGGTTTAGTGGTGGACTTGGCAGTGTTAGGTTAAGGGTTGGACTCAATGATCTTAAGGGTCTTTTCAACCTAAATGATTTTATGACTTTTTTATGAATATTTTGAAGAATTTTAAATGCTATGTTTGTGTAATCTTTCTGACACATACTGGTATGTTCATGAAACTCCCCCCCCCAATTTAGAAAGAGAATGCTAATTGTTATCTAGTCACTAGCAAATTTCAAACTAATGTAGAAGTTAAATTTTTTTTGAAAAATATAGTTCAATTCTAAGGAAAGCTATTTTTCATTATCCATTGTACTGGGTTTGTGTGGCAAGGTTTTGGTAGCAGGGGGGCTACAGGGGTGGCTTCTGTGAGAAGCTGCTAGAAGCTTCCCCCATGTCCAATAGAGCCAATGCCAGCTAGCTCCAAGATGGACCCGCCGCTGGCCAAGGCTGAGCCAATCAGCGATGGTGGTAGCGCCTCTGGGATAACATATTTAAGAAGGGGGAAAAACTGCTGCACAACTGCAGCTGGGAGAGAGGAGTGAGAATATGCGAGAGAAACAACTCTGCAGACACCAAGGTCAGTGAAGAAGGAGGGGGAGGAGGTGCTCCAGGTGCCAGAGCAGAGATTCCCCTGCAGCCCGTGGTGAAGACCATGGTGAGGCAGGTTGTCCCCCTGCAGCCCATGGAGGTTAACAGTGGATCAGATATCCACCTGCAGCCCATGGAGGACCCCACGCCAGAGCAGGTGGATGCCCGAAGAAGGCTGTGACCCCGTGGGAAGCCCATGCTGGAGCAGGCTCCTGGCAGGACCTGTGACCCCGTGGAGAGAGGAGCCCACGCTGGAGCAGGTTTGCTGGCAGGACTTGTGACCCCGTGGGGGACCCACGCTGGAGCAGTCTGTTCCTAGAAGACTGCACCCCATGGAAGGGACCCATGCTGGAGCGGTTCGTGAAGAACTGCAGCCCGTGGGAAGGACTCACATTGGAGAAGTTCATGAAGGACTGTCTCCTGTGGGAGGGACCCCACTCTGGAGCAGGGGAAGAGTGTGAGGAGTCCTCCCCCTGAGGAGGAAGGAGCGGCAGAGACAACATGTGATGAACTGACCGCAACCCCCATTCCCCATCCCCCTGCGCTGCTCGGGGGCAAAGGAGGTAGAGAAAATCGGGAGTGAAGTTGAATCCGGGAAGAAGAGAGGAGTGGAGGGAAGGTTTTTGAAGATTTGGTTTTTATTTCTCATTATCCCACTCTGATTTGACTGGTAATAAATTAAATTAATTTTTCCCCCAAGTCGAGTCTGTTTTGCCCGTGACGGTAATTAGTGAGTGATCTCCCTGTCCTTATCTCGACCCACGAGCCTTTCGTCATATTTTTCTCCCCCCCGTCCAGTTGAGGAGAGGGAGTGATAGAGCAGCTTGGTAGGCACCTGACATCCAGCCAGGGTCAACCCACCACATCCATACATACAGAAGTGTATGAAGATTCAGAATGTAACACAGTCCTATAGAAACAGAACATATAAACTGCTTTATAGTCAACTGCATTTCAAATTCACTGTGTTTCTGTATTTCAGAGTACTGGTATTAGTTAATTACAACAAACACCAAGCATTTTATCAAACTTTTCTCAAGGGAAAGAGACATCAAACTATTTGACGAAAATGAATCAAATTCCATATCTCAATACTTTTTAAAATTAGTTCGGTGAAAACTAAAACAATCAACAAAAAGATATTCATAGTCCTCGTGGATTTAAAATGACTTTAGCAAGTCAATGGCCATATATATTAATACTTTAACCATCAAAATAAGAATTATCAATATAGACAGAAGCATATATTACTAACTATTGAAGCATTAAGTGCTTCAAAAGAATGTCTTAAAGGAGTTTAACTCTTGGTAACAACTAGCAAAATGTTACTCAAGATATAAAAAATGTTTTTAGTAAATAGCAGCATTACCTTCAATATTTTTGGATGGCTTGTAAGCATAATTTTTTACAATCATCTTAATAAGATTCAGGCACTGTACAATAAACCGCCCAAATACAACTCCTTTGCCAGCCTCTGTGAAAACATAGCTTACAGCAAACTCCAATGACCTCTGAATCAAAGGGGTAAATGAAAAAGGATGTTGATCCAGGAAGTCCAAAAGCTAAAAATTAAGGAAGTAGAAGAGCAAGAAAAAGAAATAAAATGACTTTTTGTGCAAGTCTTATATTAAATGTTTTCATAAACTAGTTATCAAAAACAAGTGCCTATTTATATAAAATTATATAAAAGAAAACTGAACAAGGACAGGAAATTAGGAAGAGATCAGTATCAATGATTAATGAAGCATTATTTCTCCCTGAAATTCTTGATTCATATTCAAAATTACCTTTTGGTTTTTTTAAGTTTAAGGAACAATACCCATTTTCAACTAGACCAGCTTGCTAGCAACACAGTATATAAAACATATCAGCCACATTTAAAACCCTGAACATTTTAGCAGATCATTCATCCCTATTGGAATTATTGTAAGTAAAAGAGGCGTGAGGGAAAGAATTCTTCATTCTTTTTTTCTCCCCCCCCACTGCAGTACAAGCACTTGCTTCTTCAGCTTAGCTTTTCCAACTAGTGGTCTAGAATGCACTGGTCAATTCTTTTCATCTCCTCTACTACTGCAAAAATGTCTAAACCTAAATTCTTGCATCTGAATTTCTACAGATGGTAGATTATCTATGAACAAAGTGTATTTTCTCTTCGGGTCTATGAAAAAAAGATACACATGCCTCATATACTTTGCTTGTTAGTTCAAAGAAAGAAGTACTATGACAGACTAAGAATGCTGGGTCAAAGCATCTTCAGTTCAATTTTGGTGAAGCTGACAGGTGCCTCCCACCTCTGATAATTAGGCTGAATATTTAAATAAGACCCATGGCCCCAAAATAGAGTCTGCAAACAATGGGAATTCTGTAAGTTTTATATCTATTAAAAACAGAGCATGTGACAATACTAAAATTACCTTCTGATAATATATGCAATTAATGGTTGCACAGAATTAGCTGAAAACTGCAAATGTATTATATAATACAGAAGTCACAGAGGGTAAGAGAGTTTTTTTTGTTAATCTTCTTTCAATAAACTAAAAGTGGCCAGTTATTCAATAGAACTAACAGTGCCTTAGAAATAGCAATCTAACTACTTATAAAAGACAGGATGAAAAGTTTATCTCTTCTTTATTCATCAATGCTGATACCAATGTTTTCGCAAAACTTCCAGAATTCTTTTTTGAGCAAAATCCTAGTTAAATAATTTACTTATGGAATGCACTTAATTTTGTTTGAGCTAAGGAAATGCATTCTTCACTCCTGCAACTTATGTCAGCATGAGTAAACAGATACCTTTTTCTTTAAAAAAAAAATTAAAAAATATATTTCATAACAAAGAAGTTTTAAGTTGCAGTATCTTCCATTTCTTTAAAAGATCTGAAACCTATTGGCTTTAAGGAACATATATATCTGAATGGTGACTGCAACTCCAAAACGGTAAACTATTCAGTAACTAAATGGTGAATTTACTTACCACTTTAGTGAACAGAATTATAGTCTTTTCTAGACGGTCTCTGCATACGTTTTCTGCTCCTATACTTCTACCTGGTAAATCAGATATTTAACAACTATCATTTTTTTCAGACTTTCCTGTTCTTTCTGGATAGCTACATTTTAAAAAATTAACACTGGAGAACACCTTGTTTTATCTGTAGTTCAGGGATTATGGCAGCCAGAAAAAAGTTCTATGGCAGAATAAATTCAAAGTCATAAATTCAAGGTAATGGGTACTGGGGGGGGGGGAGAATCTTTAACCATTTCTCTCAGCTGCAGTGAAATTCACTGTAACTGATCAGAATAAAACAATCGTAAAATCATTACAGACAACTCAATGATAAAAGACAGTTAAAATAATGCAAGCAAATGCTAGCATAGACAAGAAGTAAAAAAAGCACTGAAAAGCTGAAAATGCCCCTATATGAAAACTATCGTATATCCTTACTACATAATACTATGTGCTTTTCTAGAAACCCCACCTTAAAAAAAATTGATTATGGACACTGGAAAACATTCTGAATTTACAAAAAACAGATAAAGCTTTTATAAAAAAAGATAAAAACAAAAAGAGCCATAATGAAGGCATACATGCAAAAAACATGATATAACAAAAGTAAACCCTAATCTTGTAAGGTAGTCGTGCCTGCTTTTGCAAAACAGCTTATTGATTAGAAAAGTGGAGATGGGAAGCTTCAGCTCAGTTATTATCTTAGGACATTCAAACCCCACAGTCCCCATGTTCTAGGGGACTCTGATAACCACCAAGCTTCAGGATTGGGATGGCCTTCAATTCAGTCTATTAAAGCTAGGCAACTATCTTGCCAAAAACGAAAGAAGGGCCAGAAAGAGCATGACTATACTATAGTAGAAGGGGCAAACAGTTGCATGCAGAGAAGCCTGCATTTTAGAAGAGCAAAAAAGGTATTTTATTTTGGCATTGAACACAGTGGCAGTTTCCATCTTTTCTAGAAACAAGGCTCAGAACCCAAATCAGCCCCTCTCACAGGTTCCTGATTCAAGTACCTTCATTTGTATAAAAAAAAATTCTTTCTACTCAGTTTAGACATCTATCCTCAGAAAAAGCATTGCTGAATCCTAAAAGACCTGACAGTCTTTAAATAAATGAATGGCTTGTACCAGGCCTACTACAAGTGCACAAGCAAGAAAGGAGGAGTGAGTTCAGATGCAACACTGCCGAACATCTCCTTTTTGTTTGCTTCAGGTAACCTCCCTGCAAAAGTACTAACACCTGCCAATTATGCTTATATTTCTGTTGACTGTGTTAACCTGTGGTTGCCTGTCTCAGACTACTACTCTTCCAGGTATAAAGTACATATAGCTGAACATGGTATTTCCCATTTGACACTTACAAAATACATAGCAAACTCCAGGAAAAAGAAAAACAAAACCCTCCCAAACAATAAAACTCAAGATGATCTGGGTTTTAGTAGCATCTAGATATTTTAATACGTATACTTTGTCACTCCATGGCTTAAGATTTTTTTTTTTTTTTTTAATTGGCATTATCACATCAAGTATAATTTTGGTGGGATTTTAGTCTTTTAATATAAAAGGACATTTTTACTGAAGTCTTTCCTGTACAGTTTCAGCAGCATTTAAAGTAATAGCTCTGCACTTATATCAAAATCATTTAGGTGCAAGGTATTTTTTTTATAACTATATTATTCTTTCATCCAGTTTCTAATATTTAACAACCAATACAAGGAAAAAGATTCAGATACTTACTACACTCCAGAAACTGTTTTAGCCGTTCAAACATTGCATGTAGAAAACTCTGAAAAATATATAAGTATGTGTCTTAAAGATCAAGCTCATTTTGCACTGTATTACAAGAAGAAAGTTGAGTCAAACTGAAGTCAGTTCAGATGCGTTACTAGCTCAGACATCACCTTATCACTTTTAACTAAACTGATTATCTTGGACAAGCAATTTCCTCATGAAACAAATAATTAGCTATCTAGGAGACTGCATAGATGATCCAAACTGACCTTATTAGTACCACACAAACAGCATAGCATCTATAATAGGTGTATGTAAATTTAGACATATGCTTACAATCTGCTTATCCAGTTCTTTCCCGTTCTCAACTTCCTAATTTAGGATGTAGCTCTTGGGTACCCAATTCTTCCAGCAAAGCAGGCAGTGTTTGGGGTTAAGGGAGAGGTTTGGGTTTCTCTCTTCTTCCCACCCCCCCCCCCATGGGCTGCATACCACAGGCTTTCATCTCATAATCTGACAAATTCTATCAATAGAATTTGATAGGACAAATATGCCGTTACATTCATCATTAAATGAAAACATCCTCTTCAAATGATGGCAGAGAATACACATAAGACATCTTCCAGTAGAGAACAGGGGTGTCACTATCATGTGACATGTAAACTGGAAAGTGCACTTTTTTTTTTTTTTTTTAAACATCATGTCATTGGTATCAGCATTTAGGAGCTACCTAGGATCTGACAGTTCTTAACTGATGAGAGGACAAATTTGAGTGTGTTGTTTGAACTTCCTTTACATAACACAAATGCGTGCCTTTCAACTATCTTTAAACATAGCTCTAACAACACCTGAAATCATCACAAAAGATTTCTAATTTAGAACTAGAAACAGATATATGTCACTTACCATCACCTCTACGCTCCAATGAGGTTCTACAAACCCATGGACTGTCAGTTTACGAAGGACTGGGGGGGGAGGGGGGGGGGAAAAATTACTCATGTAGATATTTCTCAGCCCTTGTTCCAACAGATTTCAGAACACAATTATAGTTACAGTTGCTGTGCCTTTCTTCCAATTCTCCAAATTAAAAAATACATTTAATTTTGGGCCTTTGGATGCCTCAACCATACCTAACATGAATCTAATCTTGTTGAAATTACTTTAAAATTCAGTACATTATGTGTAAAACAATGAAGAGAACTCCAAGAATTATTGAATTATCAAGAATAATTCTGCAAAAGCTGTAAGTATTCAGCCCCTGAAAGGTTTGTAACAGGAAAAGTGCCAGGTACAGTCAACTAGGGTCCATAAGCCATCTTATGAATTTTCTCAGGTTTATCACTGCCAGTAAACCAGAGAAGCCACATGCTGCACATTCTGAAACAATTCAAGACTGATATAATCTAAATTGCAAGCCCCCCACACAAATATCTCAGTTCTTCAATACAACAAAGTACAGTAAGGATATGTATTCATCCCACTGATAAGTACGTGAGCATCAACCTAAAATCTAAACTGACTGCTAAGGCTACCTCTTCACTGACCATGAGGTGAACTTAACGCAACAAAATTCATAGCTCAGCTTCCTCAGTTAAGTGTCTAAAGATAGATGCAAGCCTAAATTACAACACACACAAAAAAGCATCCTGTTATGCCCTCCACTTTCCCACCTCCTAAACTTTGACTTCTTACAACACGCATATCAGAATGATACATACTGAGAAACAAGAGTACCTTCTCCCCCTTCCATGCCTTCTGCCTTGCTAAAGGCACAGGTAAAATAAACCAAGATTACTAGTTTTCCCAATGGACATGGCTTTGTTAGAGAACGTTAAGACTCTTTACCAAAGAGGACTTGATCATTTACTGTGAAGAAACTTATTTCATTCCTTATATTTAACATCATTCTATATTATTACCTTTCAATGACAACAAGGTTCTTTCTAATGAATTTGTGGCTGCAGCTTCATCCTCTGTACAAACTTGCTGTAGGAATGTATCAGTATGATGATTCCACAAGGAACATGCAAAGCTATAAATACCTGATGCAAGCTGCAAAAGGAAGAAAGACCAACAATATATTTGATTTCCTGAATTTGGCTATAGCATAATAAATTCCTAAATTTTAAAGGCCAGTTTAGACTGTTAAATTATTTAATCCATCTTCTTGTATAACACATGCCACAGTATTGCACTTGCTTCTTTGTTGTATGGAGTTGTACTGATCCAAAGATGTTTTCCAGAAAAATGTCTTAATTTGAAGATGTTATGATAGACTTACCTGCTTGCCTGACTACTTGTTCTACAACTCTACCACTTTAAAGATAACTACTTAGGCCTCCTTTCTTATCTGATTTTCACTAACTCCAGCCATAGGTCTATAATAGTGTATGAGGCTTTGTGGTGGGTTGACCTTGGCTGGGCACCAGGTGCCCACCAAGCCGCTTTATCACTCCCCTCCTCAGCAGAATGGGGGGGGAGAAAATAAGATGAAAAAGAACTTGTGGGTCAAGATAAAGGCAGTTTAATAAAGAAAAAGCAAAGGCCACATGCAGAAGCAAAGGAAAACAAACAAAAAGATTTATTCTCTACTTCCCATCAGCAGGTGATGTCCAGCCACTTCCCAGGAAGCAGGGCCTCAGTATGCATAGTGGTTGCTCCAGAAGACAAATACCTTAATGATGAATGCCTCCCCCTTCCTCCTTTCTCTTAGCTTTGATTGCTGAGCAGACATCATATGGTATGGAATATCCCTTTGGTCAGCTTGGGTCAGCTATTCTGGCTATGTCCCCTCCCAAGATCTTGCCCACCCCCAGCCTACTGGTGGGGGGGGGCAATGTTGGAGAGACAGCCTTGATGCTGTGGGAGCACTGCTCAGCAGTAGCCAAAACACTGGTGTGTTATCAACACCTTTCTAGCACAGCACTATGAGGGCTGCTATAGGGAAAGTTAACTCCATCCCAGTCAGACCCAATACAGGCTTCAAAAAACTATCTTTTCTCCTCATCGCCTCCTCTCCCGCAAGATTTAAACTATTTGTCTTACAGCATAGTTAACATCTGAATTGGCTTACTCTGGGATACAGTTAGCAGTTACATGCATGTATCTAATAAAAACAGTATTGAACAATGTCTACACTGAAACTTTATTTTGATGATAGCTGCAAACCCTGACTTTCTGCCTCAAGTTATTTTAAATATAGAATGAGAAATAGTTTCTAATTAGCTAGCACTGAACAAATCTTAGATTTAATTCACATTACAGTTTCCAAACAGCGCTTATCTGATAAAGATATTTGAAGTAAAAGCAGAAGATAAAAAATTTCTCATTCAGTTATGGTAGCACTTGACAGTTTCAAAGCAGAAGGAAGAAACTGCGCTTAGTCTGCTACATGTTAGATCAACAGAATCAAAAGCACGTATTACCTGCTTATTTAGTTCCTTTGACTGAGTAAAGGTGAGACAACAGAAACACGCCTTATCTGTAAGCATGACCTCATAATCTTCAAGTACCATATTACATGAGAAATGTATCAAGTGTTTCTAAAGTTGAACTAAAAATGTTGAAATACCCTCTGTAACTACTTATTTGAAAGCATCAAGAAAAGTTTTTAATCTGTTACTTAACCTTTTAGAACTTTTAGCTTCGAATGGCTACGTTCTGAGAAAGGTTTTTCGACTGTCCAAGAGAAGTCACATGCCACTCAACAGATGTGAATTCCCTTTATCAGGAGACAGAAGAAGCAGATGTCAAAGTTGTTCAATTTTGCCATTATTAAAAATAAAAAAAAAATCCTTAAATGTGAACCCCGTAGTGCCAGATGCTCAGAAAATTTCCTTTTCCCACCTAAAGCTCAAAAAACTGAACATACACAGTGTTCACAACACAGTGAAACTAGATACACTAAAAATTGTCATTCATTACAAATCGGATGATAGAGGAACTATGCATACTGAACATATGCACAATTTAAAAACCAACATTTAAGCATAAAAAGACTGCTTAAAGAGTATGCTTATTAGAATGAAATTTCAATGGTATTTTTGACAAGAACTGCCTGACAAATCTAAAAAAAATTGTTATAAGCCTTTTCTTCACATCTGAAGTTGTCTCACTTTCCAAACAAAAGAATATACAAAGAAAATACCAAAAGAAATTGCATTCCATAAGGAAAAAGGTTCATACAAACTTAATGAGTTTCTTGGAAACACAAAAATGACTGAAGGTAACTGAGCTCTTTTTGTGCCTGGTAAGATGGTGGAAATACAGCAAAGGTACTGTTGGACATGACAACTTTAACAACAAATACTGGACCTTATGACCTATAAATTCCTTTCTGTCCCTGTATTGAGATAGTATGGATTTGGCTATTTTATGAAGGTGGGGCTTTGGGGTTGGGTTTTGATTTTTTTTTTTTTTTTCTTTTTTTTTGGCTATATCTTTGAGCATTAACAGTATTTACAGCTGCATATCCAGGCTGAAAAAAGCAACATCTTGATTTAGGAGAGATCTAGAAAACAAGTCATTAACTCACTCTTTCTTTATTTCTTTGGAATAAATACCCGTGAATATACCAAAACCTGTATTATACATGATCTGACTACTTGTACAATAGCCTAATAAATTTCAAAATATAAATACAAATATTTCCTATACAGAGATTATATTCATCCATACCTATATATGGCAGAGAGAAAAAAACCTGTTCCTACACACACACATCTCATAGCAACATATCATCATCTCAGTCCTGTCCTATTACAGGAGCCAGCCTTCAGTTCTTCAGACTCCTAACAACTAAAATTTCACCTTAATGATATCCCTGCCAGAAAAATTTTTCTGCATATATGAATAGGTAAACCTTCAGAAATATACTTCATTATCTGCACTATAAACTTTTCTTTGAAATGGAAGAATAAAATGAAGTTTTGAAAATTCAAATGTAACATGTTTGGAAAAGGTGTTTAACTCACTAAATTCAGCTAACTGTAAAATTAAAAACTGTAAAATTGGATTGGAGATGCAACAGCCTACAGCCAAAGGTAAATCTGTGTTCTAATCAATGGATTCTTACAATGGAGAATGTAAGCTGCATGAGACAAGATTTGGCATTTGCATTCACATCTTACCTTTCAATTAACCTGGAGAAAGAAGTTGATCTGGAAAAACCCCAATCATAAACACATTCCCGCTGATGATAGAAGCCAAAATACTGTGGTATGGAAGTCCAAAAAGCAGTGTTTTTTAAAGACTGTACTGAATTATGAATCCAGAGCACTCTTCCAAAACCACTGCAATTTCATATATAATAAGATCTGCTGTACAGCACGATAACGTAAGGCTATTATGCATATATTGTGCTGTAGATGAAGCTCTGCTTCTTAACACAAGTTATTAAAATAACACTCAAGTTGCATGCAAAATTAATAAAGATCTCAAACATTTCACCTAGAAACTGACTTCCAATTATATCATATTGTACATATACCCACCAAAGTAAGAGCATTTCTGTTTCAAAGGCAGACATTAAGGTCAACATACCTACCCTTTAATGCACTGCCAGCTAATCGTGGGCAGTGGCAAGCATGTAAAATAAGTTGTTTGCATGCTCTACAATACTACATTACTTACATCATAGAAAAGTTTCCTATCTGCAGCAAGTCGTTTGGATGCCAGGGTCTTTGTAACATGATAAAAGGTAAGTAATGCTCTGTGTTGTTGAAGATCGTCCTGGACTTTCACAGATTCTAGAAGAATAGGTATAAGTTCTGGCCATTGCCTTGGGCAGTCCACTCTGGCAACTTTAGCAATCAGTACAGAGATTTGAGTTGCTATCTGCAAAAAAGCAAAACAAAAACACAGGTACCACAAAGTCAAAAATCATTTAAGAAATGTACACTGCAGAAATTAACAGCCAAATAAAACCTAAATCAAAAAAACCTAGTATGGATTGCTAGTGTTTTGTGTGGGTTTTTTTCTTAAACTATTTTAAAGTTTGCTGAATGCAAATAAAAGTGGAAAAAAAAATTTATTTCTTCCATTTTATGTTTATAGTAAATATTTACATAAAATGCTAAGCTGGCTACTTTGTTTAAATTTTACATAAAGACCACTAAAGTTATTTGTTCTAGAAATCACATAAATGAAGAAACAAATATTTAGGAACCACTTTTTACTTAGTGATATTTTCTATTGCTTTTTACAAAAAAAAATATATACTGCTAAATATATATCGCCCTTATTTCTGCTATATCTAAGTTTGAGCTTTTAGACAGAGACGTTCCTTCCCCCCAAGCACACTGGCCTGTGAGCTGCCAGTCCCATCCCAGTGGCTGAAGCAGAGACTCTCACTTGCTCCAGATCCTCACACTATAGGCGAGGGACATGCACACCCCCCCACCCCCACCTCACTTCAGTTGCTCACACCAAATCCCACTCACGCCAGTCTTGCCAGCAGCTTACACCCAGTCCTTGCAGCATGCACACACACCAGAGTGAGATTACACAGAAAGATAGTTAAGGGATTTAACCAGAAGATAGGACAGCCTGTGGTGATGAGGTGCAGGGCTTGTTCATACACAGGTACTGACCAGCAATGATTTACATGACTGGCCCTTTTTATACCTCTTTCTGTCTATTCCCCCACTTTGCTCCTCTCCAACTCCCTTCTAAATATTCCTTAAGTTTTGTATAGTCCCACATAACCCCACCTCAAATATCCAAAAACCTCATGTCGTTCTTGTTTTCCCCGTTCTTATACTGGTCACATTGAAAAGGTCCTTGATTGGATAACCTTAGTGAAGCAGATGCTCTCACCTTCCACATATACCCTTACAATAACCACTACACTTGAATCCTAGGGAAGAAATTACCTTCTGATGCTATAAAAGGGAATCCAAGCAACTTACAGGCATAGGAGGGAATAACCATGCCCTCCTTTACTACTTCATTAGCTGTTTCACAAGAAGTCTGACCAAATAAACACTTTCTCATACGTGATATAAGAAGCAACCTCTACAGGGATGCTAAGAGTACTTTTTTCTTGAAGACTGGCTTTTTAAGTGGGGGGGGGGGGGGGGAGAAATCTGTTGTCATATATTTCAAGGAATATTTTGTTCGTCTCTCTTCTCTCCTGTCATGGTTTAACCCCAGCCGGCAACTAAGCACCACGCAGCCGCTCGCTCACTCCCCCCACCCAGTGGGATGGGGGAGAAAACTGGAAAAAAAACCTCGTGAGTTGAGATAAAGACAGTTTAATAGGACAGAAAAGAATGACAAATAATGATAATGATAGAAATATGACAATAGTAATACTAAAAGAATTAGACTATACAAAACAAGTGATGCACAATGCAATTGCTCACCACTTGCCGACCAATGCCCAGTTAGTTCCCGAGCAGCGATCTGCCCCTCCCAGCCAACTCCCCCCAGTTTATATACTGGGCATGATGTCACATGGTATGGAATAGCTCTTTGGCCACTTTGGGTCAGCTGTCCTGGCAGTGTCCCCTCCCAGCTTCTTGTGCCCCTCCAGCCTTCTTGCTGGCTGGGCATGAGAAGCTGAAAAATCCTTGACTTAGTACAAACACTACTGAGCAACAACTAAAAAACATCAGTGTTATCATCAACATTATTTTCCTACTAAATCCAAAGCACTGCGCTATACCAGCTACTAGGAAGAAAATTAACTCTGTCCTAGCCAAAACCAGGACAGTATCCACCCCTTATTCTATACCATCTACATCATGCCCAGGTCCCACACTTTCCAATGCATTTCCAATTAATCACCACCACTTTTCCTGTCTTTTGATACATATACACACAGATATCATTCCTTCAATCTATAGGCCTTTAAAATGTCCATTTAAAAAGTTCACTGAGTTCATTCAGTCCATGACTTTGGGCTCTATCTATCGTAACAGTCTGTCTGGGCAGGAGGGATGATGCAAAGTCCACTCAGTCAGCAGAGCAGGATCCGGCTGTGGTGCAGTGCAGCGGGCAGATGACATTGGGCGCAGCAGGAGGATGGTGTGTGGTGTCGGATTGTTGCATGCTGAAATCAGTCCTGGTTCCATCACTACTGCACTTCACTCAGTTTTATCAAAGTTCATTCTTTATTAATTTAGATAATTCTTACTATAATACCATTAATATAGCACGTAACAGTTATAATAATGATGACATACAGTGGCAGGATTATATAGCAATTAATAGCATACAATTTAATCTATTGGCTGTTCTCACCTAAAATCAAATCCCCTTGAGGCACACATCGGACTTCCCCATCCTTCCGCATCACCCACCAAGTGCATCCAGGTCCTTGAGCAAAAGCAATCCCATGAATGGGTTTGCCTTTGCCTGAGGCAGGAATAACCCAGACTGTCTTCCCTAGCATATTTTTTATGTGCACTACAGGGACTTTATCCCCTTCTACAGTAGGTAAAAGTTCTGATCGGGCAGGGCCAGCTCGATTGACAGATCCTCTAGTGTTGACTAACCAGGTGGCCTTTGCTAGATGTGTATCCCAATGTTTGAAAGTCCCACCACCCATTGCTCTCAATGTAGTCTTTAACAATCCATTGTATCGCTCGATTTTCCCAGAGGCTGGTGCATGAGAGGGGATGTGATACACCCACTCAATGCCATGCTCTTTGGCCCAGGCGTCTATGAGGTTGTTCCAGAAATGAGTCCCATTGTCTGACTCAATTCTTTCTGGGGTACCGTGTCGCCATAAGATTTGCTTCTCAAGGCCCAGGAGAGTGTTCCGGGCAGTGGCATGAGGCACAGGATATGTTTCCAGCCAGCCGGTGGTTGCTTCCACCATTGTAAGCACATAACGCTTGCCTTGACGGGTTTGTGGGAGTGTGATATAGGCAATCTGCCAGGCCTCTCCATATTTGTATTTCAGCCATCGTCCTCCATACCAAAGAGGCTTTAACCGCTTGGCTTGCTTAATTGCAGCGCATGTTTCACATTCATGGATAACCTGTGCGATAGTGTCCATGGTCAGGTCCACCCCTCGATCGCGAGCCCATCTATATGTTGCATCTCTTCCCTGATGGCCTGAGGGGTCATGGGCCCACCGAGCCATGAATAATTCACCCTTATGCTGCCAATCCAGATCTACCTGAGCCACTTCAATCCTAGCAGCCTTGTCTACCTGTTGGTTGTTTTGATGTTCCTCAGTGGCCCGGCTCTTGGGTACGTGGGCATCTACATGACGTACTTTCACAACCAGGTTCTCTAGCCAGGCAGCAATATCTTGCCACAATGGGGCAGCCCAGATGGGTTTACCTCTGCGTTGCCAATTACTCCACTTCCATTGCTGCAACCACCCCCACAGAGCATTTGCCACCATCCATGAGTCAGTATAGAGATAAAGTATTGGCCATTTTTCTCGTTCAGCAATGTCTAAAGCCAGCTGGATGGCTTTCACCTCTGCAAACTGACTCGATTCACCTTCTCCTTCTGCAGTGTCTGCAACTTGTCGTATAGGACTCCATACAGCCGCCTTCCACCTCCGATGCTTTCCTACAATGCGACAGGACCCATCAGTGAACAGGGCATATTGCCTCTCATTTTCTGGCAGTTTATTATACAGTGGGGCCTCTTCAGCACCCGTCACCTCCTCCTCTGGCGATATTCCAACATCTTTGCCTTCTGGCCAGTCTGTGATCACTTCCAGAATTCCTGGGCGACTGGGGTTTCCTATTCGAGTTCGTTGTGTGATCAGTGTGACCCACTTTTACTTACTCCATGTAGCATCAGTTGCATGATGTGTAGAAGGGACCTTCCCTTTGAACATCCAGCCCAGCACTGGCAGTCGGGGTGCTAATAGGAGCTGTGTTTCAGTACCAACCACTTCTGAAGCAGCTCGAACTCCTTCATATGCTGCCAATATCTCCTTTTCAGTTGGAGTATAGTGGGCCTCAGATCCTCGATATCCCCGACTCCAAAACCCTAGGGGTCGACCTCGGGTCTCCCCTGGTGCTTTCTGCCAGAGACTCCAGGTAGGGCCATTCTCCCCGGCTGCAGTGTAGAGCACATTTTTAACATCTGGTCCTGCCCGGACTGGCCCAAGGGCTACTGCATGAACTATCTCCCGTTTAATCTGTTCAAAGGCTTGTTGTTGCTCAGGGCCCCATTTAAAATCGTTCCTCTTCCAGGTCACTTGATAGAGAGGGCTTACAATCAGACTGTAGTTAGGAATGTGCATTCTCCAAAAACCTACAACACCTAAGAAAGCTTGCGTTTCCTGTTTACTAGTTGGTGGAGACATAGCTGCTATTTTGTTGATCACATCCATTGGGATGTGATGACATCCATCTTGCCATTTTATTCCTAAAAGCTGGATCTCCTGTGCGGGTCCCTTCACCTTACTCTGTTTTATGGCAAAATCAGCTTTCAGAAGGATTTGGATTATTTTCTCCCCTTTCTCAAAAACTTCTTCTGCTGTGTTGCCCCATACGATGATGTCATCAATGTATTGCAGGTGTTCTGGAGCTTCACCCTGTTCCAGTGCAGTCTGGATTAGTCCATGGCAAATGGTGGGGCTGTGTTTCCACCCCTGGGGCAGTCGATTCCAGGTGTACTGGACGCCCCTCCAAGTGAAAGCAAACTGTGGCCGGCACTCTGCTGCCAAAGGGATTGAGAAAAATGCATTGGCAATATCAGTTGTGGCATACCACTTGGCTGCCTTTGACTCCAGTTCATATTGAAGTTCTAGCATGTCTGGCACAGCACCACTCAGCCGTGGTGTGACTTCATTCAGGCCACGATGATAGTCTACTGTTAGTCTCCACTCTCCATTAGACTTTCGCACTGGCCCTATGGGACTGCTGATCACTCCTTGGCTCTCCAGTCGACGAATCAGCTTATGGATGGGAATCAGGGAGTCTCGGTTGGTGCGATGTTGCCACCAGTGCACCCTTGTGGTAGCGATCGGCACCTGTTGTTCTTCAACCCTCAGCAACCCCACAACAGAAGGGTCCTCAGAGAGACCGGGCAAGGTGGACAACTGTTCAGTTTCCTCTGTCTCCAAAGCAGCTATACCAAAAGCCCACCGATACCCCTTTGGGTCTTTAAAATACCCTCTCCTGAGATAGTCTATGCCAAGGATGCACGGGGCCTCTGGGCCAGTCACAATGGGGTGTTTTTGCCACTCATTCCCAGTTAGGCTCACTTCAGCCTCCAATACAGTTAGTTGTTGGGATCCCCCTGTCACACCAGAGATACAGATGGGTTCTGCCCCTTTATAGCTTGATGGCATTAGAGAACACTGTGCACCGGTGTCCACTAGAGCCTTATACTCCTGTGGGTCTGATGTGGCAGGCCATCGAATCCACACAGTCCAATAAACCCGGTTGTCCCTTCCCTCCGCCTGGCTGGAGGCAGGGCCCCTCTAATCCTGGTCAGAGTATTTGTTACTTGCTTCTTGTAAAAATGACTTAGAGGTCCCTTCAAGAGGGTCAGAAGCCCTTCTACTCTGTCTGAGGAATTGCTTGCTGGAAACCGGAGCGGCATCTTTCCTGGAAGAATCCCCTTTTCTGGTTGTTTTTCCTTTCAGTTCACGTACCCATGCATCTAGGACCGAGGTAGGTTTTCTATCCCACTTCCTCATGTCCTCTCCATGGTCACGCAGGTAAAAACACAGGGTACCCCGTGGTGTATACCTTCTGTATTCTCTCTCTTGAGCAGAGGAATGCTCACTCCTAATAGCTGAGATATTGGTCCGTCCAGGTGGGGAGTAGGACTTTTTGATCAGTTCGATCAGTTTTTCGGACTTTTTGGACAGTTTTTCCACAGCTGAGACACAGGCTCGTAGGGATGAAGAGAGATTTTCTTCATATTGCCGGAGTTGGCGAGCCATTTCATCCACTGTCGGTGCCTCTTCGTCTTTCCAGGTTCGTACTGCCAATGGGTTGGCATAGGATGATGGTGTGCTCCGTACAAACTTCTGCCACATGGGTCGTGTGCATTGAACTTCATCTGGATCTCTGGGTAATTGTGAACTGTCCGGGTCATAATAAATCATCTCTAGCACGGCTAATTCCCTCAGGTACTGGATACCTCTTTCCATGGTGGTCCACTTGCCTGGTTGACATACAACATCTTCCTTGAAGGGATACCTTTCCTTCACGCTTGACAGGAGTCGCCTCCAGAGGCTGAGGGCTTGTGTCCCTTTTCCAATCGCCTTGTCAATGCCCCCTTCCCTAGAAAGGGATCCCAGCTGCTTGGCTTCCCTACCCTCTAATTCCAGGCTACTAGCCCCATTGTCCCAGCATCGGAGCAGCCAGGTGATAATGTGCTCACCTGGACGACAGCTGAAATCTTTTCGCATATCCCACAGCTCACTCAGGGATAGGGACCGGGTGATTATCTCCGGTTCTGCCTCTTCCTCCTGTTCTCATGATGACCCTGGTTCATCTTCATCCTTCACTAAGCGAACTGATTTTTTTGTATATTTCTTCTTCTGTATAGGGGCGACTGATACTGGCACAGGTTGGTTCTCTGGTTCAGCCGCAGCGCCTGTCACGGGGGTTGGAGTAGCCACAGTGCCTGTTGTGGAGGTGGGAGTAGCCACAGTGTCTGTTGTGGAGGTGGGAGTAGCCGCCTTGCCTGTCGCCGGGGTTGCAGTAGCCGCTGTGTCTGTTGCAGGGGTTGGAGTAGCCGCAGTATCTGTCGGTCTGTTTTCCCTCCCTTCCCCCTGAGGGTGCTGCACAGTATCGAGCAGTGTTTGGTAGATACTGGCCAGGGCCCAGCACAGCGCGAAAAGTTGTGCCTCTTTGGAATAGCCACAGCATTTTCCTTTCAGATAGTCTATCACTTCATCAGGGTCCTGTAGTTGTTCGGGAGTGAAGTTCCAAACCATTGGAGGTGAGAAGTTCTCTAGATACCTGCCCATATCCTCCGACATGCCATGCCACCCATGGCTATTAAGCCTCGGGGCAGATTTCCGAAAGGTATTCTTAAACAGTTGTTTAACCTTAAACAAGGCCTGGAACACATTCAGGAGACATAACAATAGGAACATGCTGGTTTGAACATCCCAAGGATATTCAAAATTCTCAAGAGGTACTGTAATTTGCCTGGAGGAGAAGGGGAAGCTGAAGAAAGGTGTCTCCCCCATGGATTGGCTCTCTGATGAGAAAAGGTACAAGGTGTAATTATTAATAGTTTCTGATAGATGGCTCCCGAAGTATGGAGGTGACGGCAATGCTGAGTACAAATACCAGATTAGCTTCATGACCAGCAATTCTATCGTATCATAAGCCAGTGTTACAAAGCAGAACAACATGATAACTCTGGTCCAGTTCCCACAGGTGATAAACAGCACAACAGGGAGCATATACTGCAAGTAAGGTATTACATAACACACCTTTAAGAACAAGCGCACCAACTTTGAGAGCGAATACATCAACATTGTGACCAGCAACTATTGAACTAATATAATGTATGTTTATAACAAATTTGTTCTAACGCATTCCAGTCAGATTTGTCATTATCTCAACCCGTCTTGCCCCACGTTGGGCGCCAAAAAGGACTGTCGTGGTTTAACCCCAGCCGGCAACTAAGCACCATGCAGCCGCTTGCTCACTCCCCCCACCCAGTGGGATGGGGGAGAGAATAGAAGAAAACCTCATGGGTTGAAATAAAGACAGTTTAATAGGACAGAAAGGAAGGAAAAATAATGATAATAATAATATGACAATAGTAATACTAAAAGAATTAGACTATACAAAGCAAGTGGTGCACAATGCAATTGCTCACCACTCGCCGACCAATGCCCAGTTAGTTCCCGAGCAGCGATCCCCCTCCCAGCCAGCTCCCCCAGTTTATATACTGGGCATGATGTCATATGGTATGGAATATCCCTTTGGCCACTTTGGGTCAGCTGTCCTGGCTGTGTCCCCTCCCAGCTTCTTGTGCCCCTCCAGCCTTCTTGCTAGCTGGGCATGAGAAGCTGAAAAATCCTTGACTTAGTATAAACACTACTTAGCAACAACTAAAACATCAGAGTGTTATCAACATCATTCTCACACTAAATCCAAAACACAGCACTATACCAGCTACTAGGAAGAAAATTAGCTCTGTCCTAGCCAGAACCAGGACATCTCCATATGGTAAATACCTTCAGAGAGCATGGAAATTATGCTCCCAACATATGGTATGTTCTGTTTTTCTTCTCTCCCTCCCTAGAAATCAGCTTGAATCGTCACATCACAATACTACGTCCAATTCTTATATTTTTGGGTTGTTTTTTTTCTTTATATATACACAAGGGTCATAATTCTTCTACCTTCAATGATGCAGAAAGCACAAGCAGATAGCAACTGTGTTATGAAGTATCTGCGACTGGAAAAGAACGCTTATCAGGAACACAAGATATCAAACTTCAGGCATATCAAGCAGACTAGGGACTAAATGAAAGGTGCCTCTGAAAGGAAACATCAAGACACCTACAACACAGATTGGGGAATAGGGGAGAAAGGAGGGGAGATGGACTGAAATACCTTTCTGCAGTTGCCAGCTGTCAGTGCCCAAAGAACCTTACCACCAAAGCATATTAGCAAACAAAGTGCAGGATACATGGCTGCATTGGGTTTGCGTGGAAAGGTTTTGGTAGCAGGGGGGGCTACAGGGGTGGCTTCTGTGAGAAGATGCCAGAAGTTTCCCCTATGTTTGATAGAGCCAATGCCAGACGGCTCCAAGAGGGACCCGCTGCTGGCCAAGGCTGAGCCAATCACCGACGGTGGTAGCGCCTCTATGATAACATATTTAAGAAGGGGGAAAAAAAACTGCTGCACAACTGCAGCCAAAAGAGAGAGGAGTGAAAATATGTGAGAGAAAGAACTCTGCAGACACCAAGGTCAGTGAAGAAGGAGGGGGAGGAGGTGCTCCAGGCGCCAGAGCAGAGATTCCCCTGCAGCCCCTGGTGAAGACCATGGTGAGGCAGGCTGTCCCCCTGCAGCCCATGGAGGTCCATGATGGAGCAGATATCCACCTGCAGCCCGTGGAGGACCCCACACCGGAGCAGGTGGATGTGCCCTGAAGGAGGCTGTGACCCCCGTGGGAAGCTCCTGCTGGAGCAGGCTCCTGGCAGAACCTGTGGACCCATGGAGAGAGAGGAGCCCACGCTGGAGCAGGTTTGCTGGCAGGACTTGTGACCCCATGGGGGACCCACACTGGAAATGTCTGTTCCTGAAGGACTGCACCCCATGGAAAGGACACGTGGAAAGGACCCACACTGGAGCAGTTTGTGAAGAACTGCAGCCCGTGGGAAGGACCCACATTGGAGAAGTTCACGGAGGACTGTCTCCCATGGGAGGGACCCCATGCTGGAGCAGGGGAAGAGAGTGAGGAGGAAGGAGCAGCAGAGACAACGTGTGATGAACTGACTGCAACACCCATTCCCTATCCCCCTGTGCTGCTCGGGGGCAGGAGGTAGAGAATTTGGGAGTGAAGTTGAGCCCAGGAAGAAGGGAGGGGTGGGGGAAAGGTGTTTTAAGATTTGGTTTTATTTCTCATTATCCTACTCTGACTTTTGATTGGTAATAAATTAAATTAATTTCCCCAAGTTGAGTCTGTTTTGCCCATGACAGTAATTGGTGAGTGATCTCTCCCTGTCCTTATCTCGATCCACGAGTCTTTCGTTATATTTTCTCTCCCCTGTCCAGTTGAGGAGGGGGAGTGATAGAGCAGCTTAGTGGGCACCTAGCGTCCAGCCAAGGTCAACCCACCACAATAGCATACGATTTTGTGCTGCTCATTTGTGGTTCATAAATCATGCCACAGACTTTAAATGAGCATCAATAAAGTCTCTGTAAACACACTTCAATATCACAAAAATTGTTTAGGCAATCATTTAGGAGCAGGCTGCTGGCATAAAATAAAACAATCATCCACATCTTAAAAGACTACATCCCAAATATGTCATAAGGACACACAAATAAATACATAAAGCCGCTAGTCTTAATGTCCAATCTCAGCCTGCAACTATACTCTCAGAATTGCCTAACTGTTCATCAGCAATGGAATTTTAGAAGTATAAAATATACCATACTATTGTATTAGAAGGCAAACTGTTTAAAAACTAATAGAAGTACAGAGAAATTATTGATAAAAAGTTTGAATTGTTTTATGTACAATGCAGTTAACATTAGGTTTTTAGAAATGTAAATATCATGCAACCACTTCAAAATTAAGTATTTGATAAATTCTGTACTACCTAGTAGTAGCATAAATGAAACACACTTTATGGTCCAACATGACATACTTCATAGTTCTTTTTGGTTGAAATAAAGAAATAAGCAATCTTTGTTCATATTTTTTACATTGAAACTATACCTACACTACAAATTTAAAGATATTTTCTATGCCTGCTTGCATTGTAAAAAATTGCATTTCAAATTTAAAAGAACCCAAACTTTAAATTCTAGTCAGTTATCATTGCACAAATTACTTCTAAAAAGAATAAATTATCCTAGTTTTGATATATTGCTTTAATCCTACAAAATAACATTAATCCTATTGATGAATCTTGAAAAGTTGAAACCAAACTGTCTGCAGAATGGAATTTTGTTTGCTATACCTTTTCCTTTTAAGCTTTACCTTATGCAAAACATTTCTACGTTTTCTTCAAAGTTCTTTAAGACCTAGCTTAAAATATTAGTAAATAATTCCTTTCAGAATCTCATACTTACATGAGCAAGAATAAGTTAGCAGAAGGAAGACTGATTCATCTAGCATATGCATAGTCTGAGCCCCTAACATTAGCTCTAAACTCAATTTAACAATAAATCCTTATTCTAATCAAAACAGTAGCTTAGAATTAGGTACTTAAAATATATTAAGACAAGACACTATCATACTGAAGCTTTATTATACCTATTTAAATTCATTAATGCTGTGATTAGTCACTTGACAGCAATACTGCTTTAGGTGGGTTTATGCAGCAGCATTCTCAACAGGTCATTCCTGCTACACCACTACCACCCACCACCACAGTTCCTTGTATGGCTATACTGGGAGTCAGCTCAGGGAACAGATACAGCTGAAAAAAGAAAATCACTCGGGGGAGAGGTTATTTTTGAGCTACATCCATTCCCTGAAACATTTCACCAAACGGTTGCATAACAGCAAGGGACAACATAAACTGCCACTGCAACAAAAAACAAACCAAAGAGACAAAACATGTTGAATTATGATCTATGGAAAAGGACTGTGAGTCAGGATCTCACTTCAACATAAAGACCTGTTCAAAAGGCAAAATGTAAATTGCAACTTGTCAACTTTATTATTAAACACTTTGTAAAGAAAGAAACCAAATTATATACCAATACAAGCATTTGCTAGGAGAGTAATAATTAATCATTCATCACTAACCTGATTCACTGGCTCATTAAAGTTGGTGATAAGTCCAGCACGCAATGTAGTTTTTTCTTCTTCAGAAAGACCACTGTCAGGGCATATTTATTAGAATATCATTTCATTTTCAATAAAACCCAACTATTAATTCATATTTAGAATTATTTTGCAACTACTACTAGACACAGAAGTTAAATGATCATTTCCATCTGTGTTTGACTGGATGAAGTTTACTTTTACACACCATTTTCTTGAAACTAATATATTTCACAGTTTGATAAACTATCAAGAGAACATCCCTTGTTTTTCCACTATCTCAAAGATATTTGAAAAGAGAGGGAACAGTGAAACAGATAAATATTTATGAGGCCTTTTAACATCAGGTTTTGATGCAACCTTTGTAAGCACAAATAGCAACAGAAAAAGTTCATAGATAGGATAAGGTACACACATAAATTATGAAAATAAGGGAAAACTATACAAGTTATAAACTTATTGTTATTAGGCATTTATTATACAGTTATTACCATGACGATTGCTGACTCAAGCATGACTTTGCTCATATATACTAATGGATAATGACAAAAAGGTGTCCAGTATAAGGCAATCATGGTATCAGATGATAGCTCTTTTTGCAAAAGCAATAATCCTTTTCTACTTACTAACAAGAAAGTCATATAGCTACACTTAAAAATCCAGATCCTTTGAAAATTATACCTTTGAGTGAAAAATATATTGATACAGTCTTCAAAAAATGCAAGGAAAAGTAACAAGAAGGATAAGTTCTAAGCCATAAAGGTTAATTTTCATTCAAGTGAAGCTTTACGCTATCTTTATACTTCCTTTTAAGTGACCTCTATCAGTTTAAGACTACAAGTTACAGTATCATATCACTCCTGTACTACTTCAGACTTTATACGACCTGTGTAATTTTCTTTAAAGTTCTGGGCAGGAAACATAACAATCTGCTTTTAAAAATGCTTTGTTGGTATTTATAGAACATACAATCAGGAAAAAAACCCAAACACTTTAATTTACTGATAGCACCTAGAAAGACTTAAATTATCACTCAAGGTTGTTTAGATGAAACTGTTTCACCTAACATTGCAATGATTTAGAAGCATGCATGCAATCATCACATCTCAAATGAAGTCTAGTAGCTGGGAATTAAGAATAAACACACTAACACAACCACTTCCTGTTGTCTGATCTCCATTACCAGTCACAGACACTAACCTACTAGTTTTATATAGTGAGATTTAAAATAATGCCTCAAGTTCCCTATAAACACAGCTTTTACACTAATCTAGACAAATACTAAATATTCATCTCAAAATAATAAAAAAGAGGTAGGATTTATCCTAAGATCAAACATTTGCAACAATTTCCTAGTTTTTACTTTTTTTCCCCCTCTATATAACGCAAGTACTCACTATATCCCAAATCAAAGACTTAACATTCTAAGTACAGTACACAAGGGGACCGACTTATTGTTTCATTGGTGACTCAGAACTGCACACTAAGTCTTATTTTCAAATGTAATTTATAGCATTCAGGAACCAAATCTGAATGACTTTTTAATCAAGATTTAGGCTCCAAGATATTTTTACATGAAATTAAATTATGCCTAAAAACATTTTGAGTAAAGTTTATAAAAATTTCTGCAATAGTAAAAGTTTTTCTGCAGGGAACTATTTCAGTTATTAATCTGAAGCCACTAGATGACATTTTAAGAAAATAAATTTCTATGATGCCTGGCTTTTTTAAATACACAAATGCAGTATATAATTTAATTTCCAGATGTACAAGCGTACTCTGAATCGTTTCTAAAACTTACAAGCTACTATTAAGAAATCTAGTATCAATTAAATGTAGCTTGTACAATAACTCACTTTCAGAGATAACAGAAAGCACCTAAAAACCTGTTCTGTAAAGAAAAAAAATCCTGTTCAACTATATTATTTCATTTACATTGTGAGCTCAAGGGCCCTTCCCTTAATTATATTATCTTTACCCTCCTTTAACACGTTCCAAGGCCCGCAACTCCATACAAAAGTTATAGCCAGACCAAAAGTTAGGAAGAATGCATATCATTCAATAATTTATTTCTCTTCAGCACTGAATTACACCAAATAAAAAATTAAACCAAGTTCTTCTAGAGAAGAAGTCTTTATGTTGTAGTCTTTCACAATTTGCAAATTCAAAGTTTCTGATCTTTTTCTGTGTTTGTGGTATGAGGAAACATGTATCCAAAGGTTTAAAAAGTTCTTTTAGAGCTTTTTTTTTTTTTTAAAATCTACTATTTTATAAACCAGAAATCCAAATATGAAGAGTTATGTATAGTTATAAACACACACACGGACTTGAGAAGTATTATTAAAGTTGATAACACAGTAATCAAATCAAAGAACAAAGTCCACAAGAGACAGGAATTAACAGTAATTCTCTATAAAATCAAAAACATGTTCAGGAAAAGGAATTCTTAATAGCACTCAAATTCAAGAAAAATAATTTCTGAAGAAACCAAATACATGTGCAAAATCATAAAGTGAGACCACCTTTTGAGGAGGCTGATAATTAATAAATAAATAAATAAATAAATAAAATAGGCCAAACCATGCCTGAAAAGAGGCTATGACAACCCTAGGCTCTTCTCCACAGCAATCTGGAAAGCTGCCTGAGAAAACAGGAGAGAAAGTTCATAGGCCCATCTCTAAATTCACTCTCACTGGAAAACGCTGCTTTAAGTCCAAGACAGGTAGAGAACAAGTAGCATGAACTGGACAGACAACATTGGTGAACATGGGCAAAAAGCAAAGTACTTCACAAGGATCACTTTCTCAAGGGGAAAAAAAAAAAAAAAAGTTGTTTGTATTCACTGTTCTGTAGCTATGTATTTTAGAAGAATGAAACACTCAACTACTGTACTATCCAAAGAATTCATGATCTCAACGTTTTCTTGCTTTGTAGTAGTATCAGCAGCTGAGAAACCACAAATGCTCAGCAGAAGGGTAAAGCTAGCCCTGCTTGGTTCAACTGAAATTAACTTCAGCACACTTGTACAACAGAAGCATTTAACTTATTGGGACAGTTCTTGGAGATTGAAAGTTCTCCACAGGTACATAAGTATTCAAGACAAATAGTTCTAATAGAAACCATCTTTATCTCTTATTTACTAAGGAATTAAGGCTATATGAATGTCTGCAAGGCTATATGAACATCTGTCTGCAAGGACTCTCTTCCAATTCTCATAATTTTTCAAACTACCTGTCAAATTTCAACTAAATTTGGCAAAGAGCAGAAATGTCAATGGTGTAATTTTTCCTTAATTTTATGAAAATCAACAGCTGAGTAAAGCATATAAACCTGAGTTTGCATCCCACTGAAAAAAAAAACCACAGTTATAAAATCAGTCCTTTCCTTCAAGAGGCAGCAGAAACCAGTCACCTCCAAATCCAACATCTGCACTACCAAAAAGGCTGGGTAGATCAGAACAAGCTTTGAGGTACTACCATGGATGGACATGGGACAGCTGCCGATGTGAGAGATGAGACAAAGTGAAAGACAAGAATTTTGCAATGACAACAAAAATACAGCCTGTACAACGCAATATTCAAAAAATCATGGTATCCAAAACACAATTGGTTCACAAAACAATCAACTGAGAAATTACAGCTTAAAAGCAGCATTTCTCAAAACACCCTTGTCCTGGTTTCGGCTGGGACAGAGTGAACTCTCTTCTTAGTAGCTGGTACAGTGCTGGGTTTTGGATTTAGTGTGAGAATGATGTTGATAACACTCTGATGTTTTAGTTGTTGCTAAGTAGCGCTTATCTTAAGCCAAGGACTTTTCAGTTTCCCATGCTCTGCCAGCAAGCAGGTGTGCAAGAAGCTGGGAGGGAGCAGAGCCGGGGCAGCTGACCTGAACTAGCCAAAGGGGTATTCCATACCATGGAATGTCATGCCCAGTATATAAACAGGGGGGAGTTGGCCGGGAGGGGCAGATAGTGGCTCTGGCATCGGTCAGCAGGTGGTGAGCAACTGCATTGTGCATCACTGGGTTTTTTTTTCCTCCCCCCCCCCCCTTTTTTTTTTTGTTATATTCCTTTTCATTACAATTATTATATTTCATATATAATGAATATATTAAAATGGCGCCCAACGTGGTGCCCAACGTGGTGCCAAAAGGACTGTCGTGGTTTAAAACCAGTCAGCAGCCAAGCACCACACAGCCGCTCCCTCACTCCCTGTCCCATCCCGTCCCCTGCTCCCGGTGGGATGGGGAGGAGAATCGGGAAAGAAGGCAGAACTCGTGGGTTGAGATAAGAACAGTTTAATAACTAAAGTAAAATATATTATTAACAACAATAATAATAATAGTAATGAAAAAGAATATAACAAAAAAAGAAGGGGGGGGAAGGAAAAAAACCCAGTGATGCACAATGCAATTGCTCACCACTTGCTGACCGATGCCCAAGCAGCGATCCGCCCCTCCTGGCCAACTCCCCCCTGTTTATATACTGGGCATGACGTTCCATGGTATGGAATATCCCTTTGGCTAGTTTGGGTCAGCTGTCCTGGCTCTGCTCCCTCCCAGCTTCTTGCACACCTGCTTGCTGGCAGAGCATGGGAAACTGAAAAGTCCTTAACTTAAGTGCTATTTAGCAACAACTAAAACATCAGAGTGTTATCAACATTGTTCTCACACTAAATCCAAAACACAGCACTGTACCAGCTACTAAGAAGAAAATTAACTCTATTCCAGCCGAAACCAGGACACCCTTTTTGAAATTACACCTACTTTTTAAAGAAAAAAACCAAACTTCACACAGAACACTGAGAAGTATATAGTTCTGTAGGTATCACAAATTATAATGGCACTGTTTGTAACTTAGAAGTAAATTATTTGGTGCTCAAGAACACTGGCTAGATTTTTAGCTTCTTTGGAGAACTTTTTGTCATGCATGATCAGAACCCACATATCAGAACAACAAAAAAAAAAAATTAAGATCAGAACTTCCTATTGAGATAACTACTGCTTCTCACATATATATTCAGTACAACTTCTGAATCAACTTAAATGAAATGTCTCCTTAATAATCTCTCCAAGAGACTGCCTACCTTTCACGTCTGCCACTATCAGAAAGTCCAGGTGTTAACTTTATCAAGCTTATCACGTCACTTCAAAATCTATGAAAAAGACTTCTAACTCAGTTTTTAAAAGTAAAACATGAACAGAGTTGTAAGAAGTACTATGAAAACAGACTGATTCATTAATGAGTCCTAATGTTGAAATGCTTTATCAATTTCACCATAAATTCTAAAGTAACTTCTATCAACCAAAGAATTCGCTGTTTTCCAGTTTGGCAAGTGTAACAAAACCTACTGTAGAAGGTTAAGTGGAAGAAAATTAGAACTTACTGCGGTGCGACCCGTCTCCAGTAGTGATCAATTCCATTTTTAAAGTACAGCACAGCTAACCATCTTACATTCACATCCAGAGTATGATTTGTAAAGATACTCTGTTAACAAAGAAGATTAAGTTAAAAACTGCTCAACATGCCACAGACAGGATAGAAGTTGTATCAACACATGCACTGGCGTATGTATAAATACACGCACTTCTATGTACAGGTGTATATAAAAAAATGTATTAGCATTTGACAGACAAGTGAAACTATGTGTTAAACATTAATTTTAAAAGATTACAAAAATGCTTATCACTAGCCCTAATACTTGATTTGTAAAAAATAAACCCAACATAAAGGGCAAATGTATTTCTAATCTCATCTGGCTGAGCAGGGAATAAAAGGGTAATAATTACTAGCACCAGCCAGTTATTACACTCTTTAATGATATAGCTGGATTCTGACTAGAGTAAGAAGTTATTCTTTATTGTGCGGTGCCACAGACTTCTGAGATCTTTCAGAAGGTTTCTTCATTATCTTGACATGTGCCAAGAACTGTCCTGACTACCAATGTTGACTGCAAAACAGTGATCTGGCAGGACAGCAATTGTCAAACTTGACTGCTTATTCTTGAAAACTAGTTTCTACTACTAAAAAGATATCTATACATATATCTATCTATACACATTTTCATGTACATATATATACACACACACAGAGGAATTATTTTATATAGTACCATTGTAAAATTAACCAATCAGGAAAATCTAAAGTAAAAGGTAGGCTATTGAATCTTAATACAGGCACTACTCTGGACAGCAGCTCTCCTCCCGTTTTCCACATGGAGAATGACTGCATCAGATAGATCCTTCTCGAGGGAAGTGAGACATTAGTCCTTCTTTTAGGGAGCAAATAGGTGTGAGCTCAGTGGTCTTATTCTACAGTGGACTGTAGGAAAAGAGTGCACCACTTGTATCAGTTGCTTTTAGAAGCCCACTAAGAAGGGACATGAAAAACGCAGGGATTCAGGTCAAGAGCATCTGCTACTTTTGGGTGCTATGTTTGAAGAAACTATAAATAAACCCTTCAAAGAACACAGCACTATAGAAACCTGGGACCTCATAAAGCATTTTCACTATAAATTCAAAGCTTAACCTTCTCACAAACTCTATTTCTATAACAACAACAGCTTTTTAGATATAATGCCCAACAAAAAAACCCTCACAAATTCCAATCACTACAAAGGAAAGGAAGACTTACATGCCAACAAAGCTATTGACTCAAAACTAGCAACCTTTAGAAAAACATCAAAAAGGTTGTACCCCAACAATAAACACCACACAACATGAAAAGGATCTTTATGTAATACGCCTTCCTTTCCCAAAACTCATTTAGGAAAAGGGATCAAATCTTTGAAAGATTTGACCTTTCCCAAAAGCAACTTAAGCATTTTACAATACAAAGAGGAAACTTCCAACATTGTCACACCACTTTAGCCTCACATCCATGCAAAGCATTGCAAAACAAATGAAACATGGAAAACAAGAACTACTTGTTCTGAAACTCCCATTGGGCCTTCAAATTACCATTCCTTTCCTTGCTAAAATATTCATCAGAAGCAAAGCCTCCTAAGATCAAAATACTGTAAAACTAGAGTGGGCCAGGATAAGAAATAAAGAAAAAGGTAAAGTGTGGTGGGTTGACCTTGGCTGGACACCAGGTGCCCACCAAGCCACTCTATCACTCCCCCTCCTCAGCTGGGGGAGGGGGAAGAAAATATAATGAAAAGCTCATGGGGCGAGATAAGGACAGGGAGATCACTCAGCAATTACTGTCACAGGCAAAACAGACTCGACTTGGGGAAATTAATTTAATTTATTACCAATCAAAAAGTCAGAGTAAGGTAATGAGAAATAAAACCAAATCTTAAAACACCTTCCCCCCCCCACCCCTCCCTTCTTCCTGGGCTCAACTTCACTCCCGATTTTCTCTACCTCCTCCCCCCGAGTGGCACAGGGGGACGGGGAATGGGGGTTGCTGTCAGTTCATCACACGTTGTCTCTGCTGCTCCTTCCTCCTCTCACTCTTCCCCTGCTCCAGCATGGGGTCCCTCCCACAGGAGACAGTCCTCCAGGAACTTCTCCAATGTGAGTCCTTCCCACGGGCTGCAGTTCTTCACAAACTGCTCCAGCATGGGTCCCTTCCATGGGGTGCAGTCCTTCAGGAACACACTGCTCCAGCATGGGTCCCCCACAGGGCCACAAGTCCTGCCAGAAAACCTGCTCCAGCGTGGCCTCCTCTCTCTCCATGGGTCCACAGGTCCTGCCAGGAGCCTGCTCCAGCATGGGCTCTTCACGGGGTCACAGCCTCCTTCGGGCACATCCACCTGCTCCGGTGTGGGGTCCTCCACGGGCTGCAGGTGGATATCTGCTCCACCATGGACCTCCATGGGCTGCAGGGGGACAGCCTGCCTCACCGTGGTCTTCACCACAGGCTGCAGGGGGATCTCTGCTCTGGCGCTTGGAGCACCTCCTCCCCCTCCTTCTTCACTGACCTTGGTGTCTGCAGAGTTCTTTCTCTCACATATTCTCACTCCTCTCTCCCAGCTGCAGTTGTGCAGCAGTTTTTCCCCCTTCTTAAATATGTTATCACAGAGGTGCTACCACCGTCGCTGATTGGCTCAAGCCTTGGTCAGCAGCAGGTCCATCTTGGAGCCGACTGGCACTGGCTCTATCAGACATGGGGAAAGCTTCTAGCACCTTCTCACAGAAGCCACCCCTGTAGCCCCCCTTCGCTACCAAAACCTTGCCACGCAAACCCAATACACAGATGATTATAAATGGAGAGATAGTAAGACAGTTAATCTCTATGGGATAGGGAAAGTAATATAATTAGTCAGATACGTTTGCCTCTCCTGGGATGATCAGGATAGAGAAAACTATAATGCACTGTGAAACATGCATCTTTGAATCTACAGTTTTTAGTATCTAGTGGAGTTATTAACATTAGTTTCTGTGCTTCTCTTTTGAAGGTGGTGTTTACCTCTCTTTGAAGAACAGAGCTGAAAAGTCAGAGATAGAATGGTTGTTTTTGAAAAGCAACCTCTGTCCTTTACCAGTTGTATCAGTTTATGTATTGTTTAGCTTCATTCCTGTAATTTCTACACCAGCATTAGTGTGTTATATGAAATACTCTTTGTTTTGGGAATTTCATATATGGATACAGAACATATAGAGAGGTTTTGCGGGTTCTTGTGTAGATACCTTGGTGTATTCAGTTTGTGTGGCAAGGTTTTGGTAGCGGGGGGGGGGGGGGGGGGGCTGCAGGGGTGGCTTCTGTGAGAAGATGCCAGAAGCTTCCCCTATGTTTGATAGAGCCAATGCCAGACGGCTCCAAGAGGGACCCGCTGCTGGCCAAGGCTGAGCCAATCAGCGACGGTGGTAGCGCCTCTGTGATAACATATTTAAGAAGGGGGAAAAACTGCTGCACAACTGCAGCTGGAAGAGAGAGGAGTGAGAATATGTGAGAGGAACAGCCCTGCAGACACCAAGGTCAGTGAAGAAGGAGGGGGAGGAGGTGCTCCAGGCGCCAGAGCAGAGATTCCCCTGCAGCCCCTGGTGAAGACCATGGTGAAGCAGGCTGTCCCCCTGCAGCCCATGGAGGTCCATGGTGGAGCAGATATCCACCTGCAGCCCATGGAAGATCCCATGCTGGAGCAGGTGGATGTGCCCGAAGGAGGCTGTGACCCCGTGAAGAGCCCATGCTGGAGCAGGCTCCTGGCAGGACCTGTGGACCCATGGAGAGAGAGGAGCCCACACTGGAGCAGGTTTGCTGGCAGGACTTGTGACCCCATGGGGGACCCACACTGGAAATGTCTGTTCCTGAAGGACTGCACCCCATGGAAAGGACACGTGGAAAGGACCCACACTGGAGCAGTTTGTGAAGAACTGCAGCCCGTGGGAAGGACCCATGTTGGAGAAGTTCCTGGAGGACTGTCTCCCATGGGAGGGACCCCACGCTGGAGCAGGGGAAGAGTGTGAGGAGGAAGGAGTGGCAGAGACGACGTGTGATGAACTGACTGCAACACCCATTCCCTATCCCCCTGTGCTGCTCGGGGGGAGGAGGTAGAGAATTCAGGAGTAAAGTTGAGCCCAGGAAGAAGGGAGGGGTGGGGGGAAGGTGTTTTAAGTTTTGGTTTTATTTCTCATTATCCTACTCTGATTTTAATTGGTAATAAATTAATTTCCCAGAGTTGAGTCTGTTTTGCCCGTGACAGTAATTGGTGAGTGATCTCTCCCTGTCCTTATCTCGATCCACGAGTCTTTCGTTATATTTTCTCTCCTCTGTCTAGCTTAGGAGGGGGAGTGATAGAGCAGCTTAGTGGGCACCTGGCATCCAGCCAGGGTCAACCCAGCACAGTCTGCTTCCCCCCACCCTTTTCTGCTCCACCAAGAAGGTGCCAACTCTCTGCTCTACCAGGCAGTCCGCCTGTCATAATCAAGTTAAACAAAGAAGCAGAGATTCTCTACTTCTATTTAGTTTGGAAGATTACTGTTTATATTTCACACTTGAAGAAAGGCTGATGTGTCCCCAAACAGGTCTACTTAACCACATTAATAGCATTAACTTCATTTGATCCTTTTAAACCCTGCATTTTTAGCCCTTAAATTTAAAACTAACTGCCATCAACTTCAGTTACAGCTGTGAGTGCTCAACTTGTCTACAACCTGAGCTGTAAGGTCTCACAGCAACATTCAGAACATAAAGAATGCCCAGTCAGTGGCTATTTCTGCTGTTTTCTATCAAGATTGTTTATCACCACAGAAACACTATGACAAAGGGAGTGGGTAAAACACAATTAGACAGTTCAAAAGTCAGATATTTTTTTTCCCCCTTTCCCTAAATCCCCTGACTCGCCTTCAACTTTTCAAACAAATCAAACAGAGGGTCTACAGAGAACAGAACATGTAACTCCACAACTCTGAGTCATTCATCCTGTGCACTAAAGACAGATGTTTGTAGGAAAAGCTGTTTATCTGTATGTTTTTTAAGACTATTATAATATAAACACATACACATAGGAATCAGAGTGTAACAACACTGTTAACTTCTGAGTGTCTTCTCTGAAACCATTGGGTCTCCTTCTTTGACTATGTTTTCATCACCTTGCACCATTTTAATGCATCTATTTCACCAACAGTAGTAGTACCTTTAGAAGTATTCAACCTTTCCCATTCCAGGAACCTTACTACCAGCTCAGTCAGCTAATCTCCCTGGGAATCTCTCTCTGCTGTGTGACAGTGTGCTCCCCCCCCAAAGCAATCCCAGCTGTGTATCAAACTTCGTACAATGAAAAGCATGGGGAAACTTTTCTTCTACAAAAACTGTCAGAATGCATCACCTCCACAATAAAGAAAAGGTGGTTTACTGCCTTGGTATATACAAGCTCAAAGCTTCTCTCAGCCAGAGGTCATGGTTCAACAGTATTCTAGAAAGCCACATTCAAAATTACTCAAAATTTACGTAATAGCACTTTTCCACTGTATCTTACCAACAAGACTGAATAAAAGCCTGGCTGTGTCTCCCACTGCTTCAGTTGTTCCTCAGCTGGTTTCAACACTGCGGTATCTTGACTAGTAGCTTGGGTCAAGACTCGCAAAACAATAGTGCTAGCACTATTGAGATCCATGAAAATCTGAGAACATTTTAAAAGGAAGAAAAACACTTAAGAAAAAAAGACAGCAAATATAGATAGATATTTTCCATTCATATTATCTAAACACTCCACACTAATTTTTCATTAGACTACACTGTATAAGATAGTATTACACCCACTCACAGGCAGTGTCAAGGTACAGTGATTAAACTATTTTGCTTTCAGAAATTTCTCAGTAGAAAAAGCAAGCATTAAGTCTATCATTACAAGCACATTTACAAGATTTGAGGAATTACAGAAAATATATTGATTTTAAACTAGTTACCTCTCCTGTGAAGCACAGCAAACTAAGAGCAAAACCGCAAGTAGCAATAGCTTCAGCTGTAGGCAGAGCAAACCATGAGGCTATCTGAAAGAGGCAAAGATGCAGAGTATTAACATTTTTTTATTTTCTGAAGTTTTTCCCCAAAAGAGAAACTGACTCATTTCAGATAGATTTGAATTGTAGAATTTAACTATCTAGACATTTTATATCGATTTAAAAGAGGATGAATTATAGTTTCACAATTAGAGTCCTAAATGAAACTGAATTTTCCTCAATATATTTGTATTTCTTCATTATCTATTTAGCATACAAAATGCTAATCAGCTGAACTGAGAATGCCAATTGTCTAATTTCCAATATAAATACATTCTTGTACTCTATAAAGACAAAACAAAACATTGCTCACCAGATGACATAAACAGAGATTACATTGATAATGACTGCAGAAACAGCATTACAAGAGAAACATATATAAAACCAACTATGAAGTCTGACAATTAAAATTGGTTTTCTGTCTATAAAATCTTCCATTTGTAACCTATGTAAACTTCTGATAATACAGATATATGTTAAAATATTTATGGATTAAAGTTTTCTAAATAAACAACCAAGCATAGTTTATTTCTCTTCTACAAACAGCCTTGAGGATTTGCTATTGTTTAACACTAAAACAAGTTTATCTTTCCAATCTTCAGGGGAAAAAAAAAAGTGTAAAATTGTTAGGGTGATGGTAAGAAAGTCAGAGAAATTAAATCTTATTCTTATACAGGTTTAAAATTTTGATTTTTTGAAAAAAACAACCATCCTAACAACAAAACAAGCAACAAGATTAAAGACCTTTATACCAGTAATAGTCCTGCACAATTAAAAAAAATATATATATATCTAAATCTAAGAACTCACAATATGTAAGTCTCCAACCATCCTCAACAAAAACAGACTAAAAATTCAATATCCTAAGGTTAAAAAAAGTATACTTTCAAAACTACTAACCACAAAATCATCTCTCTTTACAGCAATAACTGAACAGGACAAGTAACAACCTCTGTTTTATACTACCCATGTGATGCATCTTTTTATCTCTCTGCTTTATCTGCCCTGCAAAACTGATCTACCTTTTATTTCTTCGTATCTTCTTGCATCAGTCGTTTCAATCTTTATCAACTTGCAGATTTTCTAAAAATTTCCTGTGATTATGGGACCTTTGCATAACAAATTTAAACATTCAAATTCTCAGCTCACTTCTCAGAAGACCATTAATTTCCAGGGAACCAAGACCCTGATTTAGACTATAAAATCCAATTGGGACTGGTTTACCCTATGTGTAATAGTGCCCAGCACAAAGAATTGATGTCAAGGCAAGACTTCAATGTTATACTAGAAGTCCTGCTAGCTTCATTTTTACACTAAAAATAATCATGAAATAATAAATTTGTAAATAATGTTGTTGACAGGACAGGCAGTAAAAAGAGGTATTTAGGTGCGGTATCTTTAACTTTTTTCTTTCTGCAGATATTTTGACATCTTGAGTACCTTAGGCTGTCTGCGTCATTGCTCAGCCAAAATTGGCCAGGAAGCAGCAATGTAACGACAACACTGAAAAACACTGGGTTAACTTGTAAGGATCATAATAGGAACTCCGTATTCACGGCACATAGAACTTGAGTAAAATAACCACACACAAGAAAAGCAGCAATAAAAGATATATTCAGATTTTTCTGGTATAAACACTGCAGTACTGAAGTGTCTAGTATAGTGTCGTGGTTTAACCCCAGTCAGCAACTAAGCACCATGCAGCCGCTTCCCCCTTCCCCCTCCCAGTGGGGTGAGGAGGAGGAAAGAGGGGAAAAAAAAAAAAAGTAAAACTCGTGGGTTGAGATAAGAACAGTTTAATAACTAAAGTAAAATATAATACTAACAATAGTAATAATGAAATATAATAATAGTAATGAAAAGGAATATAACAAAAAAGGAGGGGGAGGAAGGGAAAAAACAAACAAACAAACACAAAAAAAAAAACCACCAGTGATGCACAATGCAATTGCTCACCACCCGCTGACCAATGCCCAGTTAGTTCCCGAACCGCGATCCGCACCTCCCGGCCAACTCCCCCCTTTTTATATACTGGGCATGACGTTCCATGGTATGGAATACCCCTTTGGCTAGTTCAGGTCAGCTGCCCCGGCTATGCTCCCTCCCAGCTTCTTGCACACCTGCTTGCTGGCAGAGCATGGGAAACTGAAAAGTCCTTGGCTTAAGATAAGTGCTACTTAGCAACGACTAAAACATCAGAGTGTTATCAACATCATTCTCACACTAAATCCAAAACCCAGCACTGTACCAGCTACTAAGAAGAGAGTTCACTCTGTCCCAGCCGAAACCAGGACATATAGCTAACAATTTCAGAGCACCTAAAAATGATAGTGAAGGAAAGGGAGAAAGGAAAAGTAGTATACGGGGAAAAAACATAACAGAAGTAGGCGTAGAGTTTGCACTAAGGAGGAAAACATAGCTCAATTCCTGCAAGATCAAGACTACACTTCATGTTATGATTTCCTTTATTTCCATTCAAAAGTGAAATTACTGTATTTCTAAAGAAATATATTCTTATCTTACACTATCAACCAAGACCTGATAAAGTATAATTCTGAAGCACCTAATCAACTAAAAAAATAGCAGACCATCAGTCTGATTATTAGATGAAAACCAAAAAGAGAGAACTTCTAAAAGTTAGTAAGCTGGCAGTGCAGGTGTGTGTAAACAAAACTGTAAATAACTTCTTCAACTTCAGAGTTGATTTTAGGCCTTTTGCAAAACAGTGTTCTTCAAATAATGAGTTGCCATAGGAAAACTGCACGTGTAGCAATAGTGAATCTGCAGCACATACCCAGATACTTGCTAAAGATCCATTGCAAGGACATGTTCATTTGAGAGTGGAAAAAAAATTAATTATGGAGCATTCATGTAACAATTGATTTTGCACTACAAAACTAAGATCATGTCAGCTAAATTAAATTATTTCTCAGCTACATTCAAATCTAATGCAGAAAATGAGGGTTCCCCCCCCAGGGAACGGTGCTGCTACTAAAAATTTATATACTTCACCTAGAACAGTTCTCATCAGATGACTTATTGAAGTTAGTACAATACAAACACAAAAACCATGAGGCTGTTTTTCATTTTCTTATTTCAAAATAATTAGCTGGCAGATCTAAAGATGACCAAAAAAAAAAAAAATCAAAGAGAAATATTCTCAAAGCTTCTTTTTTATTAATGTTTTTCATTCTTGGAAAAGCTTGTATTTTCATTGAAAAAATGGAGCAGCCACTGCTTCTCAAAAAAAAAAAAAAAAAACAAACCAACAACAAAAAAAACAAAACAAAAAATCCCAACAAAACAAAAAAACAACCAATCCACAACTTTCATTTAATCCAGTATTCTGTCTTGTAACAAAGACCATAGAAGATGCCCATGCCCAGGTCAGAACAGGACAATCTTCTAGCAATATTTCTGAAGAATACTCTCCCATTCTCCAGAAAACTGCAGTTCAAGAACTTCCTAGTAAGAAGCAAGGAATTTGAATTTAATAGCCCTCAAGAAATTTAGTCTTCCATGAATTTGCACAATTGCTTTTTGACCCCATGTAAACAATAGTCCTCACACAACTGAGGCTGTCACAAACAAAATAACAAAATCGAAGATAAAAGGAATAACCTCCCTGAAGATGGGGCAATCTTTAGATAAAGTTTATAAACAATGTAAAATATTTAAGGAAGCAGCATATTCTATATGATTTGGATGGCAAAAAATTAACTAGAAAAACATCTGATACACGGATGGCAAATACAAATGGCAATATGCACAAATGGCAATAATGCTTCATTATGGCTGGGATTTCCATCAGAACCCATACAGAACAGAACAAGAAGCTGTCCACTGCTTTTACGTTTAAGAAATTCCTCTAAGCTGTTTCTGCTTTCTTCTGATAAGTCATTAGAGTCTGGTTTTTTACAATTATTTTCCTTTTTTTTTTAAATATTAAAAAAAAAAAAACAAAACACCAACCCTATTTCAAACCAATGTACAAAACTCAAATTTGCAGTTTAAGCTAACTACAAATAAGGTAAGCTGATATAAACAGGCATGGTCACCAAAATAAATAGTATCATCCTTTGCTTGTCCCTGCACCCCTTAAATACCTGAAGCTGGAGTGGGTGGGAAAAACGCACAGGTTTGTTTGGATCAAGCTCCCCAATCATTTCCACACCACACTGCTAGACAGGTAAATGTGCTAGGCATAAAAAAAGCTGGCAGAACAGACACAAGCAGCTTCTGCACTGTGCAACAGATGCACTGCTTCTTCAGCAGCAGTGCTGGTTTATGTCAGCTTAAGGTGTTCACCTAACTGCAGTTTTAATAAACAAACACTTTGACAACTATTGGGAGATCCATGACTTTATACTAGGGTGCTTACCAGTACTGTAAGAGTGAATGAGTAGCCACATTTAGGGATCTCCCTTCCCAGTGAGATGGAATGCTATGGTATTAGCAACCCCTCTTTTCTCACAAAAATCAATCTTAACACTAGAAAAGAAAGCAATTTTTTCTTTATCTTAAAAAAAAATTAAAAACAATTACCAGATTCAGAAAAACAAAACTATAGCATGCCTTCAAGATAGCTTCAGCACTCTTGTCAGCTAGTGAACTTTCAAGTAAAACTAATACCTAAAAGCAAAACCACAAGTTCCTGGGATCCAATCCTGTATATCAATCTTCTTTTGTTTTTCTGTCTTATCAAAACATGAAGTGAACTTAGAGCAAACTGACATATTACAACAGAGCCAACTTAATAATTGCCCCCAAAAGGGAGACATCTTTTTTCCCTTTCCACCACACCCCCAGACCCCAGTTCCTCCCTTTCCTCACCTTTTTTTTTGTCTTTCCACTCCTTTCCTTTCACTAGCTCTGGTCCTCGCTTTTGGTAAGCCAGCTGAACTCACTAACCCCACCTTATAGTTCTCTGGAGGATTTATTTTTTTTTTTTTCCAAAGTTATTGAGTCAAGCCATCTGAGCACACTGTTCAACAGACACCAGGAACTGTCTAGGGGAGGAAGGAGGAATACGGGACTTCTAACAGTGTCAAGCCATTACAGTCTCAAGTCCTAACAGGCAATTTCAACTCTGATAAAGTCTCTCCTTACATTCCCTTCTCACAAACAGGATTTCTATTGAGAACTTGTCCTCTGCATGCACTCTGTAGAGATGATTGACTCAATGAGGGCATCAGCTCATACCTTATGTGTTAATGGGATCCTCCCAAAACATAGTTTTAATTACTGCCATGTACAGATGCCTTTGCGAAATCAATTCCTGCGGACAGAACCCAGCTGTACTTTAGGAGGTTAAACCCAGATCTCTCAAATCTGGATTTGTTGTGACCTTCCCCCACTTACACCCCCCCTTTTTTTTTTTAATTGATGGGCCAGGGCCTCTTCAGATCATAATTTATACAGAGGACACAGATGCTTTTACACCACACAGAACAGCAAAGGCCCATGAACTGCAGCTCTAATATTGTGGGATAGAAACAATTTTCATCTCTTACAAATCAGAAAAGGCTTTTCTGTTGCACAGCAAAGGCAGAGGGACATGGGTTACACCATAGATGGGTTACATCATAGGGACAAGGATTTTCTCCACAGTCTGTTGAGTACTTCTAGAGTTTAACTCATTGTTGAACGAGTTCTACAAGACTGTCCTAGAGATGAAACAGAGAAGGCGAGTATTAAATAGCTGCCATCTTTTGGGTACCTTCACAGCCATGAGGCGTGCATAGAAATGCTGGTAGAGTCTATCAACCTTATAAGCAACATTTTCTTAGAATGAAGACAGGGTCTGCACTTCAAGTCATAACAGCCAGAATTTCCAAGTCTGATCATTGGGTAAGGTTAGCATTTCCCATCTCTACTTACTAATCTCAGACTGTGTCTTCACAACAAATGTTGAGCAATTTCAGGAATGTTGCTTGCTTTCTGCTGCTCTTCTGTGGTTCATAATCATTGCTATCATAAGTAAGTAGCATGCACTGGGGGGGAAGGAAAATAAATCCCTTCAGCTGACAGTGTTGAACATTTTCTAATTGCAAATCCAAGCATGGGTCTATTGCCATGCCAGAATTTCTGCTTGTATGAGGGGAAAAAAAGCCTAATCACACACAACAAGGAAAAGCTACTCTCCAAGATCCCACTGAATATGCACAGAACTGAGACAACAGCATATTCTCAGTTGACCGGAGGGGGGGGAAGCTCAGTTACACCTAGAAAATATGCAACACATCAAATGCCACTCCTCAGCACGAGACAGTGGTGTATTCAGAAACCACAAGTACCAATACAATCTCATCATTACCATCCAATGTCCTGCACTTCCATTTCCACTCCCAATCTCCTTCATCTCCTTTTGCTTGCAAAAATCCAAAACCCACTTCTCCTGTTCTACTCTTCAGTCCTTAATTTCCTTTCTAAGGAAGTATCTGCATACACGGTTTACTTCAGAGAATAGTCCAAGTCTCTTGAATGTTCTGCCACACTGGTTTAATGTTTTCCCTGACTAGTCAATCCTTTTGATAGAGCCAAAAGAGTATGCAGGTACTTTTCCCATAACACTGAAATACATCCAAATTTTAAAATCACATCAGTTATGAAAACAAATCAAAGATTGCTATATATCTGCAAGGGAACAAAACAAAAGATTTCATCAGTAAACACCTCCAAACTTCACTTTTTCTGGACTTCAAAGAATGCAGTATAACAAATCATATCCAAGCAATTAATTCTGTACATTTTTTGTTATCTTTTGTTAGGCATTCAATAAATTATTTTCCACTGTAATGAGGTCCAAGAATGGATTCAGTTAAGATTCTCTGAAATTAGAAGGAAAGTGGTAAATATATCACCCTGTCCTGGTTTCGGCTGGTTCAGTATTGATGACATAGGGAAAGCCAAAGGGATACACAAAGACAACAGAAGAATATTTTTAATGTTTAATAGTATGCTTATAGGATGACCAGTCTCACAAGACCAATCTTGTTCCTTTGACTTCTTCCTAGTTCACCTCATTTTAACAGATTTTCAAAAAGATAGGACAGAACACTTTATAACAAATTATTGTGCAACAGCTGAAATAGAAATTCAAGTTTCAGTCTGCCCTCATGCTCTGAAACTGCTTTAAACCATTTCAGTTTCACCACAGTTAAAACCTACTTCTGATGATACAGTTTTAAAATTTTATATGTAAAGCTTGGGCAACAAAAAGCTCTGTCATTTATATATGGTACTAAATGCCCTTCTGCAGAATGGTACAATGAAAGAATGAGAGAAGAAAAGCAGACAGCGATGAAAAAGTTTAGTGTTACAATGAAGTTTCAAGAAGTCAAAACCCATAAGGTACATGCTATTTTCAAAGACTGAGGTAGTTCTCACATATTATGAATGCCTGTGACCGGTACCTCCTGCTCCTGACCCCTGGTAATATGGTTAGCATAACTAATGCCATTTTAGGAGGCAAGCAGCCATTCTCTGTGACCGAGCAGGTCACGTATTCGTTCCCTTTCCCTCATTATCAGGCCCTGAAGGTCCTGTGGACCAAGTAGACAAACCGAACAGATTTCTTCCTCCCCTCCCTACCGGCCTCAAGATTCCTGGGCGCCAGGCCGATTACTCCCTTCCTTACTGGCCTTGAAGGTCCCAGGTGCCCGGTCAACCAGGTGTTGTTGATGACCCCATCACAGAACAGGGAAGCATAACAGCACACAGAGCACTGTCTATAAAATCAAGCAGTTTGTCCTGGTTTCGGCTAGGACAGAGTTAATTTTCTTCCTAGTAGCTGGTATAGTGCTGTGTTTTGGATTTAGTAGGAGAATAATGTTGATAACACACTGATGTTTTTAGTTGTTGCTAAGTAGTGTTTATACTAAGTCAAGGATTTTTCAGCTTCTCGTGCCCAGCCAGCAAGAAAGGCTGGAGGGGCACAAGAAGCTGGGAGGGGACACCATCAGGACAGCTGACCCAAACTGGCCAAAGAGCTATTCCATACCATATGACATCATGCCCAGTATATAAACTGGGGGGAGTTAACTGGGAGGGGGGATCGCGGCTTGGGAACTAACTGGGCATCGGTCAACAAGTGGTGAGCAATTGCATTGTGCACCACTTGCTTTGTATAGTTTAATTCTTTTAGTATTGCTATTGTCATATTATTATTATTATCATTATCATAGTTTTTCATTCCTTTCTGTCCTATTAAACTGTCTTTATCTCAACTCACGAGTTTTTTTTTCCTGATTCTCTTCCCCATCCCAGGGGTGGGGGGGCAGTGAGCGAGCGGCTGCGTGGTGCTTAGCGGCCGGCTGGGGTTAAACCACGACACAGTTACAAGTCCTAAGTGGGAAACTTGGACTGGAGCTGCTGCTGGACAGTGAGACCCGTGACCCCCTGGTGGCCAGGGACGCCTCCACTGTCGTCTGCTTCCTCCGAGGACTGACTCGTATTCTTTTATATGATTTTCGAGTTTAGATTATGATTGTTATATTGATACAGCAAACCATGCATTAAGATTTGACCTGATCTGCAGAGGGTCCAGGTGATTAGAAATTACAAGTTAAGTTGTATTATAAATTCTGTATTACTTAGGTGATTAGAAATCATAAGTTAAGTTAGGATCTAGGTGATTAGAAATCATGAGTAAAGTTGTATTATAAATTCTGTATTACGCTACTTATAGATTGTACTATATTGATTCTGCTTGTAGAAATCCTGTGCCATTCTAATCATAAATTCTGTGCTAATCCTGTTAAGAAAATAAAGCTTTAATTGTAACTGCAATTTAGTGCCGTCATCATTCTGCCAAGGATCCCTAAAAGAACCTGTCTGTCCCCTTAGTGTCAGGTGACAATACCAATTTGAAAGCCACAGCAAATACATTACAGACATCACCTGACCTATGAGACAAGGAGAGCAAGGCGCATAGTAGCAGAAGTTGGAGGCAATATCAGTACTGGATGCAGGGCTATGTTCTTACATTTTACACATTGTCTTCTAAGATAACATAAACTGGAGAAATAACTCACCACTACTGCACTGACCCTGCCTTTGATTTAGAGAAGAATCTGTTTTCCAGTAAGACTTCAACTGCTGTTCTTCAAAAACCTGTAGGAAGAAAATAACCATCTTTAATGAAAGACCAATAATTGCCCTTTCCTACAAAAAAACAACTTCTGTCAAACCACACAGCTTAATGCTTCATATTCTTCTGATGCCTTCCCATTGATTCTACCCAGACTGAAAACTGTTTCAATTTGAAACTAGGAAATAGTTCCCTGGAATTAAGTAACAGTTCTTCTTTTCTTCTGACTCAGAGAAAGCACTTTGCCATTGCCAAACAATATAAAACGCAAAGCCGAGTTGTCTTATCCTTGGCGATCAACAGAAGTCAGCACAGAAAATGACACACAACATAAAAGCAATGCTGCACTAGCACAGAACAACACCTGGTAGCTCAAATAAAAATACAGAAGACGTAAACAAACAGTCTATATATACGGGTGAAGAGCGGCCGGAAAGAACATCGCTCGGTGCACTCCAACTTTAGGGCTCCTTCCTCCAAGCTGTGCCTTGTTCTAAGCTGAAACCATTTTTCCCTCCCTTTCCCTCTCCCCGGCCTACCGCCCGCCTGCACGGCGCGACGCCCATCCGAACCCAGCACCGACCGGCTCCGCGTCGTGCCGCCGCCCGCCCGCCATGCCGAGGGACACGGGAGGCCGGCCGCCCGCCCGCCCGCCACGCCGGGGCGGGGCGGCGCGGCTACTCGCAGCCGCCCGCTCCCAGGCTCGCACCGCCGCCACCCCATCGGTCCTAAAAGGGCGGCCCACGATGGCGGGGAAGCCCCTGGGCGGCGGCAGCCCCGCGAGCGCGGCTCACCGTGGCGGCTGCACGCGGAGCAGGCCTGGCACTCGCGGCCCCGCCTGTTCCGAAGCTCGCGCCACGAGCTGGGACCAGCTGCTACCGCTGCGGCACCCCACCTCCCCCGGCGCGCCGCTGCTGACATCATCGTCCAGCGACATGCAGCCAGCTCTCCCCGCGGCGCGTGCGGACGCCGTCGGACAGTGGGTGAGGGGTTCAGCGCACTCTCTCGGTGTGCATGCGCCTCTCACCGCTGGAGGCGGACAGTTGAGGTGGTGTGGGTGGGGTGCCTAGAGCGCGGTGCCGCCTGACGTCAGCGGCTTCGACGGGTGGTAAAGGTGGGGGAGGGCTTCTCTATAAGAAGTGGTGAGGCCGCTACTGGCTCTCGGGGTGGGTGGAGCTCTGTCACCCAGTGTCTCTATCTCCGCCAGGGACGGCCCTGCTGTTCAGCCATCCCGGAGAAGCGAGCTTAAACCTATGGTGCAGCGGGCTGGGGTTCACGGCCGCCGAATAACGGCCCATGGGGTGCGCTAGTGCCGCTCGTCTCAAGCCCGCTAGGAGACGTTACCGGTGCACAGCCTTCGCGTGGGGAAGTGGCCTGCAAACCTAGGTTGCTGCCACACCGCTTCGGTGCAGTGCGGATGTGAAACCGTGGCTGAATTAATTGCAATTTCCTGTTTTAAAATAATAAGACTATTGGGCTTCCCTCACAACCGTTCACTGCTTCATTTGTGTATTTCACATCAAATCAGGATAATGGCTTTCTCCTAGTGAGTTTGGTGTGTAAATGATTGAAAATAATTGAAGAAAATTTAAACTTTTAATAGTTTTACTTATGTATTGTGTGATTATTCTGAACAGTTATAATGACAGGGAAGAATGGTATGAAGGGGCTGTAGTAGAAATGTATGATATTTACATTCACATATAATTTTAGTCAGGTGTCTAATGTTAAGTAACTTGATTTTTGTTTATTTTGGGGAATACCAAATATTGAAAAAGTACCTGATGAAATCCATAGGCTGAACTCTCAGATATCTCTATGTATAACTGGATAAGGAGTTACTGTGTGCAAGTGTAGCCCCACAACTTAGTCTGTTTCCTCATGTGTAACAGCACTTGGACTCTGTAACAGCAGCAGCAAAGTGCCCACCCATACTGTGTGCCAACAATAGAGGATTATTTAATTATAAACTACAGTTTCAGATTATAAACTGATAGACCATTTATGTCCTATGGAGTTAGTGAGTTAAAGCATCCTGTTGCTTTATCACCAGAAATTGCTGAGAATCACCTTTTAAATCATTTTTTTCAAGGTTGAAACATAAGGTTTGCATTAGATAGTAGGTGCTGGAACAAGGGAGAACCCTCCAGGACTGATGAAAGAAGAAATAATTCTAGCTGTTTATATACAACAGCGTAACACTGAATATTCTGACCCAGAGAAATTTAAAAAATGTTTTTCTCTTTCCCCTTGTTATCTGTTTTCCCTCAGATTTTTCCTGCCTTCTATTCATCCACAGTTACCTGGAATGGGTATTATTCTGGGTTATTTACCTCTCTCAGTATCACCCCTCACCACATGGCAATAAAACAAAGCCTAAATAGCCAATGCAATTGACTTCCCACTTACTATTTATTAAATAACATGTATTTAGCTAGGAAAACATGCTGTCATTCTTTATGACATTACGGCTGTGTATGTTCCCACGTTTAGGTGCTCTTCCTAATAACTCCTCCTGAAGAGTCTATTCTCCAGACATAAGAGATCTCATGCTATGTGCTATATTTGTAGCCCTGCAGCTGAGCTTTTTTTAACCGAACAGGGTAACACTGCTGCAAAGCTCACTTGCAGCTTCTGCAGGAGCTTGTTTTGGGCGCAGAGGGAAGCTTTTGTAGGGAAGATCGTGCTCTGCTCGTAAAAACCGCGATTCTTAAGCTAAATGTACCAGCAGAACCTGAAGCAACAGCAGCGAGAGAGCCCGGCGCAGCTGCCGTGCGGTCTCGCCACGAGCGATCTGCCCTGTGCGGGGTGACTCAACCCCAGCGAGGAGCACCGGAGCGGCCCCGACACCCCGCCGGACCGGGCGGGCGGTGTCCCCCGCGGCGCCCCGCCCGCCTCCTGTGACGCGCGCCGGCCCAGCCGCGGTGCTCGGCGTTACTTGTAGTCTCCGCGCGGCGCCAAGCACCTCTATGCCCAAGGTGCGGGCGGGGAAGCGGCTGCGGCAGGAGCGCAGGGAGGGCTACACTACCGGTGAGTGCGGGCCGGGCTGAGCGGCGACGGGACCGGGGCCTACCGCCCTGCCGCGGCCTGTGTTCTTCCCCCCTCCCCCCGCCGCTGCCGTCCTTGGTCGGGGGACGCCTCGGTGCTGGAAGCGGCCCTGTAGGAGGCTCAGGGGAGGGCTGCTCTCGGCAGGGAACGTCATTTGATCTGAAAGAAGCATGAATGCCTGCTGCAGATAAAGACCTTCTTCTTAGGTAAAGGTTTCTTGTTGTGTTTCCACGGGATACGTTTTCATTTTGAGTAACTTTGCTGCTCTGGCTGCACTGTACCGTAGGCATCCTGTTCAACACTGGAGCTGGCCAACACATCTTGAAAAACCTCCTCGTTGTCAATAGCATCATTGAGATGGACTGCGGCCACAGAGCAGGATGGCTCTGCACTTCGGTTTTAGAATAAACACTCCTCTGTGGTCTCAGCTGCAGACTTAAAGCTTCAGGAACACCTCATTTCATATACTTGTGTCATGGTTTAACCCCAGCTGGCAACTAAGCACCACACAGCTGCTCACTCACTCCCCCCACCCAGTGGGATGGGGGAGAGAATTGGAAAAAAAATAAAACTCATGGGTTGAGATAAAGACAGTTTAATAGGAGACAAAGGAAGAAAATAATGATAATAAAATGACAATAATAATACTAAAAGAATTAGACTATACAAAACAAATGATGCACAATGCAATTGCTCACCACTTGCCGACCGATGCCCAGTTAGTTCCCGAGCAGCGATCTGCCCCTCCCAGCCAACTCCCCCAGTTTATATACTGGGCATGATGTCATATGGTATGGAATAGCCCTTTGGCCAGTTTGGGTCAGCTGTCCTGGCTGTGTCCCCTCCCAACTTATTGTGCCCCTCCAGCCTTCTTGCTGGCTGGGCATGAGAAGCTGAAAAATCCTTGACTTCTTAGTATAAACACTACTTAGCAACAACTGAAAACATCAGTGTGTTATCAACATTATTTTCCTACTAAATCCAAAACACAACATTATACCAGCTACTAGGAAGAAAATTAACTCTATCCCAGCTGAAACCAAGACAACTTGCTAGGCAGATTCACAGTCAAGCATTCAGTATTTGTGCTGAAGAACCCAAACGGTTAGTCTTTTCAATCTGTGTTACCTGACAGCAGACTTTGAGCTTAGAAAATAGTGCTGAGGCGTTCAGACAGGCTAACGTGGGTTCCCTATCGATGGGGAAAAGCCTGTGCCCTCCATGCCTGTGGTGCCCAACAGCTGCTGCCCCCAGGGCTGGGGAGTTTTTTTGAACATGCCATTAGGGAACCAGGTGAAGGAGGTGATTGACCAGAGCTGCTCTCGGGGTTGAGCTGGATGCTTGCTTACTTTTCTATACTCGGCCAAGGATCTCTCATAAATTAGTTTTCACTGTTTCCCTCCCATCCCTTTCTAAATGACATTCACACTCCTCTGTTACCTGATTTCAGCTTTTTATTGAGGTGCGTGTACCTTTCATTTTAAAATTATATGATTGCTTGAAATCGGTTCTAGAAAAATACTGAAATGCCGTTTGTTCTTAGGCTGCCTTACGACGTACAGATGTCATTCTGGAAGTAGGCCCAGGAACCGGTAACCTGACAGTAAAGATGTTAGAGAAAGTTAAAAAAGTAAGTGTGAATTTCCCCCCAAGCTCAAAATACATTGTGGCTTAGACTATGGCAAACAGAAGGATCTTTAGCTATCTGATTCAAATAAGTAGAATTACTCTATGGATATTTTTCTTAACATTTCAATAATTCCAATGAGTTTTTAGCTGCTCATGTAAATCTTGTATGGTTCTATCAAACAATATTGCTGTTATCCATTTATGTGATGTATTGCATGTTTTGTGGTGGGGAGGGAAGGTGTGTAGCATAATAGGAAATATTTAAGAATTATTTAATACTTTAGCAATAGTTACAGATTTTTTTATAATTTGAATTTTAATCCCAGTTAGGAGGAGTTATATAAAGTTGCAAATATATACTTTGTTTTCAGGTTATTGCTTGTGAAATTGACCCTTGACTTGTTGGTGAACTTCAGAAGAGAGTCCAGGGCTGTCCTGGTTTCAGCTGGGATAGAGTTAATTCTCTTCTTAGTAGCTGGCACAATGCTGTGTTTTGGATTTAATGTGAGCAAACTGGCCACAGTTCGCTTTCACTTGGAAGGGCGTCCAGTACACCTGGAATTGACTGCACCAGGGGTGGAAACACAGCCCCACCATTTGCCATGGACTAATCCAGACCGCACAGGAACAGGGTGAAGCTCCGGAACATCGGCAATACATTGATGACATCATCGTATGGGGCAACACAGCAGAAGAAGTTTTTGAGAAAGGGGAGAAAATAAGGGAAGAATTTGGATTCTTCTGGAAGCCAGTTTTGCCATAAAACAAAGTAAGGTGAAGGGACCTGCACAGGAGATTCAGTTTTTCGGAATAAAATGGAGAGATGGGCGTCGTCAGATCCCAATGGATGTGATCAACAAAATAGCAGCTATGTCTCCACTGACCAGTAAACAGGAAACGCAAGCTTTCTTAGGTGTTGTGGGTTTTTGGAGAATGCATATTCCAAATTATAGTCTGATTGTAAGCCCTCTCTATCAAGTGACTCGGAAGAAGAACAGTTTTAAATGGGGCCCTGTCGTGGTTTAACCCCAGTCAGCAGCCAAGCACCACACAGCCGCTCCCTCACTCCCCATTCCCCCTGCCCCCCTGCACCCGGTGGGATGGGGAGGAGAATCGGGAATGAAGGCAGAACTCATGGGTTGAGATAAGAACAGTTTAATAACTAAAGTAAAATATAATACTAACAATAATAATAATGAAATATAATAATAATTATAATAGTAATGAAAAGGAATATAACAAAAAAAGGGGGGGGGGAAGGAAAAAAAACCCCAGTGATGCACAATGCAATTGCTCACCACCTGCTGACCGATGCCAGAGCCGCGATCCGCCCCTCCCGGCCAACTTCCCCCTGTTTATATACTGGGCATGACATTCCATGGTATGGAATATCCCTTTGGCTAGTTCAGGTCAGCTGCCCCGGCTATGCTCCCTCCCAGCTTCTTGCACACCTGCTTGCTGGCAGAGCACGAGAAACTGAAAAATCCTTGGCTTAAGATAAGCGCTACTTAGCAGCAACTAAACCATCAGAGTGTTATCAACAGTATTCTCACACTGAATCCAAAACCCAGCACTGTACCAGCTACTAAGAAGAGAGTTAACTCTGTCCCAGACTAAACCAGGACAGGCCCTGAGCAACAACAAGCCTTTGAACAGATTAAACGGGAGATAGTTCATGCAGTAGCCCTTGGGCCAGTCCGGGCAGGACCAGATGTTAAAAATGTGCTCTACACCGCAGCCGGGGAGAATGGCCCTACCTGGAGTCTCTGGCAGAAAGCACCTGGGGAGACCCGAGGTCGACCCCTAGGGTTTTGGAGTCGGGGATATCGAGGATCTGAGGCCCGCTATACTCCAACTGAAAAGGAGATATTAGCAGCATATGAAGGAGTTGGAGCTGCTTCAGAAGTGGTTGGTACTGAAACACAGCTCCTATTAGCACCCTGACTGCCGGTGCTGGGCTGGATGTTCAAAGGGAAGGTCCCTTCTACACATCATGCAACTGATGCTACGTGGAGTAAGTGGGTTGCACTGATCACACAACGAACTCGAATAGGAAGCCCCAGTCGCCCAGGAATTCTGGAAGTGATCACAGACTGGCCAGAAGGCAAAGATGTTGGAATATCACCAGAGGAGGAGGTGATGGGTGCTGAAGAGGCCCCACTGTATAATAAACTGCCAGAAAATGAGAGGCAATATGCCCTGTTCACTGATGGGTCCTGTCGCATTGTAGGAAAGCATCGGAGGTGGAAGGCGGCTGTATGGAGTCCTATACGACAAGTTGCAGACACTGCAGAAGGAGAAGGTGAATCGAGTCAGTTTGCAGAGGTGAAAGCCATCCAGCTGACTTTAGACATTGCTGAACGAGAGAAATGGCCAGTGCTCTATCATCTCTATACTGACTCATGGATGGTGGCAAATGCTCTGTGGGGGTGGTTGCAGCAATGGAAGCAGAGTAACTGGCAACGCAGAGGTAAAACCATCTGGGCTGCCCCATTGTGGCAAGATATTGCTGCCCGGCTAGAGAACCTGGTTGTGAAAGTACGTCATGTAGATGCCCACGTACCCAAGAGTCAGGCCACTGAAGAACATCAAAACAATCAACAGGTAGACAAGGCTGCTAGGATTGAAGTAGCTCAGGTGGATCTGGATTGGCAACATAAGGGTGAATTATTTATGGCTTGGTGGGCCCATGACACCTCAGGTCATCAGGGAAGAGATGCAACATATAGATGGGCTCGTGATCGAGGGGTGGACCTGACCATGGACACTATCGCACAGGTTATCCATGAATGTGAAACATGCGCTGCAATCAAGCAAGCCAAGTGGTTAAAGCCTCTTTGGTATGGAGGACGATGGCTGAAATACAAATATGGAGAGGCCTGGCAGATTGACTATATCACACTCCCACAAACCTGCCAAGGCAAGTGCCATGTGCTTACAATGGTGGAAGCAACCACCAGATGGCTGGAAACATATCCCGTGCCCCATGCCACTGCCCGGAACACTATCCTGGGCCTTGAGAAGCAAGTCTTATGGCGACACGGTACCCCAGAAAGAATTGATTCAGACAATGGGACTCATTTCTGGAACAATCTCATAGACACCTGGGCCAAAGAGCATGGCATTGAGTGGGTGTATCACATCCCCTCTCATGCACCAGCCTCTGGGAAAATCGAGCGATACAATGGATTGTTAAAGACTACATTGAGAGCAATGGGTGGTGGGACCTTCAAACATTGGGATACACATTTAGCAAAGGCCACCTGGTTAGTCAACACTAGAGGATCTGTCAATCGGGCTGGCCCTGCCCAATCAGAACTTTTACCTACTGTAGAAGGGGATAAAGTCCCTGTAGTGCACATAAAAAATATGCTAGGAAAAACAGTTTGGGTTACTCCTGCCTCAGGCAAAGGCAAACCCATTCGTGGGATTGCTTTTGCTCAAGGACCTGGATGTACTTGGTGGGTGATGCGGAAGGATGGGGAAGTCCGATGTGTGCCTCAAGGGGATTTGATTTTAGGTGAGAACAGCCAATAGATTAAATTGTGTGATGTTGTATGTTATATAATCCTGTCATTGTATATCATCATTATTACAATTGTTATATACTATATTAATGGTATTAATTAACTTATATAAGTAAGAATTACTTAGATTAATGAAGAATGAACTTTGACAAAACTGAGTGAAGTGCAGTAGTGATGGAACCAGAACTGACTGCAGCATGCAACAATCCAACACCACACATCATCCTCCTGCTGCGCCCAATGTCACCTGCCCACCACATCACACCGAAGCCCAATCCTGTTCTGCCGACTGAGCAGACTTCTTTGCATCATCCCTCCTGCCCAGACAGACTGTTATGACAGATGGAGCTCAAAGTCATGGACTGAATGAACTCAACAGACATTTAATAGAGATGGCCCATAGACCGTGGGAATGATATCTGTGTGTCTATATTAAAAGACAGGAAAAGTGGTGGTGATTAATTGGAAATGTATTGGAAAGTGTGGGATCTGGGCATGATGTAAATGGTATAGAATGAGGGGTGGATATTGTCCTGGATTCGGCTGGGACAGAGTTAACTCTCTTCTTAGTAGCTGGTACAGTGCTGTGTTTTGGATTTAGTGTGAGAATGATGTTGATAACACTCTCATGTTTTAGTTGTTGCTAAGTAGCGCTTATCTTAAGCCAAGGACTTTTCAGTTTCCCATGCTCTGCCAGCAAGCAGGTGTGCAAGAAGCTGGGAGGGGACATAGCCGGGGCAGCTGACCCGAACTAGCCAAAGGGATATTCCATACCCTAGAACATCATGCCCAGTATATAAATGGGGGCGAGTTGGCCGGGGGGGGCGGATCGCGGCTCTGGCATCGGTCAGTGGGTGGTGAGCAATTGCATTGTGCATCACTTGTCTTTTCTTGGGTTTTATTTCTTTTTTTCTTTTTTTTTTTGTTATATTCCTTTTCATTACTACTATTATTATATTTTATTATTATTACTGTTAGTATTATATTCTATTTTACTTTAGTTATTAAACTGTCTTTATCTCAACCCATGAGTTTTACTTTTTTTTTTTTATTCTCCTCCCCATCCCACTGGGAGCGGGGGAGGAGTGAGTGGCTGGCTGCATAGTGCTTAGTTGCTGGCTGGGGTTAAACCACAACAGTCACCTAAGTCTTACCTAAGCCAGAGTGACTGCAATGGGACATGCTCTTCTCGCAAAAGCAATGAATGGAATACAGCATACACAACTCTGGTTCTTATTGAGAACATGCAATTTTATCACAGATAATAGGCAAGAAGTTGACACTGTATTTTAAAAGCATTAAATTCTTTCAGGACTGAAGTGAGGTACTGGACTTTCATTTGACAGCATATTTTTAAATATACAAAATGACATATGGATTGATGCTGCCATAATTGAAATCTGTGTTCTCTGATCATGGACTTCATCTCAGTATATTCTTGTGCAATACTCAACAGTACAACCCATAAGTCTGGTCTGGGCAACAAAACCAGATTTGTAGTCATTCCATTTGTTTGGGATGTTTTTTTTGTTTGTTTTAAAGTTTATTTAACCACTTTTTTTTTGTTGTTTTTTTTGGGGGGGGTTGTTTTTTGTCAACTGTAAATTCTGGCAGCTATTTTTATAAGAAAACTACTTCACCCTTCAAGGCAAAGAAGAGTTTTAGCATAGAGCAAAGCTTTCAGTGAGTCTTAGAGCAATTCATGCCTGTGTCTTGACAGAAAGACTTACTGAAGTGTCTTAATATAGTTTGGATTATATATATTTGTTATTAAGGACAAGGCAGAGGTTTTTTCCCAAGTTTGCATTAACTCTGCATAGTAGCTGTCAAAAGAAAAATCCACTTAGGTCTGTCTTATGATTCAGGAAAACAGTAACTGTTAACTCTGCAGCATCACGTAGGGGTGAAGGCCTGACTCTCTACGTATTAACTACCATAAGTCATTTTTTCACGTATAGCATATCTCTTTCCATCAGACCACAGTAAGTGGAGAAGAGGCAAATTAGCAAAAACTCCTCTAAGATATAACTTCATTTTATACACGTCCAATGTCAATACTTTAAAAGTCATTGGAAAAAAAAAAAAAGTACAGAAACATGTACTTGAATTTGCAGGCATCCAGAGAGATTGTCTTGGAAAACTGAATTGCTCGTTTATTTTATAATTTAACGATTCTATTGCTGCTTCACTGCATATAGAACCAATTTATGAGTGAGTATAAGTAGCCACAGCAATATGCACAGACCAATACAGAAGGAACAAGTGTTGGAGATTTGTCTCACACGTCTTAAATGCTTTTGTTTTACAGGACAGGAATCAAGATAAGCTTGTCTGAGTCCTATTAAAGTAATTCCAGTCCATCATAGCAATGGGCTACAGGAATTCAAGTGCTGTAACCAGCTGTATCAGTTTTTTTAATCTTGATTCTCACTGATTCAGTATCTGTAGATCAGTAGATCTGATCTTTACAGCAGGCTCTATTGCAAAGGCTGTCTATTAACATCCCCCCCAGTTGATGCAATTTCAACTTGCATCTGCTACCTGACAGGACATGTCATTTACAAGGCTTACTAAAATGTTTCTGAAATCTAACTGCCTCTGTCCTTCCTGTCCTCTTTGGTATCCCTATAAACCACATCCTGCTTGTGGCTCTAGGCTTGCATGGAAGAATAGTAGGGAAGCAACTGTTTCTCATGTAGGATGTCTCAATCTTCAGAGGCTTTTTAGAAAGTAAGATTTCTCTAAAGCAACTTCAAAGAAACCCTCTGGTATTATACAATAACCTGTACTATTGCCTACTAACAAAAGCTGCTGCCTTCTATTTCATTGGGTTTTTTTCTTTTAACTGTGATGGAAGACATTCTTAAATGTTCAGAAAGATGTGTGATGTTTCTTTTAAGACCTGTTGCAAAATTTGTCAAGACAGTCCTCTGGGGAACTTCTTTCTATATGACAAATTTGTACAGAACAGTTAGTTCCAGAAGTGAATATTCATTCTGAAATCAGAGGCCTTTTGAAAAGTGTAACTCAGATGTGTTTACAAAATGAAACCCTTCCCAAAGCAGAACAGAACTTTCATAGAAGTAAATTCTCATCTGTAATTCATTTAATAGCTTAATTTATTAAACACAGTATGTAAAATCTACATTGTTATTTCAGTTTTCACGTTTACACACAGGAGAATATTTTTATTTTTAACCATGATGTGACAAGAGCTTCCCATAGCCTACCTTCCTATGGGAGATACAAATATTAAACACTACAAGAATTCCTGGCTCATTTCACTCTCTTTTCATTGCCTTCCCTTTATTTCCCTCCAGGCCTGGCACAAACAAACAGGCTTGTATTACAAAAGTAATTTTTAAACAGTTCCAAGGGAACGTCTGCTGATATGAATTCCTGGAAACAGGGAGAACTCCTAGAGAGGTCTACAATTCTTCATTTGACAAGTTCTTATATGAAAGGTCAATCTTTTTTGGATACTGACTTGCAAAAATAACTTGAGTGCCACCACCTAAAAAGTGCTGATACACATGGCGCCATTTGTGAGAATTCAGGTACTTGTGGGATTTCTATTAGTGCTAGGTAGAGGTATTGTGCAAATCCTCAAATGATGCAATTTCACCTCACTTTTCAGCTGCTGGCACTGTACAAAGGGAAAGATAGGTATTAGCTACTTTTTTTAAAGCATCAGAGATACTTAAACTATCTGCAAACTACAGTTAATGTACATGTAAGCTTGTCATGCATCAAAAGCCAAATTTTAACGATATGTGAAAGGCCAATATGTATTTCTTTAGCCGGATCTCTGAATTTTGACAGTTAGCCTATCCATATGCAAAGGTCAGATCATACCTTTATTCTGACAGCATTATCACACCATACCACATACTGTATATCTGCATTATCCTAAGATACAACTCTCCTCAGTACTTAAACATTACCCTTTATTATACATCAACTAATTTATATTTTTGGGGGTTTTTTTGTGGTTTTTTTATTACAGAGAAAATGTTAGAATTATATAACTATTCTTTATGGTATTCAAATAAATCTAGATTCCAGATTTTTTACAAGGAGGATGGAATGTCCAGCTGTTTCTCCACTCTAACAGCTCTTGCAGTTCCTCTTCAAAGGATATGGCACATGCTGTGAAATGCACTAGCTACCAAAAAAAAAAGTCTCAAACATTAAAAATGTACACACACTAAAAGTAATTTATATTGACAAATAAGGAATGTTGTTTATTAAGGCTGTGCTTCAGAAAGAGGATGTTTAGGGTTCAGTAGCCTTCATCAAGGCACAGAATGGGAAGAGGCAAGCACAGCTGTCTAGAAGATAAGTTATGTAAAACCACTAGTGCAGTATGCATGCATGCAAACACAATTTAAACCTGCACAGCTGGTCTTTGTAATAAAACTGAACATAGTTAAAAGGAAATACTGTGACTTTTTAATGGGCACAGTTTTACTTCATTATTAAAAAATGGCAAATATTTCCAAACACAAAATTCACAATTTGAATAAATGAAATATTTTAAACAAAGTGCTTCACAGATCTGAACCCTGCATGGTTGTACTGTCTGGTCTAGAAGCATTTTGTAGACATCATAGGAGCATTTCACACAAAACTGAAAATGTCATTCAGGTGAATAAGAAACAGGACATTTCCACAGACATTTCTAACGTTTTTACGCTTTCAAGTAGTTGAGTTCTTACGGCCACTGGGTTTTGTAACAAATGTGTGCTACAGCAGTACGGGTTCATAAATTCCTTTAGCAGCAGAGGCCCATTTCAAAGGGCACGTGGTCTTTTCGGGTTGATCTGTTTACTGGCCTGTTCCTCCTCTTGTAGAGCTGCCCGGAAAGATTTCACTTTATCTTTAATGAAAAAGAGAGAATGAGTACTGATGTGCCTGTGCTCAACATAGATCTTGAAACTAAGCTCTGATGCTCCACATCCTGGCCCTAATGCACAACAAAGAACATTCCTCCACAAAAATAGCTGATGCTACAAACTACAAGAGGATTGAGATAAGCTTAAATTCAATACTCACCATACAAACAAGTTGCTTAGCAACTTAGTCCCTTCTTAGGTGCTACCCCTGTCTCTAGGCAGGATAGGTTTGGAAACTGCACACTTGCATTGTGCAGCTCAAGAGGAAAAATAAATTGTACAATCTCTGGAAGCAAGGTCAGGCTTCGCAGGAAGATTACAGAGCTGGGGTTCGTATGTGCAGGGAGAAGACACAAAAGGCCAAAGCTCAATTAGAGTTGAAACTGGCCAGTGTTGTTTCAGACAACAAGAAAGGCTTTCTTAAGTACATTAATAGGAAGAGGAGGTCTAAAGAAAACATTGGACTGATACTTGTTGAAGACGGTCATCTGACTAATAGGGATGAAGAAAAAGCAGAGGCATTCAATGCTTTTTTTGCCTCAGTCTTTAATAATACTGACAGACCTTGGGCTGCCCGGTCCCCTGAGTCAGAGGACTGTGAGTGTGGGAACAGTGACTTTCCATTTGTGGACACTGAAATTGTAAGGGACCAGCTGTATCAGCTGAATGTTCACAAGTCCATGGGGCCTGATGGGATTCATCCCAGAGTACTGAAGGAGCTAGCGGATGTTATGGCAGGACCCCTCTTGATCATCTACCAAAGGTCTTGGGAGTCTGGGGAGGTCCCCGCTGACTGGAAGCTAGCCAATGTTATTCCAATTTTTAAGAAGGGCGAGAGGGAAGACCCAGGAAACTACAGACTTTTTAGTCTAACCTCAGTTCCTGGTAAAATTATGGAGAAGATCATATTGGGTACTACTGAAAGGCATTTCAAGGACACTGCAATCATCAGGCACAGTCAACATGGGTTCACAAAGGGAAAGTCCTGTTTAACTAATTTGATATTCTTCTATGATAAGATCACCTGCCTAGTGGATGAAGGGAAGGCGGTGGATGTAGTTTTTTCTGGATTTTAGTGAGGCTTTTGATACCGTCCCTCACAGCATCCTTCTCAACAAGTTGTCCAACTGTGAGATCACAGAATAGAATCATGGAATCATTTAGGTTGGAAAAGACCCTCAAGATTATCGATTCCAACTGTTAACCTAACACTGCCAATTCCAGCACTAAACCATGTCCCTAAGCGCCACATCTACATGTCTTTTAAATACCTCCAGGGATGGTGGCTCAACCACTTCCCTGGGCAGCCTGTTCCAATGCTTGATAACCCTTTCGGTGAAGAAATTTTTCCTAATATCCAATCTAAACCTCCCCTGGTGCAACTTGAGGCCATTTCCTCTTGTCCTATCACTTGTTACTTGGGAGAAGAGACCGACACCCACCTCGCTACAACCTCCTTTCAGGTAGTTGTAGAGAGCGATAAGGTCTCCCCTCAGCCTCCTTTTCTCCAGGCTAAACAACCCCAGTTCCCTCAGCCGCTCCTCATAGGACTTGTTCTCTAGACCCTTCACCAACTTCATTGCTGCTCTTTGGACACAATCAAGCACCTCAATGTCTTTCCTGTAGTGAGGGGCCCAAAACTGAACACAGTATTCGAGGGGCGGCCTCACCAGTGCCGAGTACAGGGGGACAATCACTTCCCTAGTCCTGCTGGCCACACTATTTCTGATACAAGCCAGGATGCTATTGGCCTTCTTGGCCACCTGGGCACACTGCCGGCTCATATTCAGCTGGCTGTCGACCAACACCCCCAGGTCCTTTTCTGCCAGGCAGCTTTCCAGCCACTCTTCCCCAAGCCTGTAGCGTTGCATGAGGTTGTTGTGACCCAAGTGCAGGACCTGGAACTTAGCCTTGTTGAATCTCATACAGTTGGCCTCAGCCCATCGATCCAGCCTGTCCAGATCCCTCTGTAGAGCCCTTCTAGCCTCAAGCAGATCAACACTCCCGCCCAACTTGGTGTCGTCTGCAAACTTCCTGAGGGTGCACTCGATCCCCTCATCCAGATCATTGATAAAGATATTAAACAGAACTGGCCCCAATACTGAGCCCTGGGGAACATCACTTGTGACCGGCCGCCAACTGGATTTAACTCCATTCACCACAACTCTTTGGGCCCAGCCATCCAGCTAGTTTTTTACCCAGCAAAGAGTATGCCCATCCAAGCCATGAGCAGCCAGTTTCTCCAGGAGAATGCTGTGGGAAACGGTGTCAAAGGCTTTACTAAAGTCCAGGTAAACAACACCCACAGCCTTTCCCTCATCCACTAAGTGGGTCACCTTGTCATAGAAGGAGATCAGGTTAGTCAAGCAGGACCTGCCTTTCATAAACCCATGCTGACTGGGCCTGATCACCTGGTTGTCCTGTACGTGCCACGTGATGGCACTCAAGATGATCTGCTCCATAACCTTCCCCAGCGCTGAGGGATGATGAGCAGGTGCCCAGCAGTGCTGGGTGAGGAACTGGCTGAATAGCAGGGCTCAAAGGGTTGTAGTGAATGGGGCTACATCTGGCTGGCAACCGGTCACCAGCGCTGTCCCTCAGGGTTCAATCCTAGGGCCAGTTCTGTTCAATATTTTTATCAACGATCTGGATGCAGGAGTTGAATGCACCATTAGCAAGTTTGCTGATGATACCAAACTGGGAGGTGCTGTTGACTCTCTCGAGGGCAAGAGGCCTTGCAGAGGGATCTGGATAGATTGGAGCATTGGGCTATGATTAATGGGATGAAATTTAACAAAAACAAATGCCGGATTCTGCACCTGGGACGGAGTAACACCGAGCACAAGTATAAATTGGGAGAGGAGTGGCTGGAGAGCAGCCCTGCAGAAAGGGATCTGGGGGTGCTGGTCAACAGCAGGCTCAATATGAGTCAGCAGTGTGCCCTGGCAGCCAAGAGGGCAAACCGCATCCTGGGGTGCATCAAACACAGTATAACCAGCTGGTCAAGAGAGGTGATTATCCCACCGTATTCAGTGTTGGTGTGGCCTCACCTTGAGTACTGTGTGCAGTTCTGGGCCCCACAATTTAAGAAGGATGTTAAGGTACTCGAATGCGCCCAGAGGAGGACAACAAAGCTGGTGAAAGGGCTGGAAGGCATGTCCTATGAGGAACGGCTAAGGACTCTGGGGTTGTCTAGTTTGGAGAAAAGGAGGCTGAGGGGCGACCTCATTGCTCTCCGCAGCTTCCTGAGGAGGGGAAGTGGAGAGGGAGGTGCTGATCTCTTCTCCCTGGTATCCAGTGACAGGACGCGTGGGAATGGTTCAAAGCTGTGTCGGGGAGGTTCAGAGTTGACATTAGGAAGCATTTCTTTACCAAGAGGGTGGTCAAACACTGGAACAGGCTTCCTAGAGAGGTCGTCGATGCTCCAAGCCTGTCAGTGTTTAAGAGGCATTTGGACAATGCCCTTCCTTACTAACATGCTGTAACTTTTGGTCAGCCCTGAAGTGGTCAGGCAGTTGGACTAGATGATCATTGTAGGTCCCTTTCAACTGCAACTATTTGATTCGATTTAATTCCCAGCATGTAACCTGTTCACGCTTAAATTCTGCTTCTAACTTACAGAGTATAGGGAGATACAGACTGCATACTTCCTTTTCCTTCCCAGCAGCTTCCAAACCATCCTTAGATGCATAAAAAATTGTATTTAGTGTACAATCAGTCACTTTTGTGCATTCTAAAACCCGGCAGAGTAAATTCTACTCCCCCCTAATTTTTCATAGAATCATAGAATGGTTTGGGTTGGAAGGGACCTTAAAGATCATCTAGTTCCAACCTACTTGCCAATGGCAGGGACACCTTCCACTAGATCAGGTTGCTCAAAGCCCCATCCAACCTGGCCTTGAACACTTCCAGGGAGGGGGCATCCACAACTTCTCTGGGCAACCTGTTCCAGTGCCTCACCACCCTCACAGTAAAGAATTTCTTCCTAATAACTAATCTAAATCTGCCCTCTTTCAGTTTAAAACCGTTACCCCTCATCCTATCACTACACTCCCTGATAAAGAGTCCCTCCCCATCTTTCCTGTAGGCCCCCTTTAAGTACTGGAAGGCTGCTATAAGGTCTCCCCGGAGCCTTCTCTTCTCTAGGCTGAACAACCCCAACTCTCTCAGCCTGTCCTCATAGGAGAGGTGCTCCAGCCCTCTGATCATCTTTGTGGCCCTCCTCTGGACCCACTCCAGCAGGTCCATGTCTTTCTTATGCTGAGGGCCCCAGAGCTGAACACAGTACTCCAGGTGGGGTCTCACCAGAGCAGAGTAGAGGGGCAGAATCACCTCCCTCGACCTGCTGGCTATGCTTCTTTTGATGCAGCCCAGGATACAGTTGGCTTTCTGGGCTGCGAGCGCACATTGCCGGCTCATGTCCAAGTTTTTCATCCACCAATACCCCCAAGTCCTTCTCCACAGGGCTGCTCTCAATCCACTCATCACCCAGCCTGTATCCATGTTCGGGATTGCCCCGACCCATGTGCAGGACCCTGCACTTGGCCTTGTTGAACTTCATGAGGTTTGCACTGACCCACCTCTCTAGCCTGTCAAGGTCCCTCTGGATAGCATTCCTTCCCTCTAGAGTATCAACCACACCACTCAGCTTGGTGTCATCTGCAAACTTGCTGAGGGTGCACTCAATCCCACTGTCCATGTCCCCGACAAAGATGTTAAATAATACTGGTCCCAATATGGACCCCTGAGGGACACCACTCATCACTGGTCTCCATCTGGACATCGAGCCGTTGACCGCAACTCTTTGAGAGTGACCATCCAGCCAATTCTTTATCCACCGAGTGATCCACCTGTCAAATCCATGTCTCTCCATTTTAGAGACAAGGATGTTGTGCAGGACAACTTTTCTATGAATGTGAAAAGCATTTGTGATTAAATTTTGGAAGTAAATAGATAAATGCATCATTCATTTGTTTCATCATAACTAGCACAAGAATGGGAGAAACCTGAGAAAGGAAATATGGTATCCTTTCATATTTCTCTCCCCCCCCATTCCCCAGTAATATGCCCAAGAACGGGAAGAAGGAAACCAAAATGATAGCATAAAAAAGTCATTCCCAAAGTGACAGGAATAAAAGCTGAAATATTCAGTGACCATTACGTGCCATGAGCATAACACAGAATTACTGTGAGAAAGAATCTTTGACTTAACAGTTCTTCCCTCCTGTAAAGCTATACATGTATCATGCTGCCTGTAAAGATGCAAGGATCTCTTAGATATCCTTTACCTCCAGTATCTTGTTTCAAAAGCAGTATCTAATAAGTTTTGGAAGAACAGGGAGTCACCGAAACTGTTCTTTCACTGCTGGTGTCTCAAATTGTCTTTTCCTGAAGAGGAAGCCATCATCCATAAGAAGCAAAGGAATGTACATCTAATTCTTTCCTAAAGTATACTGGTGCCAATACATGCTTACAAGGCAAGCAGGCCACATCTGATTTGCTTGATGTATTCTTCTAACTTACAGCAGATACTCAGACTGAGTAAAAAGTAAAATTTTATCTTATAAGGAGTTTTCTAACACAGATCAAAAAAAAAAAACCCACCCTTGAATTTTTACCAGTATAGCATGTCTGCTGGAATCCAAATAGATACAGAAACTAAAATGAAAAATTCATCTCCATGAGGTACCAAGCTGACATGCTGATTTTAGAAGACAAGTGAAAGAGTCAATTTTGGGAACTAAGAATTATCTGCAGTTTGTTTTTCAACAAAGAGATGCTGACAAAATTCCAACAGAAAGGCTGCTGAGGAAAAAAGTAGGCTAACAGTCAAGCTACTCAGAGCTCGATGCTACTCTTAAGCACAGACTGAAAAACAACAGCAGGCTCCCTGCTACACTACAGAGTGCAATAGAGCAGGAACTGGGAGTTCCTACTACTTTTTCTTCATTGCATTACCTTCTTTTTTTGTACAGTTCTTTTGGATTTTCTTTTTCCTTCCTTTATTGTTTTGGAACAAAGAAAAAAAACCAAAGTTGCAGGATCAAGTTTATACTTCCTGGAGGTAAAGCAGAGACTCTTCCTTTAAACTAGGATGAACTGAACACAGATGTGAACTTGTTCTTAGGCAGCAGAATAAATGTTCTTTCCACAGAACATTACAGGACAGCATAAGGTGAAAAAAGACCCCAAAACATAACCACACTCTTTTTTTTCTCCTCATTATTACTGCAAGTCTCCATGGCATATGAAAATGCACACAAAAGTGATTAAAAGCAATCTACCTCTAAGTTCAGTCAGAATATCAATTTTTTGCTCTAGAATTGCTTCAAGTTGGGTAGCGTAAGAATCCACATCATAGTCTACTTCTTCTGTCATCTCAAGAAGAGCTTTTTCATCTTCCAGCCATCTAATAGATTCCTAGATAAAAGTTAAAAAAACCCCAACTAAATACATTAGCAAAGTTTCAAGACAAGTTTCAAGACAAAGAGCTCAATTACTCCTTTTCTCAAGATGACCACACTTTTACTGTCTAGTCACCTCACTATAACAGATTTCAATCCTAAAATGAATCCTTATTCCTAATTCAGCAAAATTGTATGTTTTCTACATAGTTTCTTAACTCCAGTGGTCATACCAGCAACAGATAAACCCCAGCTACCCCAGTTCTCTTCAAATTCAGAACATTAGGTGGTTGTAAAGCTAAGAAACTCAGAACTTTATGTCATGGTTATGTCCCCTTAGGCAGGTATCAAACTTTGAAGCCAGGCTTCAATTTTAAGTACGGGCTGGTTGCCACTGACTATAATCACAGTGTCATTACTACAGTCAAGGAGCCAAGATAATTCTGTCCATACTCAAAACCAGTTTTGAGAGAAGCTGTATAAAAGAAGAGCTATTTTAAGCTCTCTATTGCATGAGCTAACTCCCCAGACAGATAAGAGTACTGTAAAAGTTGGTTAAAGCAGCTCTTAGGCATCTTTGCACTCCGAATATTACAAAAAAAAAAAGAGGGGGAAAAAAAAGAAAAAAGTCTTGCAGCAAAGAAGAATGCAACCAGGAGCTTAAAGCCTACAGAACCATGCAAAGCTGTGATCAGGAGAACTGATTCCATTGGAAATGCTTTGATTTTAAAAAAAAGAAAGCAGCTGACAGTTCTAGGCATGCTGGGCCTGAAATACTAAAATTAAGTCTTTCCCTCTGCGCTCAGTAGTCCAAGTAATATTGAAAGCATAGTCCAAACCCCATGTATGTTTTGTTGGCTTTCAGGACAGATGGAACTCACATTGGGATAGGATTCATCTCATCTAATGTAAACTCGTATATCCAAGAAACAAAGGAAGACCAACACCTCTAGAGCACAATTCATTCAGTTGATCTATTTTAGACATTTTTGTTAGGATAGGATGTTTTGTATCCCAGAATCAACAGCTTCCAGGAGAAAGCTGACAGAAGACAACTTCTGCATGTTACAGCTTGTAGATTTTGTATTGGTGCAGCCCATCTCCACCCACAGCATAAACTAACAAGCCATGCTGCGAACAAAGGGAGCTGAGGCTCGGACACATTTCCTTCTAATGACTGCTGTGAGGAGCAGTAATCTCCAGCATAAGGCCAGATGGACACACAGAGGCAGTAACATCTTAAACTAATGCAGCTTGCCTCTCCAGAAGTCGCAAGCATTAGGACACAGCTACGGCATATGGCATAAGACTTTCACACTTCTGCATGTTTTACTTCAGGGCTAATGTTTCATAATAACTAAATCTCTACATCTGTTGTAAAATGTGTTATTTGGCATCCTACTGTGTTACATGAACACACGTCAATGTTCCACTAAGTTAGATACCTAAATTGAGGAGATGTATGTATTCCCTACAGGTTTAATGTTTTGCTGTTTTCTTGCAGCAGATGCACCAAATGGACAGCCTGCCTAAAGACTCTAAGGTTATGAACAGAAGCAACTCACATTTCCTTCTGAAAACTAGTAACTCATACTTATTATTACAATTTATCTTGTGAATGTAAAAGGCTCCGTGGCGCTGACCAGCATTACACTGTGTGGGCAGTATTCCTTCCAAAGACCCTGACTAATAGCAAGTGAAAACCTTTATGTATCTGTAAAAAGGAAGCAAACAAGCAGTTAGTTAGAAATATATTTGTTTCTTCTGGATCTCAGTATCTCAGAGGAAGATGTCACAGAAGGATATTTAGAGGAGATACTTGGAAGGAGTATCGCAGTATCTTAGAGGGAGATGACCAAACAGAAATGGTGCTGATTGATAGAGACATTACTATTAATTGCCAGCTTTGGCATAGGAATATTGACATAGATTAGACAGTGAAATTGAAAATTTCAAGACCAATTGAGTAAGCTCCCTGCAACTAGAAAAAACAGTCACTAATGCTAGAAAAGAACTAACACAGAAAACATAGTAAATAGTTAAAATAGTAAAAAGAAAATAGCAACTTTTCTTACAATGAACGCAGTCTATTTAGGATTTTTTGTTGAGAAGAAAAGGAAAATTTTACTAAATTTCTGGGATGGTAGAAAAATATGCTTCTCTTTCATCATGGGGACAAAGATTAATGGTTATAGGATCTAAACATCTGTTCCTATTTGTTTGCTACAATGAGCTTAGCGCAATAAAACAATTTAGAAATCTCTGACAGCAGCGGAATGACTAGATGATATCCTACATCTTCAAGAGTATGCACTTTCATTGGGAAAACCTGAATTCCTGGATTAGGATAAAACAAAGTAGAGCTCCATCTTTTACCTGGAAGACAGCCCTGTGGTCTTCTACTACTTGCTCTTCCATTTCTACCATTTGTGACACAGCTTCATGGAAAGTAAATAACTGTGGAGAAACTTCCTCTTCCTAAAAACAATAGTTAAGCTTGTTAGTCTGGAAAGAACTGTGGCTACAGGAAATATATTGAATGTGATCCATCCCATCACAGAACATGAAAAGAAATATGCAGAAAGCAGAACCTGTCAAAAATAGAACTTAATACTTCTAACAAGAAAATCTCCAGAAATGAGTGGAGAGGGCAATAAATTCAAAATGTTCACAGAGTTAAATTTAATTCATATTCATTAAAAATTTCCAGCCACTAATCCTAGTGAATACTGGAAAACAGAATATTCCACATGAAAAAAAAACAAGTTAAAATAGTGGGAGGAGGAAGTCACAAGGGAAGAATGCTAATTTCTAGTAGGTTAACAATCAAAGGGGAAAGCGCTAGATAGGCTGCAATTAATGTTTTAGCAAGACAGTATGGTTCCTTATACCATGCCTTTAAAATCTTTTTAAAAACACATTGTACACAAAACACAGCTTAATTGAATTCCACATGAACAATGAAAAAGCATGATATGAAAGGATATCTGGCTGGAAGGACTGTCCAGTGGGAAGCTCTAGGAATCACTAGCATTTTCTTATAAAATAGAGTCCTGGAAGAAGAGCCAGTTACTAAAATGAGAAATACAGCAAACACCATGAAGAGGTGTTTGAGAAGGCAGAGAGTCTTGAGAAAAATAAGTTAGGGTAGTAAGGATTTTTCTTTTCTATCTTTCATCAGCATTTTCACAAACCAAGTTTTAATCCCTGTTGAACATTTAAGGAACCAGGACTAGAGCTGATAATCAGCAGTGAGGGAAAAATGCCCTTTAGAAGATGCTTCTCAGTCCCAGCTCTCCACGCATGCAGCCCAGGGAGACATCCTGGGAACATGATGTGGCTCTCTCCCAAACATTGCTCTGGGGTTTCACTCCATGAAAATCAGGATGTTAGGAAGAGGAATGATGGGTAGCCAGATTTCTAAATGCAGAGAAAGGCAAACTTGCTTGAAACAGGTGTTGCATGCAGGGAAAGTAATGATCAAAAACACAGGAGTGTTAAATAAAATGGACGCATTTCCCAGGCTACTTCTAACTACCTAATAAGAGATGAAGCTATACTGGAAAAAATGCACACTAAAAACCACGAGAGCCTAGAGCAGACCCTGCCTAGACATTAAAAGCCCTAATCAGCAAGGAAGATAAAGAAAAGTAAAACATTCTCCTCTTACCCTTCAAGGAACCTTTTTTTTTTTGTATGGGAATGAACATAATACCATAAAGTAAAAAGGTGAAGGGCCATGCTGTATCTACTTAATGATATTGCTAACAGGCTATAAATACACATTACTCTGGATTTGTTCTGCCACTGTATTTATCATCATCTCTTTCCATGTAATGCTGTAAACCACTCACGTTTTGTTCACAAAGCAGTTTGAGATCATCTCTCTGAGGAGAGCTCCCCACACCCCACTGTGTCTCTAAGTCATTGATCTGATTGGGAGCATGGTGTATAATGGGACGGATATCTCCTGCAGCACTAGGATCAACCATCAGCTCCTTCACCCTACAATCAGAAAATATTTAATTTGTAAATTAGTAACTTCCTGTGCAAAAGTCACAACCAAAAATAAAGCTCTATGGGTTTATGTGCAATTTAATTCATTTAATAAGGATGATGATGTCAGCTTCACAAATTTAATGTACTTTCAGTGACAAAAAGATGTTAGTCCAACTCCTAAAAAGCATGGACGATTGAATTTCAACTACTTGCAGGTGGATTACAGTCCATCTTCTAGCAAGAGGTATTTTTTGATTGAAATCTTACTACTCATTAACTGTCAAGAGGGCAAAAATCTCCAAACCCTCAATATTAACTCCTTAACAATGAATAATATTTGAAAGAAAAGTTCATTCAGCACCCTAAACCTAACCATCTTTCTTTCTCTGTGCACACAATTGTGCTTTAAAAAAATTAGTCAATCAGTACCCACTAGCTGTTATAAGCAAATCCACCAAGAATTCTGAAGAAAATAATAATTTGCAACCAAGTATCCCAGAGAATGAATAGATCCTTTAATTAAAATAATTTCAAAGGTGAAAATATCTTATTAAAATGTTAGGCTCTTGCAGCATGAAAATAGTTTAAAAGATTGATAATGATTCTGTCCAAAAAAAGCCCATTTAAAAGAACATTTATGAAACAGACACATCAAAGTCTGCAAGTATAGCAAGTTTTAGAACAAATTCTTCATTTTTTAAGGGGAAATTTTTTTTTTCAAGTAATACATTTACTACAGTGGAAACTGTATTTCATTCATCTTCAGAGTGATGAAAAGTTTTAAAAATATATACATATTAAAACTTTTTTCTTTTTTAATTAGACATATTCAAATTACCCTAAACACAGATTTGTCAGATTTGGTCCACTAAATGTACAAAGGTGACATCACCATTTTTTTTTAAATGTATGAAGGAAACTAGCAAGCCTGGATACAGAGTGTGGATGTTTAAGGAGGGTGAACAAAATAGTGGGAAGATGATTGCAGATCATGCAGAACCATCACCTGCCAAACAAAATAAAAACAAAGTATGTGTGACTCAAGGCAAGGGGACTAATGAAAGGTTGGTCTGTAAAATTACATTGCCAAAAAGAAAACTTAAAAATAAAGATTCCACGTATAGAATGAAGTAGACCTGGTGATTGAAGGAGAAAAGTCGTCATACTCATAGGAAGGAGAGAGATCAGAGCGACTGCCACTACCCTGTGAGAAGGGAATGTCCGAAGGACTAATTCCAAATTCCTTTACTCTGCAGCAGCAAAATACAGCAGCAAATTTAAAGAAAATGTTCTCATAAACACAGTTAAAATGACAACTCTTTGTTTAGCATTCTTCTTTAATAGTTTAACAATAAATTATTTTTATATTAAAACACAAGTAAGAGTGTCGACATATTTAAACCTTCTGCAAATAGAGTTACAGATCACTAACAAAATTGAACAAAACCAGTGCTGCTAATTTGCAGGAGACTATAATAGCAATGTTTTCAGAAGAGTAATTCCAGATTTCAGTTTGTGCAGTTAATAAAATTTGCTCTACATTCAATATTCCATTAAATAATACTTTAAATTCTATACTGCCTCCTGTCTTACACTGTGCAGACACTGGTGTTCAGCACCTAAAAACTAATTGTACTATGAAAATTATATATTGCTAGAAAAAATTAAAATACTACACAAAACACATGAAGCAACTTTACAGTGATAGGCATTTACTCCATAACAACATACAAATTTAACACCAAGGGAAAGAAACAGTTTCAGCACAATGATTTAGTATACTAGAAATAGGTATTTAATTTGTTTTGCAGTGTCTTTTTCTGGAGTCACTTCAGCAATGCGTATTCTATAAGGGATAGAAAGATCCAATGAGTCTTGAATGTGCAACATCCTTCCAGTCAAAACCAGCACAGTTATGTTACTGTAAGCAGGGGAGTAGATGCCCCCTTCTCACCAGGAAGGAAATCACATAGACTGGTCCAAGCCAGGCAGATTTGCTACTAACTCCCTTGATCCAAACACAAAGACATTCGGATACCGAGAGGAGCGGGCGGTAAGCTTCCCTAGCAGCCCTTTGTGCCCAATTAGCGACTGGCCGGGGGTGCCCAGCCAAGCAGGAGCAGACGTGGTTCTGCCCTACCTTTCACTGGGGCAAGCAGGCCACTAGGTGGTAGCCTCTTCTGGCAAAACCAGGCTTTCTGATGGCCCAGAAGCTTGTTTGTCTCCTTTGTTCTTTGCAGCAAAGCGGGGGGCGGGTCTCTGGGTCGTATGTCTGACTGCAGGCACACGCAGGACCCCATCTCCACAGACATTAAACTAAGGAGAACTGCAGCTGGGGAAGCCTCCTTTCAAACTCACTGAAGAGACGAACACTTTCAGAGAGCAGTACAGGTCTCAGAGGTGCTGCATCAGCCTCTGGAGGTGCTAATTTCTCTACACTGATTATAACATCAGCGTTGGATTAACTGACTCTTTACTTAGGGGTCTCAGATATTTGCCTGAAGTTGGGAAGTATAAAATTTGGGCCACAGCAACTGCAGAATTTTCATAAGAATAAACTAGTTGAGATAGATCTATATATGATATGATACATCCTATATATAAAAGAAACAGGCTGGCAACTGAAGCAATTCCACCAAGGAGATGAAAAATCACATTGCAGAAAGGTATTTCAGCTAACACCCCAGGGAATCATCATGAAAACCGACTACCCCTAATGCAAGAGGTGATGCCTCCAGAGCAGGGGCAAAACTAATAGGGGCATCTCCCAGATTCCTTGCAATCCACACTATATCCATCTCTGGATAATGGCTTAAATGCAGTTTCTATTGATTCTCTTGTAATGGTTGTAAAAAGTGACAAATTAAATTAAATGTGAGCCTGAATCAGTAATCAGTATTTTGGTTTTAATCTTATTAAGAAATGCAAGTACGTTAAAATTATTCAAGTAGTTAAAATAATTATACATCATGGAACAACAGTATTCCATACATCAGTGATCAACAGCCAGTATAAGCAATAACATTTTCCATACCTATTTGCGTATCTCAACGTATTTAGAGTGTTTTCACATGATGCCATCCCTGGAGAAATTGTAGCGATCTGGAGAAAACAAGCCACGCATTAATAAATTGCTTTGTACAGATGAAAGGGTAGATGAATTCAAATTAACTTTATTTTTTTTATCTCCACTTTCACTTGAGATGTTCTACAAAAACTGTCTATTATTTACAGCTGTCCTAATACAATGACATCTCAAGAAGAGAGATGTCAAGTCAAAGCTTCAATTTAATTTTTTCAACCATACCTGAAACATTAAGAATTCATAGAAATTTCAGTCAATATCTCCCCCATCTCACAGTCTTCGTAACATAATATGTAAACGCAAAACTCTAATTGAAAAAAAAAGACTCCTCAAAAAGGGAAATATGCAACTCAATAGAAAGTAAGTCTAATGTATCCTGCAAACAATTACCAGATTATTTTTATATATATATCTTTGTAGGCTGTTCTCCATTCAAGCAGACTGTATACTTATTTGAGAGATCTATTTTGGCCACAGTCCAAAACTGTACTTAATAATATTAAAGATAAGCATGTGTTTAACTATTTTCCTAAGTAAAGATTTATAATTTTTTTCTGAACTGGACGTTATCTGTAAATAATACTTGATAGCTATATTATCAAACATATCTGGAATCTATAAGTCTTTCCTTTTCCAGTTAAATAAAATACCCTGAAGATCTCACCTTCTTTTCAGCACTCAGCAAAAATAATAACTGTGATCAGGCAACAGTAGCATCATTATTTGTCCTAGCTTCTCTCAGTAGTCCAATTTTTTCATCTGTGCTCCTTTCAGGAGAGCCATAAAGGCACTACCCAGGACAAACACCTCTATGATCCTACACACTAACATTTTTTCTGGCAGCACAGCATCAGGAGACTGAAACTGATGAAGATTAGATAATCCTGGTCTTCTCTTTCATCCTGCTGCTGACATTACTGTACAAAAGCACAGGTAGTCATCCTGAGAGGAATTTCTCCTACTGGGGAGAAAGGAAAAATATGCGGTGGGAGGGAGTTAGAAAGTCTAAAGAGCCTGCTACCACATAGACTTAAGTTTAAACCTCTAATACTGGTATGCATCAGTTACTAATGAAAACAACAAGTGTAGATTTAAAAAGATCATATGATTGCATGTCTCTCTATAAAGCATTCTGGGTGCTAATTAACAAAAACCTACAAGTTCCTAAAATCCTTCCAAAGTCATTTAACATGAAAGGTGCATGCATCTCTTCCATCAGTTTAATGTTCAGAGTACACCACACACGGCAAATGTCATAACGCCAGGGGACTGCTCCAACTTTTTGAAGCATATAAGGTACAGCTGCTATAGGGAAGTGCCACTGTAGGTGCTGTCAGCTGTGCTGATACCCCCTTCAGGGCACAAGAACACATACATAAGACTCAGTCTGTTGAATAGAAACGTGCACTACATCATATGTCCTCATGCCTCAACAAGTCCAGTCCAGGCAGGACAGGAGGACTCCAACCTCTCCGTCACTCGCTTCCTCATTCGTAATTCCAAATGAGGATGGAAAAAGCAGCACTATTTATGGACAGGAATATCCTTAAAACCTGTAAATATCATTCTTCCTATTTTGAATGTGTCTACATTGCTTATAAGCCATCACAGTGGGATCAATGGCCCTTTTGGGACATTGAAGTCACCAAGTTCCTACTCCTCCTCTGGAGAGCTGAGGGGTCTGGCACTTCAGCTATGACTGCAGCATGTCAAGGATGCAGCACTGGTTAAAAAATGAGACTATTCTATGCAGCTACCTTGCAAATTTCAAATTATGATATATTATCCTACTATGTAACTCTTCAAAAACAACATGAAATACTGTGTTCAGTTTTGGGCCCCTCACTACAGGAAAGACATTGAGGTGCTTGATTGTGTCCAAAGAGCAGCAATGAAGTTGGTGAAGGGTCTAGAGAACAAGTCCTATGAGGAGCGGCTGAGGGAACTGGGGTTGTTTAGCCTGGAGAAAAGGAGGCTGAGGGGAGACCTTATCGCTCTCTACAACTACCTGAAAGGAGGTTGTAGCAAGGTGGGTGTCAGTCTCTTTTCCCAAGTAACAAGTGATAGGACAAGAGGAAATGGCCTCAAGTTGCACCAGGGGAGGTTTAGATTGGATATTAGGAAAATTTTCTTCACCGAAAGGGTTATCAAGCATTGGAACAGGCTGCCCAGGGAAGTGGTTGAGTCACCATCCCTGGAGGTATTTAAAAGACGTGTAGGCATGGCGCTTAGGGACATGGCTTAGTGGTGGACTTGGCAGTGTTAGGTTAACAGTTGGAATCGATAATCTTGAGGGTCTTTTCCAACCTAAATGATTCTACGATTCTATGAAATGGTTTTTGAAACTATTTAAGGACAAGAACTTCATTAAAATTGCAACAACTAATAAAGTTCAAAAAAACCTATTTATGCTGCCTGTATGTCTCTGGATTTCTTTAGAATGATGCAGATCCTAGTCATAACTGTCCACGGGGAAGTTATTTTCAAAATAATTTTTTGAAATGTTTTTGAAATTTGACAAGAATAAGTTTCCGAATCATATTTTAACCTTATATAGACGAGATGCTCCATCCCTAAAGATGTAACTTTTAAAATTGCAACAAGAAATTCCGTAAATGATAAAAGGCAAAGTCAAATAAAAATTAAGTGTAGAAATTACCAAAAGAAATTTGACTCAAATATCCCATTTAAAGATTAGTATATCAGAAAGGAAGTGGAAAAAGCCCAGTAGGTATTTTATACCAGGACATTTCAGGAATCTCTCAGAAAGTTAAAATCACAAGTTTTTACTACATCATTTTATATGCTTTCCATATTAAAAAGTATCACCTATTTGCAAAATGTCTTACTCTCTAATAGCACATTAGAACATTGGATCAAATCTTTGTATTGTTGAGGAATCCTTTTACAATAAATGCCTCCTCACTGACAAGCAAAACCAGCATCTTAAAAGAGGTCAAATTTTGATGAATTATCTTACATGTTCAATAAATAATATTCTCCAATTGAATAATACTTCTATGTTGCAATCTCTTTAATTTATTTTGCTTGTAATAGGCTAAAATATTTTGGAGGAAATGCTATCATTATCTACATGTTACCTTGTTATAACAGTATTGTACAGCTGTATTGGGTTTGCATGGCAAGGTTTTGGTAGTGGGGGGGCTACAGGGGTGGCTTCTGTGAGAAGCTGCTAGAAGCTTCTCCCATGTCCAATAGAGCCAATGCCAGCTGGCTCCAAGAAGGACCCGCCGCTGGCCAAAGCTGAGCCAATCAGCAACAGTGGTAGCGCCTCTGTGAGAACATATTTAAGAAGGGGAAAAAAAAAAAATGGGAAAACAACAGCAGCGGAGAGAGGAGTGAGAATATGTGAGAGAAACAACTCTGCAGACACCAAGGTCAGTGAAGAAGGAGGGGGAGGAGGTGCTCCAGGCGCCAGAACAGAGATTCCCCTGCAGCCCCTGGTGAAGACCATGGTGAGGCAGGCTGTCCCCCTGCAGCCCATGGAGGTCCATGGTGGAGCAGATAGATATCCACCTGCAGCCTGCGGAGGACCCCATGCCGGAGCAGGTGGATGTACCCAAAGGAGGCTGTGACCCCATGGGAAGCCTGCGCTGGAGCAGGCTCCTGGCAGGACCTGTGGCCCCATGGAGAGAGGAGCCCACGCTGGAGCAGGTTTGCTGGCAGGACTTGTGACCCCATGGAAAGGACCCACAATGGAACAGTTCATGAAGAACTGCAGCCCGTGGGAAGGACTCACATTGGAGAAGTTCATGGAGGACTGTCTCCTGTGGGAGGGACCCCATGCTGGAGCAGGGGAAGAGTGAGAGGAGTCCTCCCCCTGAGGAGGAAGGAGTGGCAGAGACAACGTGTGATGAACTGACTGCAACCCCCATTCCTCCTCCTCCTGTGCCGCTCGGGGGGGGAGGTAGAGAATTCAGGAGTAAAGTTGAGCCTGGGAAGAAGGGAGGGGTGGGGGGAAGGTGTTTTAAGATTTGGTTTTATTTTCTCATTACCCTACTCTGATTTTGATTGGTAATAAATTAATTTCCCCAAGTCGAGTCTGTTTTGCTCAAGATGGTAATTGGTGAGTGGTCTCCCTGTCCTTATCTCGACCCATGAGCCTTTCATTATATTTTGTCTCCCCTGTCCAGCTGAGGAGGGGAGTGATAGAGCGGCTTTCGGTGGGCACCTGGCATCCAGCCAGGGTCAACCCACCACAACAGTATATAACAGTATTGTACCTAAAAAGTTTTTCTATGCTTTAATTTACTTCACATAAAGTAGACACTCTTCTAGAGAACACAGCAGTGATCTCTACAGTCAACCGCAGAAACCTGAAATGAAACTACTCATTATTAAACTATTTTTGCATTAATTTTTAGAAGTTTGAAGCAGCGCAGTTAATTACATGGCTCTGCTGCAAACAAGCAGTCAGTGTACCTGCAGGATAAGTACTTTAATTTAATAAAATACTGTTCAACTTTAGCTATTATAAACCATAATGACTTGCCCTTTTCTTTCCCTGTATATTATTTCATCAGTTAAATTTTGCCAGTGTATGATATAAAAGCTAAACATGAACATGCTTACAAACCAGGCACACCCTGCCAAAGAGCCAAATGTAAATACCACACTGGAAGGCTGAATACATTTTCTTGATAAAAGAGGCAAAGGAAGACCCAGAAGAGTGGTAAAGCTGCAGATCATTATCCACTCTTCTCATCACTTGGCCACTGGAGTGCAAATCTCCTCTCCTCTTTCCAGGGAACTGGGAAGGACTGGAGGTAATTCCAGGCTAAGGTATCTCCTACACCTCCCTCAATTCAATATACACTGTTCAGAAACCTGTCAGATCTCTAGACAGGCAGCTTTTTTCTGCATCCATCTAGTTATCGCAGGAACAAGCGCTGCAAATGCGAGAGCTCAATTTAAACAATCGTAAAGATGCACTGTAGGTTTCTTTTCTTTCCCTCCTTCCTTTCAACTGTAATTCAGAGTAAGTCATAACCACCCAAGTGCTCTTCTTTCCACATCAGTATCTTAAGAAAAAAAATTGCTGATTAAATTCTTGATAAAAATTACATGTAAACAAACACTAAAACCAGAATGTCACAAATGGTCCTAGTACTGAGAAACTACATGAAAAAGTAACAGGAAGAATGAGTTTGAAAGCAGTATCTTATCATGAAAGGGTTTTCTTATTCTTAATTATAAAGTGACTGTAGTTATGCGAATGAGAAAATAAAAAATAATTCAAGCATATTTCCGCTCACTTTCAGAGGGGATTTTTTCCTTAATTTAGAACTATATTGAATATAAAAGGAAGGAATGTAAGCTTTATCAGAAATTAAACACTCATAGATCATGGATTATTCTTGATGGCATTCTCACACATTTAAACAGGAAAAAATGTTACGTCAGCTCTATGAGAAGAGTAATAATTAAATAAAAAAGCTTCACCAAAAGGAAGACAGCTTGTTAGCACTTTAAGGAGTGGTAAGGGTGATGGTGAGAACTTCATGAAACATTCACAAATGTTAATCCTTCTGTGTACAGAGAGCAATTCCCAACAGGCTAACTTTCCAAACCTTCTTCAGCAGTGTGGATACATTGGCTAGAGCTGCACAGTTTAGCTTTCTGATCCTGAATAGGATTTATGAAGTTATGTCTCAGTGGAAAGAAAACAATCCTGTGTTTTCATTAGAAAACTGAAGAAGAATAAAAGATTAATCAAAAATGCTATTTTACCACCATTTTCAAATTAGAACCATACCTAACATCTAAAGAGAAGACTAGGCTGCCCTAACACCATGGTTTTCATGTTGTGGTCTGCAGACTTCTGTGGCCTCTAGACTAATTCCAAGGAGCCTGTGAAAATTAACCAATGCAAATGTATTGGGTATGGCTGGGATGGAGTTAACTTTCCCCATAGCAGCCCTCATAGTGCTGTGCTCTGTATTGGTAGCTAGAAAGGTGTTGATAACACACCAGTGTTTTGGCTACTGCTGAGCAGTACTCACACAGCATCAAGGCTGTCTCTCCAACATTGCCCCCCCCTCACCAGTAGGCTGGGGGTGGGCAAGATCTTGGGAGGGGACAGATCCAGGACAGCTGACCCAAACTGACCAAAGGGATATTCCATACCATATGACATCTGCTCAGCAATAAAAGCTAGGAGAAAGGAGGAGGAGCGGGGGGGCATTCGTTATTATGACATTTGTCTTCTGGAGCAACCACTACGCATACTGAAGCCCTACTTCCCGAGAAGTGGCTGGACATCGCCTGCTGATGGGAAGTAGAGAATAAATCTTTTGTTTTTCCTTTGCTTCCGCACACAGCCTTTGCTTTTGCTTTATTAAACTGCCTTTATCTTGACCCATGAGTTCTTTCCCATCTTATTTTCTCCCTCCCTGTCCTGCTGAGGAGGGGAGTGATAGAGCAGCTTGGTGGGCACCTGGCGGCCAGCCAAGGTCAACCCACCACAGCAAACAAGCCTAACAGTCAGTGTCCACTGCAGAGTTTGCATTTCCATAAGGAGAAACGTTAAGGATGCGCAAATAAAACCACTGGACATCTGTGCTTTTATCTGTCCTTTCCACCATCTGACAGAAGAATTCTGTTTTTCAGATTGATGCAAATGCACATTTATACAGTACACAACTATTCATCCCATCTATCCCAACTACTTCTCCCCTCAACAGCCTAGAGCATATTCTGATGCCTTTGATACCAATTCTAAATTTGCCTGTCATTTAAAGATCATAACTCACCACTATACTTCCAGTCTACACCACCTTTTCCAAAATTCTGATTCAACAAACAATACTCTCATATAATTAAGATGTTATTAAAAACAATCAATCAAACAAAAAACCCCTCAAGCTAGAAGTGCTTCTAGCTATGTGCCTAGCTAGAAAACTATAACAAGCAATAAGAAAGGCCAATAAAAAGTGAGAAGGGAGCAAGTTATCTGAAATGTCTCTGCTGAAAGACTCACTCCAAATATAGTGTCAGTTAATGTATAAACTTAAGTTTAACACATTGCCAGTAGCAAGTGACCACTTCTAAACATAAGATCCTAAATTCCCAGCTTCTTTTCTCTTTGTAATTGTTAAAACATACAGTTAACTAAACAAACTTACCATACAGGTACGGGAGTTTTCTCCTATGAATGAATCTCTTAGCACCTGAGTAAGTTTACTTGCTCTGAATGGTGTATGAGGTTTATTTCGGCCTAAGGCTCTAATGCACTCCTGAAAGAACAAACAGGTTTATATTTATTCAATCCATGTTAAAGAAAAATACATAATACAAATGCAATTCAAAATCAGAAAATATATACCTTAGTTATGTTGCTGTCCTCTAAGATATCATTAACATTTACTATTAAAGCTTGAATTCAAGAAGTCTTAGGCTTTTACCTCTCATTAAGTTCAGTAGAGAGGTAGGAACTTAAAAAGGACTTAGGAGCCTAAAAACTTTCTGAATCTCATCCAAAATGTTTACATATATTGTATCCAACAACAACAACAAAAAATTCAGTGTTGATGTTAAATCTCCAGACTAACAACTCTTTCTGATTATGAGCTGCAAAAGCCTGAATGATCTACAGCCTCTGCCAGCAGAAGTGTGGACAGTGACTCGCGTTAACTCTATCAGTTAAAAGCAGTAGCTTTGATTCTGGCTCTACCACTGACTTTCTTTACAGCTCAGAAGAAAACACTGGTGCCCAAACTTTCTGAAAGCTTCCACAGGTCACAAACCTAGTAAGTATAGCTCTGTATTGATGTACTCAATATTGGAAGACACTTGAAAATGTAAAAGTCATTTCCTGTTTTAAAATATTCTTCATGTGAAAAAACAGGGATAACGTCTCCCCTTTCACTCACAAGAAGGGTATGGGGCTAAACTAATATTTGCAATTGGTTGGAGAGTTCCAGAGAGAAATACTGTACAGAAGTAAATATTAAGAAATTACTATAGAAGTTACAGCAGCAACTAAGTACAACAGTGCAAACCAAGATTGCACTAATCTAAACATCACTTCTGCCCACTCAGAGTTCTAACATCAGCTAATAAATTACTTCTTACAGAAAGAAAGTTTAAATTTAAATTTCTGTTTTGTTGTTGTTGTCATATTTTGATCATTAATTCTAGTTTCTGGCTTTGCCTTAATACTTTGTGTACAGGCACTTTGTGTTCAGATTCAGGGCTTCCTTGGTACAGTTTTAACACATTTACACACAGAACTTCTTCAAAAAACCACACATCAAAATCTTTTCATATTATAGCTTTGCTTTTAGCAGGACTAACAGATGGAATGGCTTTTGTGTTACATGAATAGTTCTACAGTAGTTCAGCTAATCCTCCAGCTGCAGCTATATCCTTGTGGCCTTTTGAAATTTCCTAGAAACAGCTTCTTCCAAAAGCCAGGCTAGAAACTGTGGGATGATAATCCAAGAAAACATTGCAACTGTGAAACAGCATAAAACAGAACTAAACAGGCTCAGAATAAAACTGCCATGATACAGAACAGAACAAACACAAGGGCAAGGTGGCTTTAACTAAAGCAATTATTTAAAAACTCACCAGCTGAATTTTATAGAATGGACACAGCTCAGATAAACAGAAAGACTGAAGCTTGTTGAATGTGAATTTCACATGCAAATGCTAAAAAGGACTCAACACTTATAGGTGAGCAAGGCAGTGCATTCCTTGAAATTTTTTAATTTGTTTGTACATTACTACTATACTTACATAAGGCGAAAAGCAGATTAGACAGGAAGAGGGGCAACAGATTTTCAACAAGTGACATTACAAACTAAAAACAGTAACAAATGTGTATGTTGAATTACTGATATAGCAACCAACAAGTTTAATTAAGATATTTTAATTTACTATAATGATTTTTAGTTTGCTCACTCCTGAAAAATTAGAATTGGATTGTCTCCTTAATAGTAAAAGGATTATAGGAGGACACTGCCAGCTTCTAAATTAATGGAGTTTTTAACTACTTTTGCTTTTCATCACAACTCAGAAAACCAGGTAACAAAATGACAACACTACTTCCATGTAGAGACATTACAGAAATAATTTCCTGTACCAAAAATCTGAACAGGTTAAGACAGGACTGATATCCACATGCAAATAGCAAATCTTGGATTAGCACCAAAAACCACTCCTCAGAACATACTAGTTTAATTCGAACTTGACAATAAATTCAAGGGTCTTGAATACAAATGGAAAAAGCTGTGTAATGTTTTTGGGGATAGATGAAAAATGGAAAACTAACATATCATTGAGAAACATCTATATCTTCTTGTACTGTTGTTTAGACCTCTGCAAGATCTCCACTTATTTTTATTTCCCCTTCCCTGTATAATTTAGATCACAATCACCAGTACAGCAGCAGCAGAGCCTTTCACTATAATTAAAAAGACAAGTTGTATGAAAATGAACTAAGTATGTTGTATGGGTATTGCACTGAAGGCACTAGCCAGCACAAAATCAGCAAGTAAATTAAAAAAAACAAAACCAAAACCAGCTTTATTCAATTACATTTGGAAACAAGTGATAATGTCAACACAATGTTGTTTGCATTATTTATTTTGATACTAAATCAAAACAGGCCACAGTTTTGGAACTGCTGCTTCCAATTTTTCAACATGACATACAATTTTGTAATGACACGTTACAATTTTGTGGTGTTTTGTGAGATCTGCTTGGAGTCTGATACAAGTCTTCTCCCAAGTTTATACTGGGATAAAAAAGTAAGCACAGTGATTTTTGGGTTTAGATTCTTTATATAAAACCACAGTGCTGGTGCAGAGAGTAGTAAATCTAAGCAAAACTAACCAACAACAGAGATGATAGATAAGTTCTGGGCCATTCAAAACTACTGTTTCCCCAACTGAGACCAAAAAATTACTTTCCCTATTTAGACTGAACCTCTTTCGAGCATTATAAAACAAACAAAAAAAGCATTTGAATATTTAAATAATATTTCTTAGCTCTCTTGATGTGTTCTGGATTAATGTATGAAAATCTGCAAAGTGATTGTATCAGACAATTTGCTATAAAGAGTAGTCAAAAATGGATTCCAACTTTCAAGGGTTATTTTAAGCGATTTGTTAATTCTTTCTGGATATAGTGCTGTTGTGTTGTTTTCTTCTTTAGTTAATTAATTAACAGTGGTAAATAAATCTGTCATAAAGGTAACTTTATTTTTTGACTTTTCTTAAAAAAAAAATATACTGAGATCAGTAAGAATACTTCCAGTTAGTATTTCAGACTTTGAGTACCAAAGTAAGTCATCTCTCCTCCCATTTTAGGTGTATATCAGAAAAGTGTTCAAATTCAACTACTGGGGATTTTTTTTTTTTTTTTTTAAACTACATGAAAGTTGATAGCACAATGTTTCTGCAATGTTTCTACTTGGTAATTACCAAGTTTCTTCAGGCATTTAAAGGAAAAATCAATACGTTATTGTCGTGGTTTAACCCCAGTCAGCAACTCAGCACCACGCAGCCGCTTCCCCCTCCCAGTGGGGTGAGGAGGAGGAAAGGAAAGGAAAAAAAAAGTAAAACTCGTGGGTTGAGATAAGAACAGTTTAATAACTAAAGTAAAATATAATACTAACAATAGTAATAATGAAATATAATAATAATAGTAATGAAAAGGAATACAACAAAAAAAAAGGAGGGGGGGGGAAGGAAAAAAACCAGTGATGCACAATGCAATTGCTCACCACCCGCTGACTGATGCCCAGTTAGTTCCCGAGCCACGATCCGTGCCTCCCGGCCAACTCCCCCCTGTTTATATACTGGGCATGACATTCCATGGTATGGAATACCCCTTTGGCTAGTTCAGGTCAGCTGCCCTGGCTATGCTCCCTCCCAGCTTCTTGCACACCTGCTTGCTGGCAGAGCATGGGAAACTGAAAAGTCCTTGGCTTAAGATAACTACTTAGCAACAACTAAAACATCAGAGTGTTATCAACATCATTCTCACACTAAATCCAAAACACAGCACTGTACCAGCTACTAAAAAGAAAGTTAACTCTGTCCCAGCCGAAACCAGGACAGTTATTTTACCTGTCACATCAGTAGACAATGTAGAACAAGCAAAGCCTGCAAAAACACTCGTTTTAATAGTCATTGCTATTATATGTAGAAGGCTTCCACCTACTCAAAGGCAATGGAAACATTTCAGTTACCTTGAGTGCTAAAAGGCTCTTGTTAATTTCCGCACCTTCCAGTCGCGTCTGCCTATCTGCACTGGAAGTATCTGCTCCTCTTTCATTGCCAGCCAAATCAATCAGAGAAAATTTACCATGCAATTTCCCTTTCCTTCTGAGAATAATCTGAAACACTGCATGACTTCGAGATGAGTGTGCATTTGCAGATGTCTGGCCAGATGTCCTTTAACAAAAGGAAAGAAAGGAAGGACATATGAACAGGCGAAGGACCATACATGTTAAACACACTACCCTCAGAACGTTAGATTTTTCAGGGCAGAGTCCTGTATTTACCCTAATAATTTGATGTACATAGTATAATTATACCTATTTTTCCAATTCTTCAAACAGAAATGGAAGATTAGTAACATTTTACTTCCCTCTTAAAAGCAAGAATAATCAGATCTCCAAAGATTTCAGACTATCAGAGAGCTTACATGTTGTTGTGGTTTAACCGGAGCCAGCAGCTAAGCACCATGCAGCCGCTCCCTCACTCCCCCCCTCACTCCCAGTGGGATGGGGAGGAGAATCAGGAAAAAAGGCAGAACTCGTGGGTTGAGATAAGAATGGCTTAATAACTAAAGTAAAATATAATACTAACAATAATAATAATAATGAAATATAATAATAATAATAATAGTAATGAAAAGGAATATAACAAAAAAAAAGAAGAGGGGAAAAAAAAACCCTGAAAAAAACCAGTGATACACAATGCAATTGCTCACCACCCGCTGACCAATGCCCAAGCAGCGATCTGCCCCTCCCGGCCAACTCCCCCCTGTTTATATACTGGGCATGACATTCCATGGTATGGAATATCCCTTTGGCTAGTTCAGGTCAGCTGCCCCGGCTATGCTCCCTCCCAGCTTCTTGCACACCTGCTTGCTGGCAGAGCATGGGAAATTGAAAAGTCCTTAAGATAAGCACTACTTAGCAACAACTAAAACATCAGAGTGTTATATCAACATTATTCTCACACTAAATCCAAAACACAGCACTGTACCAGCTACTAGGAAGAAAATTAACTCTATCCCAGCCGAAATCAGGACACATGTAAAATGCCGCACGTGGCATATTTATCTGATCAGGCAGCAGTCTATGCACAAGGCTAATTTTAAAAACAATAAAGCTGGATCTTAACAAAAAATAAAAATTTTATACTTAACTTCTGTCACTACATATCAAGGCCTTTTAGAACTGAAGAATCTGGCAGTATTCCAGATTATAAATGATGTGAATTTAAGTCAGTAAACTGGTTATATAATGCATGCAATTCACATCCTGTAGAAAAAACAGTTCGTATTTCTCTCTAGGAGAGAAACTCTAAACTATTTTTATTCAAAAGATAGGCAGATTCCTTACTTGCAGCCAACATTATCAAAAAAACCACTGCATATTAAAAAGCCATCACTATGAAGAGACACAAAAAAAATCTTGTTCCGATTCTTTAATTTACAATGAAAAATTGGTGGAAGCTATGGGAGATACCTGCAGCTGTTGCCTATTTCAATAAGCTTAAGAACATCTTCAACACATTTGACTTCCCGTTCCTGTAATCCCACCACCTGGACTTGCTGTTTACCATCTTCTAACACTCTTAATTTTGTCTTCCTGTTCAACAAGTCAAAAACCTTAGGGGGGGAGGAAACAGAACAGTTAAAGAGGAGCTTTAAAAGACATTTTTGCTTCAAATCTCATATCAAAATATGCAAAGCATTCTATGCACAAACATGATTGGAAGGGAAGTGTAAAGAATTATTTGAAATAAAGCTTTCAGTACAAAAAGGAAAAAAATCTTTTATGTGACAAGCTCACAATCTTGTTTGTGAAAGAAATTCCACCTTCCTCAGAAAAAGATCAGGTACGTACTTTACCACTGTAGATCTCAAAAAATGTTGCATATACTTGAAGTTCTAACTTCTTATAGTTTGGCTTCTTTAGCATTAAAAAGACATCTCGAGCTGTGAATACATTTCCAAAATAAAAAGAAATCTAGTTATGTATTTTCATTTAGTGAAGACTCATTAATGCATAACAGTCTATTTTACAGCATCTCTCATATTTTGCAAGTGTAACAGATAGGGTCAGTCAATCAAGTAAAAAACACTGCAGTTTAAACTGCCACATTACATTGGAAGATGCAGAAGACCCCAAAATTGTAAACTCAATTAATCATCAGTTATATTTCTTACGTTTTTGAAATTATCTCTCTATATATTTACTTTACTGTGTAAAGACTACACACCTAGGAACTATTTTTTATGTTACCAAAGCTCCACTGTAATGCAAAATATGTAGACTCTTATGTTTGTACGACAGGGAGTAGAAATGTATTGACCTCAACTAATTTGCAAAAAGCCAACAGAACAATAAAGTCTCACCTGCAAGTGCATATATTCCTTTAGAAGAATCTTGGTTCTTTCCTGAAAAGTCACCACCCATAGTCTAAATTAAAAAACCAAAGAAGACCAAAAATACACTATAAAGATCACAGAACTGTAACTTACATATTTGTTACTTATTAGAATTTATTGAAGTGTATCGTACATAAAAAGAAGTGTATTGCTGACATGTAGAAGAAATACTTACATGGGTTTTTCCACTGCCTGTTTGTCCATATGCAAAACAAGTGGCCATTCCCCTTTCAAATATGGTCTCCACTAACGGTCGAGCTGTAAACCTTAAATGCAAAAACCAACAATACTTAAGAAACTTAATTACTTTAAGATGCCACACTACCACAAGGACACTATAAATTTTAAGGCCAGAAGTGACAAAACTGGTTCTGTACTCTGAGAGGCCAAAGGACATCTCCACATTAATACCTGAACTAAAGAGGCTACCAGCTCTAAGGCATTAAAAAATCCTAAACAATTAAACAAAAGCTACAAGGTGTCTCTCATTTATTTTACAACAATATTATCCTCCTTCAAACCCTGAGAAAAAAAAAAATCCTTGTTTTAATGATGCAACACGGCACAGCTTACTACATGGAGTTTGGAGCTCCCTAAAGAAGACAGCATTAGAAGATACGGAAGTAGGACAGTGCAGCAGGTAAATACTTAGATTTTGCCAATACAAAAATTCCACTATAATTTTGGTTTTGGGTTTTTTTTCCCTAAATCAAGTTCCAAGATTAAGTTTAGAAGACAGGTGACCAAAACAACATTGCACGTCTTAATATTTTGAGAACATAGTTACGCTGAGAAAAGGCTCAAGAAAACGTATACCCAAGCTCATCAGAATGGAAAAATCCAGTTATCCCTTAAGTATTATTTGATGTGTCAAAAATATTCTCCAAAGTATCATTTTTCTATTTTAGAGAATTAATTTTTACTTTAAAAAATGTAGAGTTATTGCTCCTACTTCAGCTGCTTATCACCATTACTTCATTAAAAACTCCAAAAGCAAAGGGTAACCTTATGGAGGGTTACCTCCACTAGGTGATGGAGGTAAGAGTCTCTCTGCAACAGTCTCTCTTTCTAAACTTTTTCCAGGTGCTTACACATAAAGTATGTTTAGTGACAGAAACAAGAATGATTGTTTACAGAAACACTGAGGTGTTACAACCTCCTTTCATTCCACTTTGGAACAAACACAAGATCACTTACAAAAATAATATGGGTAAGACTGAGCCATTCAGCAACCAAGGGTTATGCAAAAATCTAAGTTTAACTGAATCATCAATTTTCATCAAAAATGTACCAGATGATTCCTGATCAGCCTTAGTCTTTCTTTTTTGCTTCCTCCAAACATATACTTCTTTTGTCCTCAAGAGGATATTCCCATATTTTGGTATTTGTTCTTTTTATATTTAAAATATAAATTTCAAGAAACCTATCCACCTAAGAAGCACGTTCCATTATCTCTGTTTAATTCAGTTTGAAATTATTTATTTTGCTGATTTATAAAAAAGGGACTTAATTATATGTATTTTAAAATAAGGCAAAATACAAACATATCTAGTAAAGTTTTTGTAAAGCATTATACAACTCCAAACGGTACCACGCCAAAACAGTCCAACTTTCCTTCTAGTAGAACCTTTATTTGCAATCTTGATCCTTCAGAAATATAAACTCTGATTCTCCTTTAAAATTCAAAAGGCATACCCATTCACACTAGTGCATGTTTTTTAATACTAAAGAAAACTTGCAACTCAGTGTTGTGGCTCATGGATTCAAAAATACTTAAAATACAGCTTAAGCAAAATAATAACAATAAAAAAAATAAGAGTAGTACATTTCTCGAGAACGTTTTTCAGTACAGAAATATAGTGAGTAATTTTAGCATACTGAAGAAAACTGGAATAACTTGTCATACTTTTTTTTTTTTCCACTGTGACCCTGATAGTTCTGGTGAGAGCAGACGACGATATCTATCTTCCTCTTAATTGTGTTATTACAAGAGGCCTTGAAGCAGATTATCCTTCACGTAATAATCATTATTGTGCCATATGAGGGAGAAGGAAAAAGCCTGTGCTGCTACACAGACTAGAGATTTACTGTTTCAGTATGAATACAAGCATCTTTCAATATTTTCCTATATTACTATTAATTTATTATGTAACTAATAAAAATTGTCCAGAAGAAACTCAGTACAAAAACATAATAACATTGTATGTCAAAACCAGCCCTCACATTTAAACACTATGCTCACAAAGACAAATAACAGGAAGAAGGGAGATTACAAGAACTGGTTGTTAAGCAGGAGGAAAACTATTGCAAGAGGCACATCTCACCAGCTACATCACTCTCCCACAGCTCTTCAGTATCAAGAAAGAAAAGATGCTACCAGTAGACAATCATTAGAGACAGAAATTTCCAAGGGCACAGCTTTGCTGTTTAGAAGTCTTTCATTAGTGTAAACTAACAGACTAAAAAGATTTTACTTTTGCTACCCTTCTCCTCTTACTTATATCAAGCATAAGACACAAGTTTTCATTTTCAAGGCCTTTTAATAATTCTTTTACTATGAATTTTCTCTTATCCACTGACAGGATGTTAGCATCTAACATCAATCAGGATATGATGCCAACTTTCACTTCCTAGTTGTTGGATTAAGAATTAAGATATTTCTCTGTCACTACTCCTTAAGGCTATGGGAAGCACTTTCTAAGCATAAGGAAAATAATCTTCATCAAATTCCTTTCTAATATCAATATTCCTCGCAAAAATCTTCACAATATTTAGACTGCGTACCAAGATTATGACCCGTCATGGTGTCTAACCTTGCCTGCTACTGTATCTAATCCATTTAGCGACTTGTACAAGGTAAACAGCTACTTCTAAACAAGTTTTTAAAAGCGCTGTGTGCATTATTCTGTTCCAACTGTGGAAGTGAAACAGAAGAATAAAGGAGAAAATGGAGATCCAAATACCTTGGGGCTGAGGGTGTGTGTGTCTTTGTTGCTGTTGTTTTTTAAATCAGAAAGATTCAGCATTTTGAGCAAGATAAATTAGCTCTATGTACCTCCATGTTACATCAGCTAGATTGCTTCCAACAGCCAAACTAGCTCAGGTATCTCAGCAATAGAGCAAATATAACCTCTCTCTCTGTGTCTCTCTAACTAACTGCAATTTTTCATTGCAGATGAAAAATTCAGGATAAACAGAGCTAAAACAAAAGTAAACAGGCAAAAGAATGGAGGTAGCAATATATATATCAGATAACACAGAGAATAGAAATAAAGTCCATGACCAAGGTAAGCCCACAGTTATTGACATGGGAGATACATGAGAAAAAAGATTCACAAAAAAAAAAAAGCATATACACATACCTGTAAACCATTTCATTAGGAGCCGTGTCATCAAAGGCATAATCAAAACGAAAAGTTTGGTTTTCTAGGTACCTTGTTAAATCCACCTTCTGTTTTGGTTCATGTACCATCACAACATCTTTACTAGGAATTGTTATTACATCAAGGTCTTTCATTAAAGTTTCTATAAAACAAATGAAATATATATATTTAAGTAGCAACACATCACTATTTTTTACATTTTTTCATTGTTTACACTCTTATAACATCTCAGATAACACAGCTTCTCCAAGTAACAACACTGCAATGGACTTGGGCTTCTGATACCTAGATAGTAATCTAAGTAAGAGATTTCATTTTGGAAGTCTAGTCATCCTATCCTACCAAGTGCTAGAAAGTAAAGAGAGGTTGTACAAAGTTGATTAGAAAAACTAAGATCATTAATGATAGCACTATCATTATAGCTTCATTTTAAAATTTTGTCTTTTTATTTTCCCTAAATCCTTAAAGTTATAGTCATATGTTCACAGCTTTCAAAAAGAAAAAAATTGTTTTCATTCTACACAGACATTTTCATTTGTGTATTCCTCCTGGAATCTAAAGTATACATCTTTAATATAGAATTTCTCTAAAGTAAAATCCTTTCTAAAAATTATCTTGTAAGCAGAAAAAGCTGAAAATGCTAATGATGCTTCCTATCACTGGGAATGAACAAAAGCCATCTAGATGTGATTTCAATAGTGAGTTCCCAGGTTATAATTACTACACAGCACTACAATTTATTGCTAATTGTTGTATGAGATATGACTCAGCAAAACAGAGAACCCAGCGATCCATGATATGCACAAAAATAAAGATCCTTTCTGTGTACAGTCAGGATCACTAATGTGTCCTACTTGCATTTCTACGTAAAATTTCTTAAGAAATTCTTCAAGAATTTGATGTGGCTTTATACAATCAGACAGAAATCTTTTCATCAGTTAACATACTGATCAAACAGTACAATGGTTATCATTGCATGACATTACACATCAACAGAAATATGCATTCAAGTCACTTTATAATCAATTTTTCAACTGCACGGCAATAAAATAAAATGCAATTATTCTGCATTAATCACAGAGAAGAAATAAGGAATAGTGGTGAAAAGATATATATTCTTTGCAGCAAAAGCTTTTTAGTTAAAGCAGTCAAAAGTTGTTTTTTCTTAAACGATTGTTTGGAGTAAGACATTTACCTGCTCCCAGCTATTTGTTATGACAATCTGTATTCCTTGTTGATGAAAATTTGAAATAGTGTCTCTGAAACCCACCACACAATTATATAATTTCTTAATTATAAATATATGTCACTGAAATAAAATCTTAAAATGTCAATCTGAAGACCTACTTCCTGCAAAGTCAATCCACAGAACGATTGGTGCTGAGAACACCTAAAGACTTTGGTGATAATTCTGTGTTTGTGAGACTGACAGAAATTGATTTGTACACTTGATTTCTATTAAATTATTTTAACATCTTACAGAATTTCAAAATACAGAACATGAAAGGGGAAAGATAATATTTTTGACGTGTTGTTATTGCAATAATAAAGGAAAAACTATTTATATTTTTCTCTTCAGAGTATTACACACTAATATCTTTGATTCCTTTATACTTTATATAATTTTACATAATTTTAAAACGTGGCATGAGAAATATTGTTTCTTATCAACTTTCAAAATTAAAGTGCATGTTCTCAGAAGACTGTATTATGTGGGTACTAGATTATCTCTATGGTTCCTCCCCAGCATAGATTATTTCATTAATACCTTTTTATTATAGCTTATTCTTAAAAATGCAAAATAACTTTAGTGCCAACCTCGTTTTTACTTAGACACTCATCTTCCTACCAACACCTCAGAACTATTTTTTTAATAGCTCCAAACCACTAATACCCAAGATATGCAACTTGCACAGAATCAAATCCCACTTCTGAATCCCAACTCATGCCTCATGACAACTTGCTGTCATTTACTGTAATTTCACTTTGTCCACCTTCAGTGCAGGTAGAAGGTAACATTCCCCCCAAATGTATCACATTTCTAAGTCATATTTTATTAAAGATAACCTCCAGTGCTAAAACAGAAACTGAACTGCTACCAGACTTGTATATTGAATGCCCTTATTACATAGGTTGTGCAAAATAGTTTCAATCATCAACCAATTTTTGAGATTATGCATTCCTTTCAGATCAATAAAAGAAAAAATACAGAGAATAAGAAAACAGTAAAAGTAAAAATAAAGAAAAAAAAGGTAGGGGAAGCAGCAACATGGAGGGAAAAAATAAGACAAAAGAAAACTAACTATATACTGACATTAACATATGTTTTCCCTTTCCCTTTCCCGTACAATTCTCCCATTTTCCTCTGGATATGCTCCAGATAATCCTCAATGTGTAGTTCTGACAGTACAAAAATAATAAATGCATCCCATGTTGTTTCAGAGTCAGAGTGATGTTCTTTGAGACCTTTAGCTAAACAAAATATAACAAAAAGAGAAGGAAAGAAACATCTTTCAAAATGAAAGTCAGCTTACTTTAGTGCTGGATTCAGACAGGCTGCAATCCAGAAGCATTTGTGGTTCTTAATGTCCCGCTGAAAGTAAAGAACTTCATAGAAAGACTGGGATTTAACTGGAGTTGAAAACCTAAATGTTTTTTTTTTTTTTGGAATACGGACTCCAGTCTGATCAGCAGGCAGTAAGAAAAAAAGTTGTAATACTAAATGTACATAAAAAGAAGTCACTAGGGAGTGATTCCAGTACCTAAAAATAATTGTTTAGTGCCATTTCATATGCCCTAGAGTATCCTGCCCAGCCCTGAGCAGCAACTCCAAGAGCTACAAGTCTCCAGTTTGTCTGTAACCCGCTAGCCCTGCGAGGATGTCTTAGGCACCCTTGGGCACCTTACATGTCAGAAGACACCAACATTCAGGCACCTGAATTGTTCTCTTGATGTCTGATTCAAGACCACTTGAAAGTATAAATATACATGTATAAAAAAAAAGTGTAGAAAAGTTTTCATTGGGTAGCTCACTGATCAGGAGATCACTTAAAGGATAGTTTAAAAGAATGGTGATCCTAACACAATGTAAGAATACTGAAGAAATTACAGTAGAATTAATTCCCAGATCAACTAAATACATCCTAGATGACCTTGGGAAAAAATTACAGTCTCTCTGTGCCTCAGCTCCCAGTCCATAAAATGGTGACAGTTAAACTACTTTTCTCCCCGTCTTTATCCAAGTTATGATAAGTTTATGAATTTTCTGGGTCCCTCACACATATTGTCTAGTATAACAGAGTTTCACCTTTGATCAGTATTTCTAGATCTCTTTAATACAAATAATATTACTATCAGAAGCAGCTTTTCAGAGAAAAAAATTCTGCAAAATCTTAAATGGCCATACCTTTTTTATTGAGCGGTCGTTTTCGTACACAAACACATATCCTGTGCTCATCAATCTACAAAGGAAACAATTTTTCAGTGAACTATACCCCAATTCCAGTTATACGATATTTTACTTCTATTCTTGAATTATTTAACCAATCATTTAAACAAAGAGAAATTTCCAAGACAGTGAGTCATCTGAACATATAAAAGCCCCTTGTCTCTGCACAATAACCAAGAACCCAAAAGGGAGAACCATACATTAATAAAACTCCCTGCAGACAGTGATCTGATCCTGCAGAGTACCAGGCACATCTTGGAACACTGCAAACAAATCCAGCTGTAATAGGGTAGATACGCTATTGACAGAAATTGTCACAATCTCTTTGATCATGCCCTGGTAGAATTCTCAATCTTGAGGGGTACAGGACAGGTAAAAAGTAGAGTCAGGACCCTAAACCTAAGAAAGGAAAACTTTTGGCTGTTTAGGGTGCTAGCGTGTGGGATCCCTTGGGAAACTGTCCTCAGAGATAAAGGAGCAAACGAGAGCTGGGAGATATTTAAAAGACATTTTTCTTAGGGCGCAAGAGCTCTCAGTCCCAATGTGCAAGAAGTCGGGCAGGGGAGGCAGGAGGCCAGCTTGGCTACGTCAAGACCTCTTAGCCAAACTAAAACACAAAACCAAAATGCATAGGCAGTGGAGGCAGGAATACACATCCTGGGGAGATCATAGCGATATGTCCCGGTGTCCTGGTTTCGGCTGGGACAGAGTGAACTCTCTTCTTAGTAGCTGGTACAGTGCTGGGTTTTGGATTTAGTGTGAGAATGATGTTGATAACACTCTGATGTTTTAGTTGTTGCTAAGTAGTGCTTATCTTAAGCCAAGGACTTTTCAGTTTCCCATGCTCTGCCAGCAAGCAGGTGTGCAAGAAGCTGGGAGGGAGCATAGCCGGGGCAGCTGACCTGAACTAGCCAAAAGGGTGTTCCATACCATGGAACGTTATGCCCAGTATATAAACAGGGGGGAGTTGGCCGGGAGGGGTGGATTGCGGCTCAGGCGTCGGTCAGTGGGTGGTGAGCAATTGGATTGTGCATCACTGGTTTTTTTCTTCCCCCCCCCCTCCTTTTTTTGTTGTATTCCTTTTCATTACTATTATTATTATTATATTACATTATTACTATTGTTAGTATTATATTTCACTTTAGTTATTAAGCTGTTCTTATCTCAACCCACGAGTTTTACTTTTTTTCCCTTTCCTCCTCCTCACCCCACTGGGAGGGGGAGGGGGAAGCGGCTGCGTGGTGCTGAGTTGCTGCCTGGGGTTAAACCACGACAGCCTTTTTGGCGCCCAACGTGGGGCACAAAGGGATGAGATAATGACAGATCTGATCAGAGTGTGTTAAAACAAACTTGTTCTAAGTATCCATTGTATTGGTTTGATAGTCACTGGTTACAATGTGGGTTCTTTTGCTCTCAAAGTTGGTGGTATAGTTCTTGAAGTTGCGTTATGTAATGCCCTACTTGCAGTATATGCTCCCTGTTGTGCTGTTTATCACCTGTGGGAACTGGGCTAGAGTTATCATGTTGTTGTTGTTTGTAACACTGGCTTATGATATGATAGAAGTGCAAGCCGTGAAACTAATCGGGTGTTTGTACTCGGCATTGTTGTCACCTCCGTACTTCGGGAGCTGCCTATGGGAGACTATTAATAATTGTACCTTTTACCTTTTCTCCTCTGGGAGCCAATCTGTGGAGGAGAGATCTCCGTACTTCGGGTGCTATCTGATAGAGAATATTAATAATTGCACTTTCTACCTTTTCTCCTCGGGGAGCCAACCTACTGGGGAGACATCTTCCCACATCTTTCCTTTCTCTGCCAGGTTCATTACAATAGCATTGAAGGAGTTTGTAAATTTTGAATATCCTTGGGATGTTGAACTTAGCATGGTCCTACTGCTAGGAATCAGCCTGTTCCTGAATGTGATTCAGATCTTGTCGAGGGTTAAACAACTATTTAAAAAATCCACCCAGAGGTCAGCTCCCACGACTGCAGCTACTCCAACCCTGGTGACAGGTACTGCGGCTACTCAAACTCTGGCGACAGGCACTGCGGCTACTCAAACCCCGGCGACAAGCAGTGTGGCTACTCAAACCTTGGTGATGGATGATGCAGCTGAACTAGAGAATCAACCGGTGCCAATATCAATCATCGCCCCTATACAGAAGAAGAAATATACAAAAAAATCAGCTCGCTTAGCGAAGGATGAAGGTGAAGCAGGGCCATCACGAGAACAGGAGGAAGAGACAGAACCAGAGATAATCACCCGATCCCTATCCCCGAGTGAGCTGCGAGATATGCAAAAAGATTTCAGCCGTCATCCAGGCGAGCACATTATCACCTGGCTGCTCCGATGCTGGGATAATGGGGCAAGTAGCTTGGAATTAGAGGGTAAGGAGGCCAAGCAGTTGGGATCCCTTTCTAGGGAAGGGGGCATTGACAAGCCAATTGGAAAAAAGACACAAGCCCTCAGCCTCTGGAGGCGACTTCTATCAGGTGTGAGGGAAAGGTACCCCTTCAAGGAAGATGTTGTATGTCACCCAGGCAAGTGGACCACCATGGAGAGAGGTATCCAGTACCTGAGGGAATTAGCCGTGCGGGAGATGGTTTATTATGACCCAGACGATGGGCGGTTACCCACAGATCCAGATGAAGTCCAATGCGCACGACCCATGTGGCAGAAGTTTGTACGAAGTGCACCATCGTCGTATGCCAATGCATTGGCAGTAATGGACTGGAAAGATGAGGAGGGACCAACAGTAGATGAATTGGCTCGCCGACTTCGGCAATACGAAGAAAGTCTCTCTTCCTCCCTCATCGCGGCTGTGGAGAGACTGCCAGACATACTAGCCGAGAAACGGTCCCAAGAGTTCCAGCGATTTGAGGATAAGTTTGGCCGCCCACCTGTACGGACCAATACCTCAGCTATTAGGAGAAGGTATTCTTCTGGGCAAGAGAGAGGAGAGAGAAGGTATATACCACGGGGTACCCTGTGGTTTTACCTGCTTGACCACGGAGAGGATATGAGAAAGTGGGATAGAAAACCTACCTCGGTCCTAGATGCACGGGTACGCGAATTGCGAGGAAAAACAACCACAAATGAGGGTTCTTCCAGGAAAATAGTTGCTTCAGGCTCCAGTGAGCACTGCGAGCGGAGTGGCCGACAGAGTGGAAGGGCTGATCTTACTCCTGATTCTATGAAAAGGAATTCTAATCCATTTTTACAACAAGTGAGTGGAGAATCCTATGACCAGCACTAGAGGGGCCCTGCCTCCAGCCAGGTGGAGGAAAGGGACAACTGGGTTTACTGGACTGTGTGGATCCGATGGCCTGGCACATCAGACCCACAGGAGTATAAGGCTCTAGTAGATACCGGTGCAGTGTACCCCAATGCCATCAAGCCATAAAGGGGTAGAAGCTATTTGTATTTCTGGGGTGACAGGGGGATCTCAACAGCTAACTGTATTGGAGGCTGAAATAAGCCTAACTGGGAATGAGTGGCAAAAACACCCCATTGTGACTGGCCCAGAGGCCCCATGCATCCTTGGCATAGACTATCTCAGGAGAGGGTATTTCAAGGACCCAAAGGGGTATCGGTGGGCTTTTGGTATAGCTGCCTTGGAGACGGAGGGAATTGAACAGCTGTCCACCTTACCTGGTCTCTCTGAGGACCCTTCTGTTGTGGGGTTGCTGAGGGTCAAAGAACAACAGGTGCCAGTCGCTACCACAACAGTGCACCAGCAGCAATATCGCACCAACCGGGACTCCCTGATTCCCATCCATAAGCTGATTTGTAGACCGGAGAGCCAAGGAGTGATCAGCAGGACTCGCTCACCCTTTAACAGCCCCATATGGCCAGTGCGAAAGTCTAATGGAGAATGGAGACTAACAGTAGACTATCATCGTGGCCTGAATGAAGTCACACCACCGCTGAGTGCTGCCGTGCCAGACATGCTAGAACTTCAATATGAACTGGAGTCAAAGGCAGCCAAGTGGTACGCCACAATTGATATCGCTAATGCATTTTTCTCAATCCCTTTGGCAGCAGAGTGCCGGCCACAGTTTGCTTTCACTTGGAGGGGCGTCCAGTACACCTGGAATCGACTGCCCCAGGGGTGGAAACACAGCCCCACCATTTGCCATGGACTAATCCAGACTGCACTGGACAAAGGTGGAGCTCCAGAACACCTGCAATACATTGATGACATCATCGTATGGGGCAACACAGCAGAAGTAGTAATTTGAGAAAGGGGAGAAAATAATCCAAATCCTTCTGAAAGCTGGTTTTGCCATAAAACAGAGTAAGGTGAAGGGACCCGCACAGGAGATTCAGTTTTTAGGAATAAAATGGCAAGATGGACGTCGTCACATCCCAATGGATGTGATCAACAAAATAGCAGCTATGTCTCCTGTTCTTATCTCAACCCACGAGTTTTACTTTTTTTCCCTTTCCTCCTCCTCACCCCACTGGGAGGGGGGAGGGGGAAGCGGCTACGTGGTGCTGAGTTGCTGGCTGGGGTTAAACCACGACACCCGGGAATGCAGGGAGGGGATCAGGAAAGCCAATACACAGCTGGAGCTGAACTTGGCTAGGGACGTGAAAAATAACAAGAAGGGTTTCTTCAGGCACATAGGACAACAAAGGAAGATGAAAGAAACCACACTCCCCCCCCCCAATGAGCAGAACAGGAGATCTGGCTACAACTGACATGGAGAAGGCTGAGGTACTCAACAACTTTTTTTGCCTCGGTCGTCACCGGCAAGTGCTATAGCCACGCCACCCAACTCACAGAATCCAAAGGCAGGGACTGGGAGAATGAAGTACTACCCACCATAGGAGAAGATCAGGTTCAACACCATCTAAGGAACCTGAAGGTGCACAAGTCCATGGGACCTGATTAGATGCATCTGAGGGTCCTGAGGGAACTGGCAGATGAAGTTGCTAAGCCACTCTCCATCATATTTGAGAAGTCATGGCAGACTGGTGAAGTTCCCACTGACTGGAAAAGGGGAAACATAACCCCCACTTTTAAAAAGGGAAAAAAGGAAGACCTGGGGAACTACAGGCCAGTCAGTCTCACCTCTGTGCCTGGCAAGATCATGGAGCAGATCTTCCTGGAAGCTATGCTAAGGCACATGGAAAACAGAGGTGATTGGTGACAGCCAACATGGCTTCACTAAGGGCAAATCGTGCCTGACAAACTTGGTGGCCTTCTACAACGGGGTTACAGCGTTGCTGGATAAGGGAAGAGCGACTGACATCATCTACCTGGACTTGTGCAAAGCATTTGATACTGTCCCACACAACATCCTTGTCTCTAAATTGGTGTTGTGGTTTAACCCCAGCCGGCCACTAAGCACCACGCAGCCGCTCGCTCACTGCCCCCCCACCCCTGGGATGGGGGAGAGAATCAGGAAAAAAAAAACCCTCGTGAGTTGAGATAAAGACAGTTTAATAGGACAGAAAGGAATGAAAAACAATGATAATGATAATAATAATATGACAATAGTAATACTAAAAGAATTAAACTATACAAAGCAAGTGGTGCACAATGCCATTGCTCACCACTCGTTGACCGATGCCCAGTTAGCTCCCGAGCCGCGATCCCCCCTCCCAGCCAGCTCCCCCAGTTTATATACTGGGCATGATGTCATATGGTATGGAATAGCTCTTTGGCCAGTTTGGGTCAGCTGTCCTGGCGGTGTCCCCTCCCAGCTTCTTGTGCCCCTCCAGCCTTCTTGCTGGCTGGGCACGAGAAGCTGAAAAATCCTTGACTTAGTATAAACACTACTTAGCAACAACTAAAAACATCAGCGTGTTATCAACATTCTTTTCCTACTAAATCCAAAACACAGCACTATACCAGCTACTAGGAAGAAAATTAACTCTGTCCTAGCCGAAACCAGGACAATTGGAGAGACATGGATTTGACAGGTGGATCACTCGGTGGATAAGGAATTGGCTGGATGGTCACTCTCAAAGAGTTGCGGTCAACGGCTCGATGTCCAGATGGAGACCAGTGATGAGTGGTGTCCCTCAGGGGTCCATATTGGGACCAGTATTATTTAACATCTTTGTCGGGGACATGGACAGTGGGATTGAGTGCACCCTCAGCAAGTTTGCAGATGACACCAAGCTGAGTGGTGTGGTTGATACTCTAGAGGGAAGGAATGCCATCCAGAGGGACCTTGACAGGCTAGAGAGGTGGGTCAGTGCAAACCTCATGAAGTTCAACAAGGCCAAGTGCAGGGTCCTGCACATGGGTCGGGGCAATCCCGAACATGGATACAGGCTGGGTGATGAGTGGATTGAGAGCAGCCCTGTGGAGAAGGACTTGGGGGTATTGGTGGATGAAAAACTTGGACACGAGCCGGCAATGTGCGCTTGCAGCCCAGAAAGCCAACTGTATCCTGGGCTGCATCAAAAGAAGCGTGGCCAGCAGGTCGAGGGAGGTGATTCTGCCCCTCTACTCTGCTCTGGTGAGACCCTGCCTGGAGTACTGTGTTCAGCTCTGGGGCCCTCAGCATAAGAAAGACATGGACCTGCTGGAGTGGGTCCAGAGGAGGGCCACAAAGATGATCAGAGGGCTGGAGCACCTCTCCTATGAGGACAGGCTGAGAGAGTTGGGGTTGTTCAGCCTAGAGAAGAGAAGGCTCCGGGGAGACCTTATAGCAGCCTTCCAGTACTTAAAGGGGGCCTACAGGAAAGATGGGGAGGGACTCTTTATCAGGGAGTGTAGTGATAGGATGAGGGGTAACGGTTTTAAACTGAAAGAGGGCAGATTTAGATTAGTTATTAGGAAGAAATTCTTTACTGTGAGGGTGGTGAGGCACTGGAACAGGTTGCCCAGAGAAGTTGTGGATGCCCCCTCCCTGGAAGTGTTCAAGGCCAGGTTGGATAGGGCTTTGAGCAACCTGATCTAGTGAAAGATGTCCCTGCCATTGGCAAGTAGGTTGGAACTAGATGATCTTTAAGGTCCCTTCCAACCCAAACCATTCCATGATTCTATGATTTCCACAGAGATCTGATAATCTTCATCATTTAAGGATTCTGCTCCTCTGACTTCTTTGCAAATCAAAGGCCCTCATCACCTTCAAAGATCAAATATTAATCTTTATACTCAACGGGGTTTTTCAGAGAAGCTTAATGGTTTTGTGTGCACATCCCTTAGCATCCCAGGAAAATCTACAATATAGAGGCTGACTGACTACTTAGTACATGTTGGTATTATTTTGTAGTCAAAAGATATTTAAATGACATAAAAAATGACTGAAAAAAATAAACCCATGTTATAAAGAATACTAATATATATTAAATTATTTATTTTTTATATTTACAGACAGAAGTATATTCATACATTGAAAAAATTGGAAACACAGAGCAAAATTCAGAAGGATAAAAAATTTCCTCATCACTGGGGTACTTACAGGATCTGCAGTTGTCAGTGGTCTATAATCCAAACTTCCCCTGAAATCTCTTATCATACACATAATTTCATAATTTGGGTTTGTAGCATCAACATCCTAGGGAAGTAAGCAACAGAATTTCTAATTACTTTTTTTTCCTGAAATGAACTAATTTCAATATCTTCTAAATTTACTTGTAAAAAAAATATAGATCAACTGAAATGTTAATTTTTCTCCAAAACGCCATAAATGTCTTGACTGCAAGTTTAATGCCTTTTTCCATTCTGATGTAGCTAATTTACTGATCATAAAGCAAAACAATGATATGCCTTCTATTTCATATTTTTGGTTGGCATGTAATAGAAAATACTTTTTAATTGAGGACTCATTAAAAGTCTATTCAAGAAAGGACTCCTGCCTTTTGCCAGAATCTTCACATTAAAGAAACACAGCTGAACAATTGCACAACAGATAGCATATACAGTCAACACTTCTTAATCTGAGGTAAGGCGGTCCAACAGACAAATGGATACACTCTATTATACAGGTACAAAACACACTGCAGAGGACAGTGCAGGTGCCCCAGCTGCTCTAAACACAACCCTGCTGGATCCAAGTTGGTTAAAGGAGGTTGATCCTACTTGCCGGTCCTGAGTTAACTCCTACAGTTACTTGGATGCATTGGAAACTCTTCTAACACTTCTAGACCCCCCAAAAAGCAGAAGCAATCCCAATGATACACAATAGGCTACATCCAGGCTCACAAGACCTCCTGTCCTTAAACCTGGAACCATCAGTATCAGAGCAAATGGACATGTAAGAGGCCATGCACAGAGCCCCTCTAAACCTCGTGAAGCCTGAGCTACTGAGCCTACTGTGAGCTGAGCTAGTTCTCTGCAGAATCACTCAAATGTCCTTCCTGTCACTTCTCCCTGCAACTGTCAGTTTTTACCCCGTTTCAGGACATGCTGCTGATGCCATGCGTAGCCAGCTCTGGTGCTCAGACCTTATTAAGCTTTGCATGGCTTCCCACAAATGAGCTAAAACTCCTTCTGGATCACATCTGGCTGTGGAAATAGCGTAGGCACTTTCAGAAAGCACTGCATTGGGGTTAATAAGCTGAAATGGAGCCAGCTCATGTCTCTATACCTGTGACACAGCTGATCCACACCTCGGACAAAACTGTGCCCTGGTAAACAAAAGTTGACTGTACCTTTAATTTGTTCACCCTGACTACAGTGAACTAAAAACTACTTACAGTAAGTCCATACAAAATGTATTCCTGCTGAAACATTTCCTTCTAACATTCAGAAAGGGGTATTGCTTATTATGGAAAAGGTATTTGCCTAATATTATTCAAACCCTATTTAAAGGTCTTGCCCACCAGAAGCCAGTGCTTGGCTAATTATTGCTGCATTTCACAACAACAGAATACACAAAGCAACACGAAGCATAGATACATATAAGTCACCAAGAAAAACAGAACTTTCTCATACAGAAGTTTAAGACTCGGATGCAAAGGGAGTTGTCACAGAAGTGATAAAAAGAAAATTTTAGGTGTAGTACCACATCAAAGAATTTTAATATATAAAACAAAAATTATTTGCTCCTCACACATAAAGCCATAGTAATATTTTGCATTTGTTTAAGTGGATGGAAATTAGAGAACATGAATTCAACATAAGTGATTTTAGGTCAACTTAGAAACATCATTAAACCATGAAGTAAATTGCCTGAATTATTTACTTGGTGGTGGTACTTCTCATGTCAGTAGCAGATTGGTAGTATCTCTTTAGAGAGACTAACACATGCACACAGGCCTGTCAACAAGATTACGCTACTAGTTTTGCTAAAGCTTTTACACTACTGTGACAGAAAGTCATTTAATATTAAGAGATTTTCTCAAAGGATTAACAACTTCATTTCTTTCACACAAGTTTCTAACAACTTGCTGCCAAGCTGTTTGCATGATGCAAAGCTAAATTATACATATACAGGTGTAATTATGCATATACAGGTGTAAAGGAAAAAAAAATCAGTGTTCAAACTTGAGCCTCAAATAGATCTCCTACAAAACATCAAAGATCATAAAGAACAATTTATCATAATGTTGCAATACCTCTTGTAGAATAACAGCCCTATCTAAAAGCCAAAGATTTGATTATTTTCATCAATATATTTTCATCAATATATTTTCCCTAAGAAATAGCTATCATCAGTACTTGATTTTTAAATAACACACAGAAAGATAAGCAATTGTAAGCAATTATTTCTGTAGGAAGAAAAAGAGGGGGAAAACTGTCTAAAGAAATAGTTATCAGAGCAATGCAACCATGCATCAAAATATTTATCAAAAATTGTATACAGGATGAAAACATTTAATTTCAAGATTATTACAGTTCATAAAAATTATTGAAGACTGAAGAAAAGCACAATAATTTTGCAAACGTCTTCTCTTCCTGACATACGTTTTCCATCTGAGCTAAAAATACTAACCTGAGCTCTTTTTTCTCTAAGTTCCTGCTGCTGTAACCTTCTTTTTTCACGTTTCTCTTGCAATTTTTCAACCTCTTTTACACAATTAGATTTTCTACGTGCTTAAAGAAAATGATATAATTTTAAAATATTTTTAGTGTTGCATGAATTTAGTATTTACACTATAACATTTCAATTCTACTAATTTATGAATAATTAGAATGCATTTATTTATATCAACTATCTTTTCAAGTAAATCAGTATTAGTACAGAATAATTATGGCAATTTAATTTCTAAAATTTATAGAATAAATGAATTAGAAAAAATCATGGGAATGGGACAATAATTACACAACTGAAAATATAAGGACAATGACCCTCAAAAAATATTTGGACATGTGATGATATTTGGATACATGTGATCTCTTGGTTTGAATTAAAAGAAAGCCCAGGCAAATTAAAAAAACCAACACCATCATGGTTAAAAAAAGATAAAGGAAAAACAAATTCCAAATACTAGAACAACTATGACAAAAGTGAACATTTGTTTAGCCACAGAACACTGAAAAAGCTTCTTGAGGAAGCCTACAGGCAACTGCATATGTAGACCATTTGTCATTTATGGACAACAACATAATCCAAGAGAATGTACATGTAATGCCCAGAATGAATGAATCCTTGATACATGGTTTACATACAAGGGGGTCCAAATTCCTTTTTTGCAGCTTGAACTGGAGATATATCTGAAACACTACCATTCTGTTGTGAGGAGGAAGACTGTTCAGGAAGCTGAGTAGGCCGCGCGCGTGCAGAACCAACCACTGCAAAAGAAAAGCACAAAGCTCATCTAGATACGGAAGAGTAACGTTTCTATCTGATTCTGAAATACTTTATTATGACGAGATAAAATGAGGCCCCTTTCAAGACACAACAATTTATTGGGGGCAGGGGGGAGCCATACATGTAGAAAGTCTATTAATAAAGACATTCGGTATGCAGCTTTTTTTATCCTAGTGTTATACACCAACACAACATAATTATTAAGTACCAATGCTGCACATGCATATTTTTAAATACTCCACTACAGAATTAGTAGAACTTATTATGTGCATAGAATGAAGTATGTACTTGGAGATATGCAGTTTTGAAGTTTAAAGTGTTGAAATTTTATTTATATTGTAATTATACCCAAAAATCCAGTAAGAAAAAAGGACCCACTGTTTCACATTCTCTAGATGTTACAAAATGGTCCCATCCCATTGAACCTACAATCTGTGGACGAGTAGAGGGATATAAATGAAAGGCAGCAAAGTGCAGCTCAATCTATGAGTGGAAGAAACAAACCTTTTTGACACTATACTGAAAGGGATACAGATACAATCAATATGTCTACCTAAACTTATTGATTCGATATGTGATAAGGATGCCAATTTTTGAAGATGCAGAGTGATGTCTGTTCCCAGTGAATGCAGTGGGAGTGGCGTGCATGCAAGCCTCTTTGGTAGAGCTGAATGTTTTAAGTTGTTTTTCAAAGAGTTGCTTCAAGCAGCTCTGCTTCAGCTGGCCAGTTTCCTAACAAGGTCTGCCAGAAGAGTACGAAAGTGAAGGTAACAACTTTGATTAGTAGCCTAGAGATGACATTCCAAATGAAAGCCAACACACTGTGCAACATGGAGACAACTATGGAAACAGGTATCAAATGGGATAGACAAGACAAATCCCCAGATCATTCCAAATATGATAGGAGATCTAGTTTATAGCATGAATTAACTACACTAAACAAGACAGTGTGCTGAGAAAAGTTTAATTACAAGGCCAACAAAGAACAAATACTTAGGCTGACTGTGAATAGTAAGATGCACAGGACCTATTAAAATACAAGCTACAGGGTTATTCCATACCAGACCATTTACTACAAATGACAACGTGTATGGATGTGAGGAGAGCCCATCAATAAGATGTCTCAAATTTAAACCATATTAGTTTGAAAAAAATTATCCCCTCCTCATGAGATTTCTGATTTAACACCCCCAGAGGCAAATGGCAGAAGGGAGAAAGTGATCCCAATCGTCCACCAGAAGAGTCTGAACACTTGCAAAGATATGCAAGCCCACTTGTTTTTCAAGTTTAAACAGATGGAATGGAATCTAGTCTGAATTAATGACAGTAGATTAATGTTTGGAAGAAGAATCATCACCATCATCAGTACAAGTTAACTTTAATGCAGGAGAGAAAATGAAAACAATAAGCAATAACTATTCTTTCTCATGTTATTAGATGCATTACATCTGTATTCATCCAATACACACTTTTCACCTATCCTCCTGTGATATTTCAGCATTTTTGTAGATTTTTCGCTATTAACCATAGAGTGAGAAATAACCCGTAGGGTTTAAGTACTCTGAATGAATGTTTACACACAGACTGTTAGAAAACTAAGCTAAAAAATTGAAAGCATAAGAATTTTAAGTGCACTAATTAATGTATATTGAAACACTCAATTAAGCTGAAGCAAATTGAGGATGCTTTAATTTGGAAAAGTCCACACATGATTTAATGTAGCATAATTAATTAACCTCAAATTTTTGCACCTTCAGTTCATTCAGCTTAACTTTCCTAATGCTATATTGCTTAAACTTGCATATAAATACTATCCATACAGTATGCATTCCTAAATATACATAGGAGTAATTCTAGGAATGATGTACCATGTCTTTTACATTTCACATGCATACACACCGAATTAGAAATGCAGAACTATTAAGGAATGTTAGATGAGCAGGAGATTAAAATGTTCCCATATTTTTTATTTCCTTGAAATGGAAAGAGATAACATTTACCTCTGTTATCTCTGGCAGGAGCGTCATTCTTAATAGGTGCCACAGTTCGTCGACTCTATAAAGAAAGAAATCTCTGTTATTTGATCACCTTATTATTGAAAACATAAACTGCAGCCCCACCTCTGCTTCTTTCCAGTGAATAAAAATAACATGACATCAGCAATACAGAGAGGTGATTGCTGCCAAATCCTTCCCTGAAGAGCCTAGGGTGAAGACTGCTTGAACTATACGTACTGTTTCAAAACCTCCAAAACCTTTTCTATATTTTTCCTTGAGATATATTTAGTTATATAAATATTAGTCCCCAACTCCCTCTCTGCCAAGCCTATTCTTAGAAAATTTTTAGAAACCCCTATTCACCATAGGAAAAAGAAAGGAACACAGTTATCAAGTAGCTCCACAGACACAAAAGTTAGATTTAAAAACTCAAGCATAACAACATGTATAGGAGTACTGTAAGTTTAATATGAACATGTTGTGTAGGTATTACCAACCTTCACGATTTTGTTTACTTTGGCTGCTGGAGTAGGTGGTGGTGGTGTCTCTGGACTAGGTTCAATATCTTCATCAGGTGCAAGATCTGGGTTAAGTGAAAATATGCTCTCCAAGTCAATCTGTGTAAAAGAATATAAAATGCATTTATGAGTCTTAGAACAATATTCACCCTCTCCATTTCTCCTGTTATGTTTGAGAATAAACAATAAATATATTTAGTGTTTTTACCCCACAATTTGTTAATTCTATAACCTGAATGATCTTATTTTATGTTCACTAAAAACAGTGTAAGCTTTGGTCTTCATATTAGTTGAAAACACACCCTTCAGAAAAGGGATTAATTAGAAATGACCAATAGATATTAATAATTTTGTAAAGTGATTAAATTAAAACAGAAGTAGCTAGTATTACTGTGGTAATTTGACAATTACTGCAGAATATGAAAGACATTCTGTAACATAAAAAGAAAGAGATCTCAATTATTTGAAATTTCCCAGACAGTGCAAAAGAAACAGACGAATTACAACCATCCAAAAAATAAAAGCACAATTGAAACCATGTTAAATTTATCATGCTATTTTTTTTCCTTGTAAGTATTCCTCATTCAAAATGCTGTAAAATGTAAGGGAGGGGAGGGGCAGGATCTTAAAAATAGCTGGCTTCAGATGTATTGAATCTTGGTTTCCTAAAAATCTTAAATAGCTTTGGTCTCTATAGACTGCCATTTCCTCTGGCTGGACCTTTAAAAGACTTCACTACTGTACAGATTCTGTGTGTCCAGAGGGATGAGCTCAGCTGATGAGATCACCAGGACATTCTCACAACTTTTTTTTTCCTTTTTCCTGTGTTTTCACAAAACTGGTGAAGTGTAATTATTTCTGAGCTGCTTCTCCAAATCTCAGCTGAAACTGGCTAACATGGTCCAAAATTTACAGGAAGAGGGGATAGCAAAGCATAAGTGGGACACACACAGACACAGTTTCTTAAGGAAAGCAAGGCTGGAAAATTATTGCCTAAAATAAATAAACAATCAAACAAACAAACTAGCAGTTCAATCCCCCAATAATACAAACACAAAAAGATTTCTAATCCAGCTCCCACTGGTTTCCTGTCTGAACTGCAAGTCATTCTCCCTCTCAAAAATTTGATTTTTCTACTTGTAAAAAGGGGTAACAAGGTCAGCCTTTGTAATCTAGTTCAAAATCAAAAGATGAAAAGCACTATTTAAAAGCTATGACAGAGCTCAGGAAGTCAAATTTAATACAACAGAAACCAGCATTTGCCCAATAACTCCCATTCAAAACAGTCTGTAACCAAAGAATCATCAAGTAAATTAAGATTTATATTTTTCTTTGTTTTCAGTGCAAATTCCAAAGTAATATTCATGTAGATTACACATTTTTTAAAAGAGAAAAGTTCTAAAATAATTAGGTTTACCTCTTTGCCTTTAGTATCTCCATTTTCAATCCATTCAACAGTTACGCTTTCATTATCTTCATTTAGGGATGTTACCATAGCTTGGTGAATTCGGCCTAGAAAGGAAACACAAATGATCAATTAACAGATAGAAAAATTTTCCAGAAGTTATTTTAATCCCTGCACTGAGAAATGCAGATAGAGGCAGGAAGAAGAGGGTTTAAAAAAAAAAAAAGTGATAAATAGAAGATGATTCCTGGCCACATACTGTAAACTGGCCCAGATTTGATCCACTAGCGGAGGCTCTAACGGGACAGTCAGTGTACAAGTGAAAAACTCAATGAACAGAAAACTGAGTGGTAAGTAAATAAAATACCATGTGAAAGCCACACCACTTAGACTCTTTTCTGAGAGTCTCCCACAGGTGGGAATGTTTCCTGAGGTGCACTCCACAAAGGCTTGTTTGTCTCCCTTCTAGGCTGATAAAACATTAAATTTCCCAACATAGGAGGGAAGCCCCATGAAATTGTATTCTGATATCCATTTCTTATGGGCATTCAATCAGTTGGTAATTCAACTAAAATTAAATTGCCTGCAATTTAATACAAATCATCATTTTAAAAACAATTGCTAACACAGACTGTTAAGCTGGAGTTAAGGTGCCATTGCTATGACTTCTCCAGTGAAATATCCAAAGTCAGCAAGCCCCCATAAAGTACAATAAAACCAGTAAACTTTCAGTAGGAATAAGGATTTTCCTTCTCAAATATGTAGTGTACTGCATTTTTTTAATGCCATCTGTCATACTTTATCCTATTTCCTACATGTGGTAGCGAGGAGCAATTGGAAGAGCAGAGCAGCCATGCACTGACAAAAGTGCATGTCACATTGATTTCACATCTGTGCTTTGCCCTAAGAGTACCAAGAACTGGGGTTTCTAAAGAACACGAGTCCAATGCGACTGCTCCTCTAACACCCTCCTTTAATGAGCCATAGCACGAACAAGCAACCCCTTACTCCATCGCATTTGAGAGGGAAACACAGGTGATACAGTAAAAAAGGAAACCTAAATAATGTTTTGTTATCTCCCCAAAGGAAAAAAATGGAAATGTAAAGCTTTATACACCCAGCAAGAAGTATTTTCATTGCAACTGTACTTAATCCTTCCATGAAATCCCTGAAAACCACACAATTTTTAATTTGTTTGTAGCTTGCAGTGTGCAGCCCCCACACACCCACAGCGGCCCCCACAGGTGTCTCTACCAGGCCACCCTCAGTCCCACCAAGCTCACCTGGGCGCATGCCCATGCACTGACACAGTTCCCCAGCAGCTCTGCAGGACAAGCGCAGTCTGGTAATTCTCACATCCACACACCACAGTGCGCACCTCCTCCCGCAGCACCGTCAGACAAATCCACTCCTCCAACGCCATCATGTCCCACCTGCCTGCCACCCCTGAGCCACCCCTCAGAGACCACACTTCAGCACCCACCCTGAGCCACCCCCCAGGAGCCCAAGGGCCACGTGCAGCTCCAAAAGCACAAGCCAATTGTCCTGGAGCAGTCCGTGCATACACTGCTGCTGCTGGGCACCCGCTCAGGGACGAAACACAGCACAGTCCTTACGCATCTGCTCTTGTCTGGGTCTCCACCTTGCATCTTCTCTTCTCCTTTCCTAAATCTCCCAACCTCCCAAATCCACCCCAATTTTCTCCTCCATTGATTGTTTCAAACTTCTGTTTCAGCCATTTCAGTCACAATTTGACAGTTTTCCAAAGTTAATGTTTTTATACAGTCTAAGTCTCTTAGGGCCTGCTGAGGGACAGAAAGGAAGAAAAATCTTAACTGGTATCCCAAATTATCTCACTTAACAGCACAAGTAACAAATGTATATTGTTAATATATCTTTTATTGCAAAGGCTGCCTAAACATTCACATCTAGTTAAAATTAAGCAAAAAGAGAGGCTACAGGGAAGCATCATGGAAGGTAACAGCAAATCTGTGTACTCTAATATAACATGCAGAGGAAGAGACTAACTGAAACTCAGGCAAAGCATAGCACATGGGGGAACTCGCAGAGCTGTCGGCACCCCTGGGCAGCACTGCTTTTGCATCTGCGGTGCTTACCTCACCAGCAACAGTACATTACATACACATTTCTAACCTCTGCACTTCTCCTTGCCTAAAGCATAAGATTCAGTCCACCACTAAAGATTAAGTAGGTTTTTTTACTTAAAAAAAAAAACAAAACCAAACTTCCCCCTTTGCTTCATTTGGTTCCTTTCCTCTAGCATTTGCTAGTTTTTATTTCCCCGACCTGTATTTTGTCTGAATAAACCCTTCCATTTGTGCTTCCTGAGCATCATTCTCCCAGGCACCCCAGCTGCGTGCACTGCAGGGACAGTCTGGATTCCTCACGGAGGCACTGCCAGCAGGAGATGCACAGGCAGGGATCACAGGCGTGCCCTCCCCTCCGCACACAAGCGTTCCTCCATTTCCCCTCATCCAAACGACATTGTGCAGGCACACATCCTGCCCTCGGGACCGTGCCCGAATTCTGCTGGTGGCTGGGCTGAAGCAGACTCACTGAGCATGATGTTCCCACACCTCATTTCCTTGGACAAGCATTTTTGTGTAAGTTTTCTTTGTGCAAGGTCCTCAATACACCTCTCCATTAATTTTTCTGCATTTAATAACCTCTAGTGACTTAATTTGGTGCAAGAACACTCTGTTGTAGAACTGTTTCAATTAGCTAGCTATCTATCTATCTGGTCTGTTAGCAAAGTAGCAACAGAAGCCACTTTCTTCCTGTAGCAGTGCCACTTCTGCCACTTCTACAAACAGCATGCTGGGATGCAAGGACACAAAAACTTTTCAGCACTGTGGGAAGTGAAAGACTTTTCAAGCTTACATTAGTATAATCTTCTGCTACTGTTTTGAGGCTTGGCCCAGCTGTCAATCCGGAATCAAGAGAAAACTGATATATGAAAAATGTAAATTTAGAGAAACATATGTTATACAATACTATAATAATCTTTGCATGTTAACAGATTTTATAAATTTTGAAGAAAAGCACTATTCACAGCCTGTGACACTGTATTAGTCACAGAGCCATCATATAAGTCCTATTACCTGCTCCTGTGCTCTATTACTTTTGACAGAGAACGAATAATCAAAAAAAGGTTTAATCTTTGCCATAACAAGTGAAAGGAGATCAAAGCAAGCTGATGAATGAATAGAAAATACTGAATCCTCTCACAAACACAGTAAGCCAGCATGCCATAACAAAAGAATCACAATAAATCTTCCATCTCTGTGCCAGACTTTATCCGCTCCCTGGCCAAGAAAGTCAGGATTGAATAAAAAAAAACACTAACAAAAATAAAAGTTATGTCCATCTTCCAAATATTCTCAGTTTAAATAGAAAATTTATACTATGTTTAAACTGGCAATATACCCATACAGTTTGTTCCTCAAAATTCTTTATGTGTTACTAAAAGTTTACATGTTATCGAACTGCCAGAAAGCACATGTACATCTTCATAATTGCCTCTTGCTCTCCACAAACAGTATTCCATTATATTTTTCTAGCACACAGCTGAATACAGCAGTTGTGAAATTCAGGAATGCCAGCAACCAATTAGGCTGGCATAAACCTTGTCTAGCATATAAAGCAAGACCAAGCTGCAAATGCTAAAGCATAAGAGCCAAATCAATCTGCAGAGAGTGGTTGAAGGCAATGTCCCTGATTTCGGGTGCATTTTCTGGAGTTGGTATCAAAATCTGAAATGTAAACATGTTCATGTAAACATGAACGTGCATTATGACAAACTGAAAAAGGAGCAAGTGATTCGAGAAAGACTATCTTCACACACATCTCAAAAACAAAAGAAGAAAGTAGAGTCATAATGCTGATACACCAATTCTTCACTCAGTGTTTCTTTAATTTTTATTGCCTCTCCTCACGTGATTAGAATTCACATCACAGGCAAAACTTTTTCTGGGAAGTCGGTCCATTGCTATAGAACTCAAAACTAATGGAGAAGTTTGAAAAGGCTATTATTTGTGTAAATAAATTCTGTCATACAGTGCATGGCATCTGGCTTATCTCCTACTGACTAGAGCATGCAGAAAATATTGCTGCAAATACAGCAGTAAGACAACACAAATGTATGTGAAGCCATCACTTTACAATTACCTTAAATACACATACGTTATGATATTCTCACCCCTGTCAATACAAGTGAAGAATAGAAACTCTCCATTCCCTCTCTTCCTAGTCATCTTATGAAAATTTGACAAACAGAAGAAAGCAAGCATAAATATCTGCAGAAATAGCAGATAAATCCCCTCTATTGTAAGAGTTCCTAGGCTAGCTATTGGTACAGAAAAAAGGTTTAGGAAGCAGTAGCAAAAGCAAATAATCAAGGCTAAATCAAACATTTTGACTAACCCTCAACCTAGGCAGCAATGGCAACTGATAGAAATACCAAGCTGTACTTAGATCCTTACCTCTAAGCAAACTGAATGTTTTCTACCTGCAAAACTTCTCGAAAGTACCACAATTTTGTAGCAGTGATCAATGACAGTACTAAAACCATGGCCTTTTCATCTTCCTAATACTTTTCAGAAACTTAAGTTATCAGTGTTAAATATGGGTTGGTGGTTTTTAAATTAGTCTGGGCTAAAGCATTAGCTGACGTGACTCAAACCACTTTGCGCTCTCCTAAGTGAAAAGGCTGAAAAAAGACCACAACCTTCTCTGCCCTTCCAAATAATTAAAGTGCACTGGCCCCAAAAGACACTGTACTCGCACTTCTCATGCAAAAGTTTTGTGAAGTCTTAGAAATATCTTTGAGCCGTAATAATTAAAAATTTACACACAGGCTCTGGATCAGGCTATAGAGAAGAAAGGTTCATAATTTCCACTATGACCCTCTCATTCCTCCCCCAAAACCAGCAGCAGGACTCTGCCCGGCAGCGTTAACCTATCACCATCATACAGTTGATGGTGATGAACTCATCATATAGTTGAGTCTTGTCAGCTCAAACCCAGGCAATTATTTTTAGCAGGACCAGGCTATGGCAATGTTAATGGACCCAACATTCAGTAAAGGAAACTCACAGCTTATGTTAAATCCTCTGAACTTGCCACTTCTTTAGGAGCACAAATGTGTCATATTAGCTCAGGCAGTGGTCTGGTCAGCTGAGCACTTAGTTTTTCTAAGTGCATCAATAGTAGATGTTTCACAGATGAATACAAAAATATATTACAAGTTAACATCTGCTACAGAGCCTCACTGAGGATGACCACTGCAACAGAAGCTACTCATCCCTTAAAGGATTATAATGGGCATTTGTGAAATAGCCATGATTTTCCTAATCACATTCAAGAGGGACTAACATGAATGTTATCTCATCTAGAGACACCTGGACATGCTTGACCTTCACACTCTGCCACTTGATATTAAAAAATTAAAATTACGAAAAGTAGAATTTTTTTCACTCTCTTTTAAACAGAATACAAACCCCAAGTTTAAAAAAACCCCAAACAACTATGTTTAGGAGAGACATGAGAAGAAGCAGCATTTACCAGAATTACCATGGTCCAGAAAATTGTCTCCTGTGCTACAGGCTCCGATCCTGGCAATTCTGGTGGAAGGACTTTCCTGCTCTTACAGAGCTCAGGGAGGAAAAAAATAATCCTTTACCCACCAAACAATGTCTATAGCAAACTTTCAGGAAAAAATCCCAAGGAAAAAGAGAATTCCAGGCTCAGTGTCTCCAGCAATGTTACCTGTGGTGACGTCCCTATTCACGCAATCAGCGCTTGTTATGGTTCTCCCTGCGCTATATGGACAGTCCTGCTGCTAATCCCCCAAGGAAAAACTGGAAGTTACTAGTGACTGATGTCCACTTTCTCCACAACACTAAACATGCTTGATTTTGTTTCAAAGTTTCATTTATCCATAAACAACTAGCCTTTTATTTTCTTTGTATCTACCACAGTTATGCTTTAGTTTTGTTTTACTTTATCATATAGATTTGTTTCTTTGTTTCATTTTTGCCATGCCACCCTTCCTTATTGTCTTGTCTCTTGCCTTAGTTATAGTGTTATCACACTGTCAAATGGGTCACTAAACATACACGGTACCTGCCATATTTCTAAAGCAAGTTCTTAAATATTTTTTTAAAACTCCATATAATTTTAATTAAAGATATATTTTAATATTTATTTTTGTGAATGATCCCTAGCTACCAACTCATTTTGTTTTATTCTCTAAATTATCACTGCAACACCCAAGTCCTTCAAATGACAAGTTTGTTACAACTGCATTTTATGATCTCCATAAACCTCTACAACATAACAGACAGGAATTTTGAGAACAGAAACCAACATTAACCAAATCAAGTTTCCCATATCTGCCTGTATATTTCAGTTTTGAATTAAAATCCAACTTAATCTACTCTTGCCCCCATCTAGAAAGCTACCAAACTCAGAAAACTCCCCATCCAAGATATGTATCTAATTTCTGTGCAAAAACCAATCAAACATAGTGCTTTAGAAAAACAAAGTTCACAGATCTTACTGACAATCCACTAACAAATGGGGGGGGGGGAAGCTCACACATGCCACTGAACTGTGTATAATATTTAGCTTCAAAATACAAAGAGCACATTTAATGTCCTTCGTACAGCAAACAGGACACAAGCAACTTTTTGGTCCTCCTTGCATTCAACACCAACAACACCCTCCAACCCTCACCCCAAACCACTAAATTATAATTTGACGTGTCCAGTCTAGCTGAACTTGTTAGCTGTCTATACTGATGCACCTTCTCTAAAGAAGTTACCTAGAGCTGCATCCCAGTGCTGCTGTCACAGTTTTTGCTTCTCTAATAATTGTTAAATCTCCAATCTTTTCACATTGCAATTCACTGGTTTTTTTCTGCTGACCTTTCATTTTCCAAGCAGATCTCTAAAATTTCCCTTTACATTCAAAACAAGTTTCCTGTGTTTTCCCTAGTTAGAGGAACACTTTGTTTTTTACTTCAAGGTAGGTCCAGTTTCTTTTGGGGACGGAGAGCTAATACTCTTTTAAGCACATTTCAAAGTGCATTATTTCTCATTAGTGAGTTCCTCCTAAAACATCTTCCCTTTATTTGGTTTCAGAAGCTTCAATTGCCAGTGAAATCAATGGCAGTCAGCTCACTGGCTTCACAAAATGTTAAGAGTATCTCACCACCGTAGCATTCGGAAGCTACAGCTACATATTGCTTCTGTAGGTGTCAGTGTCAGAGCAAGAGAGGAGACTTGTTTCTAAAGCAGCTCAATTCATAAAGAAGTATCACATCACAACAGCCAACAGATGCACTGATATTTAGATATTTATCAGCAAGTTATTTCAGCTGTACCATGTCAGTGAACCTATCATTTTTAAGAGCAGAGAAGTTCTCCACATATAACTTAGCCACAGAAAAAGATATTTGGAAGGAAGCACCTGTCCAATCATATCTAATACATACTACCATAAGTCCCCTATAAACCGAACACATTTCACCTTTATGTTATTAAGTGGTCTGCCTATGCTATTCACCCCAGAAAGTTGCACTAGCACCTCACTGTCAACGTACACAAACTTTTTTCCAGATTACATGTGTTCACAGTCATTTAGTACTCTGTGCTTTCTTTTATGGCTTATATAAAGACACCTGTACAAGAACGGTGAGCCTATCTGTACCTGTTTCTGTCCGAGTATCTCCTTTTTCAACACTGGCAACCAGGACGAGGTGCAATATCCCACACAGGCTCCAGACTGCTTTCCACAGGAACACTCACCGCCAAATTACAGTAATTCTAAAATTGCACTCACTTTTCCCCTTGTCACTTCACCCTGGTAGTCCACACTTATTTTGTGATTAATTAGAATATCAAGAATTTTCTCCTGTCATTTACAGTTTATGATCTCCCAATTTATAGCAAAAGCACATTTACTTTGTGCCATGTTTTACCCCAGTTGTTTCATTCCATATTTCCTAATCTTCCTGTATGATATAAATCTCCACAGAGATGATACTTCCACTCTAGCATAGTAATGAAGTTTCCTGAGAACAATGTTACTTTCTGTGTTATGGCCAGGAATTAATAACTATAATGGATGGAAAAAACCAGCCAGCCAGTCCCAAAACTGATCCCAGAAGGCACACTATTAGGCAGAAATTATTAGGTACACTATCATCACCTGTCTTAAATACATTACCATTCTTGTATTAAACTTCATCTGAATAATTTTTAATGCTCTATGAAACATTTTACTGAAATTCAGAGAAACTTATGACTGACCTTCATAATGGGTTGATACCAGTAATGCTGCGCAAAGCCTCTCCCATACTGATGCACTGGCAGGGCCAAGCTCAGGTCATGTCATCCTGCACTCAGCTCCAGGATTCAGCACTGCATTTATCCGCTCCACCTCTAGGACGCTAGTTTGGGACATGGAGACTAGAAGCACTTCAGCATCTGTCCTCCACTGTTTGCTACTACTTTTAGTTGAGGCACTTAAGTTCCTAGAGTGCTTCAATTAGATTTGTAATTCCCCCTCCCCGTTTTACTGCAAAATCAAGCAGGATGAGCTAAAATCACTTCCAAAACTGATGTTAATGTGATGACTGATTGCTCCATGACCTAAAATTCTTTTATTCAGTTATGCTGGTTTTGTCATTGGGGTACCGCAACAGTCTTTTTTTTTTGATGGGGAGGGGAGGCAACTCATATGAGGATCTATCATTTGCTGTCAAGTTAGATTGTGTCATGCTCTTACTGAAACATGGCATAACCCATGACCAACCTTCTCATTCTCAAGCAGCAGGCAGTACTAGGTTGTAATAGAAAAACTCAAGTACTGGAGAACATCTCTGTGCCTTTTTTCCAGACCACACCAGGGACAGAACCCCTAGGACAACTGGTATGGGCTGGCTTGTGTCCACAACACCCCTGGGACAGCACCTTTCACGGCACATTGCTCGCAACTACAGCACTTGGTGCTCACAGCCCAGGTCCCTCAGCTGTGCCTACGGTAGCAAGTAGCATACTGCAACAGGAGCAGATTTGCAGAGCAAAGCAGGTGGTGCTGAGGATCTGACATTCATATCACATGTTTTGGAGGGGACTGGGGGGGGTCTAGTGCCACAGACTGAACACCCCTTGTTGGAGCGCATCACATACATTTCTGGAGCGCACCCTCCAGCTAAATTTCATCCAAAAGGAATTTAGTGTGCTCCGAGGCTACTTTCAAAGTGAACTAAAGCATAGCACGAGGATGATAAGAAGATACATGTCCAAAGCCCATTCTTGATCTGAACTGAAATGCTTGGACAGGTGCACCCCTGTGGTCCCAAGAGGCATGCTTAGAGCACTAAGACCTCTTAATTTTGTATGGTTGTTCACTTCGACCTACGCAAAAGTGAGAAAACTACATTGCAGCCTCCCACTATGAAGCTTTTAGAGCACAAACAGGAGCATGTGCTGCATGTCCTGGGATGTGCAAAAGAATTTGAAAGTGCGATGCCTACTAAAATGCAGGACTGTCCGAGCAGTGATAGCCAAAACAATGCAGTTCAGGTTTCTTCTCATCAACCAGTCAAGGAAGTTTAGGTTTCCTATAGAAGGTAGGTCATCTGGTTCACTCCAGATGGTAGCCTGGAAGTGAACAAGCACATGTGTGATGAGAATGATCATGGTATCAGGACGCTAGACTAAAATGAGGTGCAAGATAAATTCACAATCAGAACAGTCCAAACCATGAAATACTTGAATTCTCTCTACAAGAAGATTACATGCAAACAAGTACTAATGAAGGAGGGGATTGGGAAAGTGAAGCACTGTTTTCTTTTATGATGTAGGCCTTTCAAAACATTAGCTAGAAACTTATGCATCATCTTCCAGCCTGATGTTCAGTTACACTCTGAATAACATCAAGTTTGGGGTCTGATCCTTTGGCAAGACAGCTTTTTGGGTAGTCAGATGCCATGACAATTGTGAGGAACTTCAAAAGGGCCTCTCAAAAATAAGGGAGTACACAAAAAGGTGGCAGATGAGCTTCAACATAGACAAAAGAAAGATAAGGCAACCAGAGAAAAATAATCTAATTTATGGGTACACAATGCTGAAACTGGAACTAGAAGTTACAACTCAAGTAACAGATCCTTAAGTTAACACTTACAGTTCTCTAAAATCACCAACTCAATATGCAGCTGCAACAAAAAAAGAGCCAATGAAACATTCACCATCATCAGGAACCTAAAGAATAAAAGCAAGTGTCATTTTTAAACTATAAATAAAACTTTGGTGCCCCCACATCTCAAGTACTGTGTGCACTAGTCTTCACATCTCAAAAAAGATGTAGCGGAATTAGAGGAGGTAAAGAGGAAGAAGACAATGAAGAAGACAAAGAGAATGAAGCAAGTAGAGATTAAGGCGGGTGAGATTACTTTTGAGGAAAAGGCTGCAAGTGGATTTGGTTGAGCTTTACAACCATAAAGGACAAAATGAGTGGAAACTTATTCACCAAATCCTGCAACACTAAAACTAGGAGCAGTCTCTTAAGGCAGATTGGTTTCAGGCAGATAAAAGTAGTAATGTACTTCTCTATGCAGCAAGCAGGGAACTTCCCGATCTTGCTTCCACAAGAGGTTTTGGAGGCAGACAGTGTAAGTTGGGTCAGTGTGTGAGCCGGCACAGGCAGGACACAGGAACAACCACAAAACCATGGATGAAATGCAAAAAGTAAATTTATTTTCGTTACCTCGCCAACCAGGGGATCCCCGAAGCAGCACCTGGGCAGAGGCACACAAGCAGGGACGCAGGCACCGCAGAGCTCGGTCCATGCTAGAGGATCACCGAACCTGCTGTTTTCACCTGTATATCAGGGATTCACGCAGGCATAGTTTACCGCTGTGCTTTGATCTTTCCCACAGCAGGGCAGGAATCTCAAGCATGTTCAGTAGGGTGCCTCTAAGGCTATCACAGGCCTATGTTATCTAAACACAGATGTTCTACTTGTCAAGCACACAAGACTAAACAATGATTAGTATGATATATGTGTTTTTCTACACCCCAGCTGCAAGTCACTTGAGCATGTTTACAATCCTCCTCACCAATCTTCCGTTATTTTCCCACAGTCAGAAAGGTATTCAATAAATTCACAGGTCTATAAATGGATATTTAATAGCACTAGGCAGAGTTGTACTTCTAATATCCCAAATATAATTCTGGATACTGGGGGAAGACAAAGGCATAAGACTGCAAACAGTGACAAGGCTGACCTGCTTTCCCTAAATAGCCTCTCCTACCGCTGTTGGGCTAGATGAACCATCGGTCTGATCCACTGGGGCACTTCTTATGGTAGTGGTGAGCACACTTTAAGGAGAGGGAGGAACCTCCACAAGGCAGAAACACTTCATAAGCTTTTAAAAAAACTTCACATTCTCCATTTTCAGTAAAAGTCTTATAGAGAGAAAAAAAAGTTTTCATTCACTTTTCATAAAGTAATCTTCATTTTGTCATATATTCACAAGGCAAAGTGTAAAGAAAGTCCAAACCAAAAAAAAAAAAAATCCACCCATTTTCAACATTCCCGCGAGGTTTTCCAACACCCACAGGTCCCTTTCATGGCCTATATGAACCCCTGCAGTTCTCGGATTTGAGGAAGATTAAGCAATTAGAGCTGCAAATTTTATTCAAATGAGAACAAGACGTTAATGTATGCCATGATAGTATTTTCTGTCCTCTATCACATTTTTCTTTTACTGCTGCTGCATAAGTGAAGGTTTTCATTCAATTGCTGGTAATGACAGTCACATCTTTCCTATGAGTTGACAGCTTGTAAACAAGTTATAGGAATAGTTCAATGTCTTCTAATTTGTATTTTTTTAATTTCATAAAACTGAACATAATTTGATATCTTGATATCTTTAGTCAGCAGTTCCTTGGAGTCCTTTAAAACAATTTTGCAGGCAGCTTCTTTAAAATCTTTTAAAACTGTTTCTGAAAGTTCCTCTCCAGAATCCTTTGTCATATATTTTTACAGCTCAAAGTCCTCTGTGTTCAGTGTAAATTTCAATACAGTTATGGTATGTAGGAACAAAGGGAGATTCAGTCAAGTATCTCTTTCAAACAGTATTGGAATTTAGTGGTTGTTGAAATATTTTTAGCTTTTCTACAACAGGATTTAAGATTGTGGTGGATTCAAATAGTGTGGTGAATACCCTCTGCTAAAAGATTGAGATGACTTGGCCAGTCTTCTCCCTCCCTTCTCCCTTTCTCATTTTGTTTGTTGCTTGAATAAATGGCAGAGACCTCCTTTTCATGATTTTCTCTGCTTTCTCTGAAGCTGACAGTAGCTGCCTAGAAACAACAGCTTCTTGCATCACATAGAAAATTTCTACCAGTCCCTTTTAAAGATGTTTTCGACTACCATTTGCCTTTTATAACCCATCCTGTCAAATAGGGGTTTGTTTGTTTGGTTGGTTGGTTTTTTTAATTTCCCTTACTTTACAATACTACATTTAGTAAGAATATTTACCATTATGTTATTACAGAGCTGCCAACTGTTGCTCCTGGTTAAAAGTCAGAAGCCTTTAGTTTCATACAAGTTTAAAGCCTGTATTTTTCCCTTATCTTAACAAGGTTCTAAAAGCTCAAGCTCAAACCAATAAGTAAACTTTGAGTAATATTTTAGTTAGAATCATAGAATATCTCAAGTTGGAAGGGACCCATAAGGATCATCGAGTCCAACTCCCTGCTCCTCCCAGGACTACCTAACACTAAACCATATGACTAAGAGCATCGTCCAGACTCTCCTTGAACTCTGACAGGCTTGGGGCCATGACCACTTCCCTGGGGAGCCTGTTCCAGTGACCGACCACCCTCTCAGTGAAGAACCTTTTCCTAATGTCCAATCTGAACTTCCCCTGATGCAGCTTCATACCATTTCTTCGTGTCCTATCACTGGTCACCAGAGAGAGGAGATCAGCACCTCCCCCTCCGCTGCCCCTCTTGAGGAAGTTGTAGACTGCAATGAGGTCACCCCTCAGCCTTCTCTTCTCCAAGCTGAACAAGCCAAGTGACCTCAGCCGCTCCTCATTAGTCTTGCCCTCGAGACCTTTCACCATCTTGGTCGCCCTCCTCTGGACACACTCTAACAGTTTGATGTCCTTCTTATGTTGAGGCACCCAGAACTGCACACAGTACTCGAGGTGGGGCCGCACCAGTGCAGTGTAGAGGGGGACAATCGCCTCCCTCGACCGGCTAGCTATGCTGTGCTTGATGCACCCCAGGACCCGGTTGGCCCTTTTGGCTGCCAGGGCACACTGTTGACTCATATTCAACTTGCCATCAACCCAAACCCCCAGATCTCTTTCCGCGGGGCTGCTCTCCAGCCTCTCATCCTCCAATTTGTATGTATAACCAGGATTACCCCATCCCAGGTGCAGAATCTTGCTCTTATTAAATTTCATATGGTTGGTGACTGCCCAGCTCCCTAGTCTATCCAGATCTCTCTGTAAGGCCTCTCTACCCTCAAGGGAGTCTTAGTTTAGCATCGTCAGCAAACTTACTTAATGTACATTCGACTTCTGCGTCGAGATCATTTATAAAAACATAAAAAGAGCACTGGCCCTAAAATTGAGCCCTGGGGAACCCCACTGGTGACTGGCTGCCAGCTTGATGTAACCCCATTTACTATAACTCTTTGAGCCCGACCCGTCAGCCAATTGCTCACCCATCGTATTATGGACTTGTCTATCTGTGTGCTGGACATTTTGTCCAGAAGGATACTGTGAGAGACAGTATCAAAAGCTTTGCTAAAATCCAAAAAAACCCACATCTACTGGCTTCCCTTGGTCAACTAGATGGGTGACCTTGTCATAAAAGGAAATTAAGTTAGTTAGTTAAGCAGGACTTTCCCCTCGTGAACCCATGCTGGCTATGACCAATGACTGCATTGTCTCTCAAATATTTTTCAATAACTCCCAGAATAACCTTCTCCATAATTTTACCAGGCACTGAAGTGAGACTGACAGGCCTGTAATTACCAGGGGCTTCCTTCTTACCCTTCTTGAAAATTGGGACAACATTTGCCAGCTTCCAGTCAACTGGGACCTCTCCAGACTCCCAGGACCATTGAAAAATAATGGAGAGAGGTCCCATGATAACATCAGCCAGCTCTTTCAGTACCCTGGGATGAATCCCATTGGGCCCCATGGACTTATGCGCATCCAGCTGGAGCAGCAAGCCTTGAACAAGTTCAGGGTCGGCTGGGAGTTTATCATCCCCCCAGTCACGGTCTTCCAACACAGGGCTCCAGGGGTCCCAGGGCCCATCATCCGTGTTGAAGGCGAAGAAGGCATTAAATGTCTCCGCTTTGTCTACGTCCCTGTTTGTGAGGTGACCGACCTCATCAAGTAACAGACCAATGTTATCCCTGATCCTCCTTTTGCTGTTAACATATTTTAAAAAAGCCCTTTTTGCTGTCCTTCACAGTGCTGGCCAGCTTGAATGCTAATCAAGCTTTGGCCACACGAATTTTCTCCCTGCAGTGGCAAACAGCATCTCTGTAGTCCTCCTGTGCTACCTGTCCTTGCTTCCAATGTCCATACACTTTCCTTTTCCGTCTAAGTTCTAGAAGAAGATCCCTGCTCAGCCAAGCCGGCCTTCTGCCCTGCTTGCTTGACTTTTGACACTTTGAAATTGCCTGCTCCTGAGCTCTTAAGAGATGGCTCTTAAAAAGTGACCAGCATTCATGGACCCCAATACCTTCAAAAGCAGGTTCCCGGGGACCTTACTAACTAGAATCATAGAATCATTTAGGTTGGAAAAGACCCTTAAGATCATCGAGTCCAACCATTAACCTAACACTGCCAAGACCACCACTAAACCATGTCCCTAAGTGCCACATCTACATGTCTTTTAAATACCTCCAGGGATGGTGACTCAACCACTTCCCTGGGCAGCCTGTTCCAGTGCTTGATAACTCTTTCGGTGAAGAAAATTTTCCTAATATCCAATCTAAACCTCCCCTGGCGCAACTTGAGGCCATTTCCTCTTGTCCTATCACTTGCTACTTGGGAGAAGAGACCGACACCCACCTTGCTACAACCTTCTTTCAGGTAGTTGTAGAGAGCGATAAGGTCTCCCCTCAGCCTCCTTTTCTCCAGGCTAAACAACCCCAGTTCCCTCAGCCGCTCCTCATAGGACTTGCTCTCTAGACCCTTCACCAACTTCATTGCTGCTCTTTGGACACAATCAAGCACCTCAATGTCTTTCCTGTAGTGAGGGGCCCAAAACTGAACACAGTATTCGAGGGGCGGCCTCACCAGTGCCGAGTACAAAGGGACAATCACTTCCCTAGTCCTGCTGGCCACACTATTTCTGATACAAGCCAGGATGCTATTGGCCTTCTTGGCCACCTGGGCACACTGCCGGCTCATATTCAGCTGGCTGTCGACCAACACCCCCAGGTCCTTTTCTGCCAGGCAGCTTTCCAGCCACTCTTCCCCAAGCCTGTAGCGTTGCATGGGGTTGTTGTGACCCAAGTGCAGGACCCGGCACTTAGCCTTGTTGAATCTCATACAGTTGGCCTCAGCCCATCGATCCAGCCTGTCCAGATCCCTCTGTAGAGCCTTCCTACCCTCAAGCAGATCAACACTCCTGCCCAACTTGGTGTCGTCTGCAAACTTCCTGAGGGTGCACTCGATCCCCTCATCCAGATCATTGATAAAGATATTAAACAGAACTGGCCCCAATACTGAGCCCTGGGAACATCACTTGTGACCGGCTGCCAACTGGATTTAATTCCATTAACCACAATTCTTTGGGCCTGGCCATCCAGCCAGTTTTTTACCCAGCAAAGTGTATGCCCATCCAAGGCATGAGCAGCCAGTTTCTCCAGGAGAATGCTGTGGGAAACGGTGTCAAAGGCTTTACTAAAGTCTAGGTAAACAACATCCACAGCCTTTCCCTCATCCACTAAGCGAGTCAACTAGCTCCTTCAGCAGCCTGAAGTCTGCTCTCCCCATATCCAGGGACGAAGTTTCGCTGCCAGTTTTTCTCCGATCGCCAATGATATGAAACTCAACTACTTTGTGGTCACTGTGACCAAGTGTCCTGGTTTTGGCTGGGACAGAGTGAACTCTCTTCTTAGTAGCTGGTACAGTGCTGTGTTTTGGACTTAGTGTGAGAATAATGTTGATAACACTCTGATGTTTTAGTTGTTGCTAAGTAGTGCTTATCTTAAGCCAAGGACTTTTCAGTTTCCCATGCTTTGCCAGCAAGCAGGTGTGCAAGAAGCTGGGAGGGAGCATAGCCGGGGCAGCTGACCTGAACTAGCCAAAGGGATATTCCATACCATGGAATGTCATGCCCAGTATATAAACAGGGGGAAGTTGGCCGGGAGGGGCGGATCGCGGCTCTGGCATCGGTCAGCGGGTGGTGAGCAATTGCATTGTGCATCAGTGGGGTTTTTTTTCCTTCCCCCCCCCCCCTTTTTTTTGTTATATTCCTTTTCATTACTATTATTATTATTATATTTCATTATTACTATTGTTAGTATTATATTTTACTTTAGTTATTAAACTGTTCTTATCTCAACCCACGAGTTCTGCCTTCATTCCCGATTCTCCTCCCCATCCCACCAGGAGCGGGGGGGGCGGGATGGGGAGTGAGGGAGTGGCTGTGTGGTGCTTGGCTGCTGACTGGGGTTAAACCACGACACCAAGACAGCCACCAATCACTGCCAGAGTTCTTCTCTGTGGTTTGATGAAAGCTTATTGTAACTTAAAAATCATCAGGTTGTGATTTATATTATTTACCTCATTCATCACCACCTGAATTCCTATCCTATTAAAATGTCAAGATGAACTGGGAAGTTCAATTCATAAATGCAGTATAGAAGAACATGCAAACATAACCCAAAATTTAATCAGAAACTTGGAGTATTAGAATAGAATAGACTATTTCAGTTGGAAGGGACCTACAATGATCATCTAGTCCAACTGCCTGACCACTTCAGGGCTGACCAAAAGTTACAGCATGTTATTAAGGGCATTGGCCAAATGCCTCTTAAACACTGACAGGCTTGGAGCATCGACGACCTCTCTAGGAAGCCTGTTCCAGTGTTTGACCACCCTCTTGGTAAAGAAATGCTTCCTAATGTCAAGTCTGAACCTCCCGGACACAGCTTTGAACCATTCCCACACATCCTGTCACTGGATACCAGGGAGAAGAGATCAGCACCTCCCTCTCCACTTCCCCTCCTCAGGAAGCTGTGGAGAGCAATGAGGTCACCCCTCAGCCTCCTTTTCTCCAAACTAGACAACCCCAGAGTCCTTAGCTGCTCCTCATAGGACATGCCTTCCAGCCCTTTCACCAGCTTTGTTGCCCTCCTCTGGGCGCATTCGAGTACCTTAACATCCTTCTTAAATTGTGGGGCCCAGAACTGCACGCAGTTTCCAAAATCTAAGTATTCCAAAATCTAAGTGTACATGTGCTTTTCAATCTTAATTCATTTCCACTGCCCTCTTCCTAGAGCCAGAGATCCTCATCACCACATCATTATGCATGCCTGCATCTCTAGCAAACACTTTTAAAGATCAGTTGGAAATACACCTCAAACTCCTTATGCAGTTCAGCCACAAGGGGAAAGTAACACATTTTAGTGATTGCAAGATGTGCAACACTGTGCAACAAAAATTCTAGATCCAAACTCTGCAAGGGCACAAGTATGCTATGTACCTTGCTTCTAAAGAGAAAGCTTTAAACAAAGCTCATGCTCTACCTCCCTCCACTCACATACACATTCAGTGTGTTCATCCATTGAAGGCAACTCTTAACATACTATCCCGTAAGTAACAGAAGAGACTGAAAATACTCACACTTCCAATATCTGGGATTACACAGAACTTTCAGTGCCTGATGGGAGCCATGAGAAACTCAAACTTGCACTTGACCACCCACCGATAAAAATGCAACCAAAGTCAAAGATTTATTGTTATATGCAAGTTACTTGAAGTCACTTTGTTACTGCTTGGGATTGGACAATTATGTTTTACAGAGTCAGCGTTGCAGAAGGAATGCAGCAGACTTGTCCCTTTACAAGTCTGGGAAACTTGAAAGCAACTTATGCCTGATGCAACCAGAACTGCCACCAGGTAAAAACAATAAACTATACTGAAAGTAGTATTATTTGAATAAAGCAAAATAAAAACCTCCACTACCACATTTAAGCCTTTAAGCAGCAAAATCCCTCATTCTTCTTTTTCAAGTGTCAAATATAAGATCAGACTCAGTGTTGCTGAACAAGACCCCATTCCAAAAAAAAAAAAGAAAAAACTGATCAAGTGGCTTAATTACTAAATCTAACTGATAATTCACATTTTTAAAAATGTCACAAAGTTTTGGTTATAACACAGTTATACAGAGTTATCTTCAAGAACCTCTACTTACTTGTTTTAACTAAGCAATTCTAAAATTAACTTGGGTTCCTAGCAAATTAAAAGAACAACTGAATTTAGACTGTAACAGTAGAGCTATCAAGCGTCTTCTAGGTATGTTCTGCTCATGTAAATGATTCAGTGCACTATAGACATTAAAAAAAAAAAAAGCATAAGTCTGATAAATTCATTCCCTTTTCCAGGAAGGGTAATTCTAATGTAATTTTTCACACAGCTTATTACCTTTTGTCTAACAGATGTAAAATCTAGTTTTACATATTTAGCAATGACCAAATTCAAAGACAGCAAAATTAACTCCACAGAACACTCTTCAACAGAGAAATGGCAATGCCATCTTCGTAACACCCTCCCAGAGAACTACCTGTGGCTGCTTTGTTTCCCAGGAGCGATTACAAGGCACAGAGAAGAGTGGCACAAGACAAGAAGATCTAGCCCTGTATTCTGCCTCCAACAGTGGTTCCACTTGAGAAAAGCATTTAACATGGCAGGTGTACTTCACCGTCTTCTAGTAAATCAATGGTTTATGGATGTTCTAAGCCACAACTTACCTGTTTATCATGATACTTTCTGGGGATATGCACAAAATGCATTTCCAGGGTATCAGACACAGTCAGTACTGTTTCACAGCTAAACACTTACTACAGAATTCAAAGTGTCCCTTTACAGAGGTCAAAGTTGTAGGAAAATCATGTCAACCACCTGTCTATCTCTCTATTGGGAACACTATAGCGAGCTATAGGCTTTTTAATTCTTCAAGTGAAAATAAAAAATAGTACTCAAACAGCAGTATAACAACTGTGAACATTTTAAGGAGAGGAATGAGGACAGAAAAAGAAGAAACAGTGCGTGTGCCTGTACATATACAATATGAACAGGTTCGCGGATATAACTAACAGCAGCAGTTTAAGACAATCTACATCTGGATTACCATAGTTTTAGTTCCCTACCCTCCCTCCCTCACTTCCCTCCAACACATTTAACTAAAAACTAACACTGATGCAGTGGACAGACAAAAGCAGCCTAGAGTTAAACAACTTAAATAGCTGTGGAATCACACCAATAGTCAAAATTAACTGTAGCTAACTTAATTATGATGAGTGTCTAACAGTCTTAAGTAAGTATCAAAACCCAGGAAAAATTGGTCCAAACACTGTAGCTAGGAACATTTGCTTTAGTGTCTATGTTCAGTTCAGTATTGAGAACAATTTAAATAAAACCCCAAATACCAAGTCACAATAAAACCTGAAGGTTTGGAATATACAGCTGCAAGCAAGTTTAAAAAACTGACATTAGAAGGAACTGTAACTATTCCCTCCAAAAAACTAAAAAGAAATGCAAGGAAACATTCACTTCTGAAAAGACACAAGTGGTAAAACTGGAAAACATAGATAAGCTTTCAAGCAAGCAAAAAGAATTGCTCATATACCTGAAAGTTTGTTCATGTTTTTGAAATAGATGAATAGAAATAACAAAAAATGTATTACAGCTCCATAAAAACCTTCTACCCTACATCTGGAAATACACACTGAAAGGCTTCCAAATACATCTAGGCTTCCAAATAATTCTAACTATGCTACAGAGGTGTTGGAGATATGCGAGAAACAAAAACAAAGGATGCTACTTAGTTAACGAGGCGTGACCTTGAGAAGAGAAACAAGATGACACCATAAGTCAGTGGGTAAAGAAATACCAAGATAAGCACAGGGGCAATCAAAGAGCTACTTGAACTGTGAGTGAACTATCCTAATTAACATACTAGAAAACCCACCCTTAGGTAGGGAGAGCCCCCTACCAACAGAAGCCCCTTCCTCACAGAACATGTGCAGTAAAAAAGGAGGACACTGCGACTTTAAGTGGAGATGAGACTTGCGAGAACCAATAGGAACGAGGGTAACTAAGCGAAACTGTAAAAATACTGATAACTGTTGCTCGAAAGGTATAAAATGCTTTACCGTGTGTTAACCGGGTGTGCTAGCTTTGTGGAGTTACCACCTAGCACCCATCTCTGCGCAGACATGAAATAAACATCTCGACTCTGTGTGTTAATCGGCTTTTTTGCACACCGGGTGAAAGAATCCTGATTTTTGGGACAACAGAGGCATTATGAGAAATTGGTTATTAAAAGCCAATGTCTTCTTAAAAACTCTTTAATTTTAAATTACAAACACCATCATGCTTGACCATATATTTTGTTTACTACACATTCTCACTACTGGACAAAGTTAAGACTGCTTGGGAGTCCTTACTGTGGACTTCCATATCTTACTTTTTGCATTATGTTAGAAATTTAACTTAACTCAACTCTGAAAAGTTAACATAAACCTTTAATTTATCAAAAGTCATTCAATTCTTTTCCTCTATGAATAAACATATTGTGAATATTTATAGTGAACACCATATTTTAGTGTTCACAATGAGTTGACCACAGCATTCTCTTCCTGATCCCAAGAGTCCAGCCATACAGTATGGTGAGGAAGACAAGATAACCCAACAAACAATAAGATGGGAAAAAAGTTTAAAAAGAAAAATCAAACTTTATAAGCAGTAAATGTTTACAAAGGAAGAACTTAAACAAGAACACCACAATGAAGCAAATTTACTCCATTCTGTTACTTATTTCTCAAGCACAAAAAAAAAAAAAAAATCACAGTGGCACATTCCACAGGTCAAGCCAACAAAAATGCTACAATTTTGTGCTCCAGGAAAGGAGCTCACCTGCTAAGTACTTCATACTGTTCACTCATTTCTCTACATTGTCCTACAGTAAGTGGATGTATTAAAAGAACTCAAAAGGCTAATTTATCTTCTAGAGCAAATAGAAAGAGATACTTTTGCAATGACATTACTCTTCAGTCAGGCATGACCTCTTCCCAACGATTTATTGGCTCTTCCCACCTCAGCAAGGTGGGAAGCCATGCTTGGTGCCATGCTGCCAAGCAGCAGCACGGCAAAGTCTTCAGTTCATAAAGCCATAAGAAGAAAACACAAGTAAAACTGAGCCCAGGCAACAGGCCATTATAGAGAGTGGGTGGAAAGAGCAATAACTTTACCTACTGAACAGAAATAAAGGATAGATTCCCCCATAACATGATGAGAGGGGAAAAAACATGCAATACAAGCTGTGTAATCCTAGTAGCCATATACAGCTCTAAAGACATTATTGCCAGTATGTAATACTGTATTAAACATGCTTATGGAACAAAGATGAGAAGATTCTCTGAAGATCAGGACTTCAACTCTTGTCATTCAAAAGCTATTTATACAAAATACAGAAGGCCTACATAAATATCTGAGAATCTGCAAGTTACAGTGAAAATACACTTACTGCATAACAAAAGCTGAACACTTGAAAAGTGATTTGAAAAAGGACACAGAAAATTTAACACATCCTCCTAGTCAACACTTCTGTGTTGACCAACAATCCCCAGAAACTCTGGATGTAACAATATGACAACCTACACTGGATAAGTAAGCCTAAATGTTGGACCCATTAGCTTGACCAGCAATAGCAGACTTGAAACCCTGCGTGTGATCTGGCCACTATGGAAGGACAAAGACACATTGTGTCCGTATGGCTTACATAGGGATTAGGTAATTGAGTCAAATGATTTAAATGTGGTAACAAAAAAAAGTCTTAATCACAGGGAAGGAATAGATGTATGTCACAAAAGGAAAGAGTAAAAGCACATTACCATTTAAATCTACCGTCAAGAGCTTGTAAAATAGGGTGACTACCCAAACCTGAACAGAGTTTTTATAGCGTCATTATACCTTCTACCTTGCTATAAAATCATTGTTGCTATTGGGAGTTGTACGTAAAGATCAAGATCATCATACAGGATTACCCAGAAGACAGAGGATGGTAGTACAGACCTCTCAACTCTGAGAAACACCAATTTCATGGAAGTTGGGCTTTAAAGAAAAAAATTACAGCCCTTACCGTTACAAAAATTTAGTCTTGTTTGTGTTTGAAGGCGAAACAGTTACAACGATGTTTTGGCAAGCCTAAGGAGAGAGGAGCTGCCAGTAGGTTTTTGGACTAGATGGATTACCTTTGACCATGACCAGTTCCAGCTGCTTCAGAGACAAGTAAAGAAAATTCCTAAGTAGGCAATTACAAAATTTCTTCCTACCTCCCACCAGTTAGAGGTTATTTAAACTACAGACTCAGGTAGAACAGAAACTACCTTTTACAGTTGCTGGTGTATTTTTTTAATTTTTAGTGTAAAATTGGATATTCCTACCATCCACATCAACATCCTTCTTAAAATTCTGCTATGCTTCTAGCCTCCATCTCCTCTGGTAACAAGCTCCACATGATAACTGTACCTAGTTTATTCTCCTTTATCAGTTTTAAGTTTTCTCTTTCAAACACTGACAGCTTTCCTGTTCTTGTATTATGAAAAAAAATGGGCACAAGCTCATGATCTTTCTTTTTTACACTATTTGATGGTTAATCCCTAAAAATTCACCATTTTTCCCTTCCTGGAAGTTCTGTCAAATCTTCAGTCACTCTTCCAATTACAAGAACATCCCTTCTCCTCATGCCTGTTACATTATTTCTGACACAGTGAGACCAGAACTGTATTCCCCCCCGCTTTCCAAATGAGCAAATATATAATTAATTTCTCTGTCCTTCTAGGTAGTATTTCAGATGTGCAAAGACAGAGAGAATAGGAACTGCCTGAGGAGGAAATGGATGGAACACAATTGGACTGAAAAAGTAAAGGAAAAACACTAATCAGCCCACTAAAGGGCTGCAGGGCATAAGAGATTTATCCTATTTCAGCAAAAGACTGAATTTATGGGGAAAAAAAATGGGAGATATTCTTTCTCCAAGTAGTTATATAGGTCTCTGTCATCATTAACTGGATAATGCACAATAAGTGGAGATACAGGTGTAAGTTCACACGTAAAGCAGTCGGCTATTATTGAGTAAAGGGAATTCATCAACAGACAAATGCCCATATTTAGACCTCAACAAGGAGCATTTCTGGACAGGAGGAAACACCATTACAGCAGGTCTCGCAGGTACCTTCTGGCCACCTCTCTACTTCCTTAAGCTTCCGTGTGATAAGGCACATTTTTCAAGACTGGAAATGCAGTCCGTTCTTAGCAATTCACAACCTAAAATGAACAAGTTCTTTCCCATTTCCAAGATAGATTACCAAGGCATATTTCAAGCAACATACATAAATTACACTGAAATAAGTAGTAAATTTCAGTATCAGAAATTATTATAAAAAGCCAAACTAGCTGACTTAATACGCTCTTACATTACATGAACATAACTAGTTATTCCAATTATAACTGGAAATATTATCTGCAACTGTAGACAACATTTATACCAATGTTTACCCACTGAGAAAAAAAAGATACACAGCAAGCAGCTCTGCAGCATTAGTCCTTGAAAATGTTGGGTTTTATCCAAACACTGTTTTTCATGTGGTTTTGGCCACGAGTTCTAATAATGCCTTTCATTTGTACAACATCTATTTTCTATTCAGTCCTATAAGAAATCTCTCATGAAACACTTAAACCTAATTAGAACTTGTCAAAATGACAGAATATGTAACTTCTTTCCAGAATGTTCTGGTCGCATTCTCACATTTATTGTGTTCTACATGTCTGCAATTTTGTTGTAATGAACAAGTATGACTTTTAACAGTGATGTTTCACCAAAAAAATGCTATTCTGTTAGGTTTTATTTTTATTTAAAGAAAAATAGAGTTATCTGGAATTAATAAAGCTCTGTATTCAGAAAAATGTTTAACATAACTGGTGGACAGATGGGAAAAAATGCATACTTTTTCAAATGACCCGATTAACTAAAACTTTATTCTTCTCTGGATTCAGCAAATAAACAGGTAAATAAGAAAATTTTAAAGAATTATTATACTTACCTCTCAAAACAATATTTAGTTTTAAAAAAGGACTTACTACAGACAATATGTGAAAAAAAGCCCAGACCAACACACCACTTTCTCCAAAAGTTTCTTAAATGGTTTTAATCATGCTTTCAGCCTAGGGTAGCTGGTATGATACACAGCCCTGATTCTACCTAGGATATAGTTCTGGGTAGAGCAGATCTAGGTAGCTCACTGTTACTGAACCAGAAGATCATACTTCTCACCTCCACTTCATCCTGGCCATGCATTTCCTATACGCTGATACTGTTGGGGTCACAGATCCCTCTGAGTCATTTGAACTCACTAATCCTGCAGAAAACTAGCACATCCAAAAGTTTTCTACTGTGTTTAGTGAATCAAATCATCAATTAATGTATTAAATCAACAGAGAAAAAAAAATCATTGGCCATACTGGATGGGAGAGAGAGTTTGTAGGAACAACACAGCTGACAGAAGCACAAGCAGCAAGACCTCCCCTTGTTAGAAGCAGCTAGATCAACCTCGAATGCCTGTGCAACCACAGCTCAGGTTGGAAACCTACCTTCTGAAAGACAATGCAATCTAAATGCAATCTAGTGCTGTCTGTCCTTCGATATCTTTCTCAAAATGCTCCCTTCCACATACCTAGGACAGTTCCTCCTACAGTTTACTGGGAAGAGAATGACAGAACACTGCAGTAGCCTGAGCCATAATGGAGCATCTCCTCCAGTCCCAATGAAAAACAAGCAAACCTCACAATAACCAGGACCCACTAACTCTGGTATGACACTGCAGTGTGGTTGCTCACACAATGACCAAGTTAACACAAATGCTCAAAACCCTATAGTTTGAGCAACTGCTGTGAAGGCATCCCTCTAGTATATTACTGATGTGTAATATATTTAATGTGCTGCATCACATATGTAAGTGATACAGCAAAATATGTAAACCATTAACAGTAATGAAAATAAGTATTGTTATGTTCAAGAGTTACTGTCCTCACTTCTGACATTAGAAGTGAGCAGAACCCAGGGGAAGGAGAAGCAGCAAAGCATTCTCATGCCTTATTTTCCAAAGGCACACAAAACAAACAGTAACATTTATTAGAAGTTCACACAGGCCTCAGAAAAAACAGTTTTACAAGTTGCTACGGTGAGGTTTTCTGAAACCTCAGACAGAGATATGCAGGAGTTATGCAAATAACTGCCAGACCTATCAGATTCTTCACGTGACACACAAGCCATTAAGCAAAAATTGAGGGGTTAGGTTTAATATAGTGTCCAGCCAACACCGACCATTATTTTATTGTATGGTTGAACTGCAGTATGGGACATGAGAAGACAAGCTGCATAAAGCTTGTTGGCCGCTTGTTTCGAGCCTCATGACAAAACCACACTAACTTCAGTGTCTTTGACCTCCAAGTCTTTCTTCCCTTAAAAACATCTGCTTATTCTTTAG